>NC_141554.1:17325208-17646666 GCF_021556685.1 Rattus norvegicus
ACAGGGGTCTAGTCCACTTGGAAGCAGGGGCTAGCACTTTAAAGCCAGGTCGCACTTTGAGCTCAGATGTAAAAGAAGAAACTCATCTATTCTCAAGAAGGCTGACACCTGCTCTGAGCAAATTGGTCCCTTGTGGAAATGCACCAGTGACTGGACTTGGGCTGTTTATGAGCTCTTGCAGGGGTGGGGTGGGTGGGGGTGGGGGTGGAGTTAAGATTCCAGCCCAGACGTCCTAGCTCAGCTGGCTCATTTTTTGCTTCCACCCAACAGCCTTCTAGGCTGGCTACTGCCTGCCTTTGCCCGGAGGTTGGGCACAGCTGGAATGAAAGCGGAGGTGGTGCCGGAAGGCTCCATCAATAGTGATAATTAATTTGGCTTGTGGTCGCCTTGCACCTCTCATTTGAGGCTGTACAGGTGCTCCAGACATTAATTAATTAGGCCTCCTGCACCTCCTGTGGGGTTTGGACAGATGTCTGATTCCAGGGGTGCTGTTTCCTGCAACCAGGGCAGAGCAACGGTGGCTTGTGGGGACAGTGAAGGAAGTACCATTGCCAACTGACCTCTTGCCATCACTGCTAGGGAGGAGGCCTGGCCAGATGGGGATTCAGATTATGATGGCACTCTAGGACTTCCCTGCAAACTCGTGGGTTTGCTTCCTCCTCAGGAGGCCCCAGCAAGACAGGGAACACTGGCTCTGGAACCTACACGGTGACTCTTACTGCATCGAGGCTTTTTTTTTTCTTTTGGGTGGTGGTGTAAGGTGGGTGGGGGAGGGTATTTTCATGAGTAATGGTTTCCGGAATTTCTCCTCTGAGACAATAACGAAGTCAGCTCTAGGCTTCTGAATAATTGTTCTCAGTAATAATACAGAACACGATAATTCTGTGTGTTCAAGAAAGCAGTAATTTATTCTAGTTAAGACTAAGAAAAAAAAGTTATTCATCTTGATACCTGCCCACCTCAGAGATCAAGTAGTGAGGAGGAGGTCAGTTAAGAAGTCCAGGCATTATGCATGTATTTAATGAGGACCTCTGGCATGCATAGAAGTCAGGGTAGGGGGCAACAGGCAGGAAACTGAATAAAGAAGCCCCAATAAATGAAACTATTTCTGCAAAGATAACCACTAGATTCACAGATCACTTGTTTCCCTTAGAATGCACATTTGAGAAAGAAGACAATGGCTTGGCATTCAGCACCCATTTCTAAAAGAAGACAGCTGAATAACGCAAGGCTCAGACTCCCTTGCAGCTGGGGTTCTAGGTATGAGGAGGTTCAGTCAAGCTGTTATATGAGACTTGAATTTGGATTTGAGAGATGATGTGTATGTGGGGGGATACTATATGTTGCTACTGTGGCCAAGGTGGAGGTCACATAGTTTTCAAGCTGTCAGTGGTAATTTCCAGTTGTGTAATAGACTCTTGATAGTGGCAGCTCAGTTGTGTGGCATGGTGTTGGGAGACTTTTCTGGAAACTCAGCATGGAGTGGGTTTCTAGAGCTCTCCAAAGAATAGTTGGCATCTTACGAATCCCTCCTCCAAGGAATCTGTTCTCTTCAACTGACCCCTGACCCTCAGCAGATCTGCTCACTTATGTATCCACATCTTCTGTCCCTTACCATCCTATCAAATCCTTCTTGTAGAGATAACTCCAGGGCAAACCTTGGCTTTGACACCATCTCCTTTATGAGAATCTCTATGCAGCTTTCTTTGATGTGTGGCCTGTCTTTTCTGTACCATATCACTCAGTGCTCCCCCTTCAGTGCTCCCCACCTCTGTGCTCCTTTTGCTTTGGATGCTCATCATCATTTTCCTCTGTCAACCCCTGCCATGAGACTGTGAACTTATGTACAGTCATGGCTGTGTCCTTTTATTCTAGATAACTGATGTTTAGCGAAGTTCCTTGCATACAGTAGGTACTCAGGATACTTGTTAAAGTTTTAAAAGTTATGTTTTTTATTATTATTACGTGTGTGCCAGTATGGATGATGATGTATGTGTGTGGGGGTGCAGATGCCATCACACATGTGGAGGTCAGATAAACTTGAACGCAGGTCATCAGGCTTAGAAGCAAGCCCTGAGTTATCTTGCTGGTCCGAGAACAGTTTCTAATTGAGGAAGAAAAACAACATAAGGCAGAATCAAATATGAAGTCATATGATTCAAACAGGGAGAGAAGTAATGTTGCTAAGAGTGAACGATACTGTCAGGGAGAAGAAGTGACAGCCCAGGTGCCAGAGGAGCCCCTCTTTGGACCTGACTTTCTCCCTCTGTCAAATGTGAGGTGGTCTGGAGAGATGGTTTAACAGGAAAGAACTCACACTGCTTTTCCAGATAATCATTGTAAAGTTCCCAGCATCCATACTGGGTGGCTCACAACTACCTGTAACTCCAGCTCCAGGGAATTTGACGCCCTCTTTTGGCCTCGGTCAGCATCTGTACATATGCTCACACGTTCATGCATAAAAAGATATCTTTTAATGTGGAGCAGGACTTCATTGCTGGTTCCTTGAGTTCTTGAGTTTTAGGAAATGCTGAGTTCAGCAAAGGAAAACTGGTTTCTCTACTAAGGTTTTCTCAGGGCCTTTAATATGCTAATGTTCATTGTGACTCAAATGAAGGACAGGTGCCTATGCAGAATGTCTTCTTGTCTTTTGCTTCCACAACCCAAAAAATAAATTACTGTAAAACCTCAGGGGTTCCCAGTAATACCAGTTTGTTTTGCTTCTGTGCCTGGAGTTACCTGGTCCTTGGCTAAGCAGTTCAGCAAGCTTATCAAGCCTGGGGCCAGTCTAAACCTGTTTTGGTCTAGAAGACTAGGGCAGGTCACCTCTTTTTCAGCCATCCTCAAGGTAGGCCCAAAAGATCCAGCCCTGAAGTCCCAGTTCCTGGAAAGCTTGTTGGCCATGGGAGGGACCCAGCAGGTCACTCTGCTCATACTAGGGGTCTTTGCAAAGTTCTAAGGAAGAGACTTGGCTCTGGATTTCTCCATTCAGGCAGTCTACCACAGTGTTTCACTGGTGACCCAGTGAGCCATGCCCACCTTGGTGCTGGCAAGCTTCAGGGCAGTCCTAGCTGTGGTCCAGATTCTACACCCTGCAGGTTTCAGTGGGGGCTTGCAAGTGTGGCTCCTGCTGAGCAGATGGGCTTTGAGCAGTGCAGATCCTTGGCAATTCCAAGTCAGCAGTGGCAGCCTAGCAGACAGGAGAGTCACCAGTTTGAGGTCAGGCTTGTCTCAAAACAAAAACTAAACAACAAAATTACCACTGCCATAATGGCTGACATGTGTCCATGTGGCTAGTTACAAAGCACATGTCCTGGGCTCCATCCTCAGCACCAGAAAAAACAAATCAGTACATTGTGGGAAGAGTCCTCTCTCTCTCTCTCTCTCTCTCTCTCTCTCTCTCTCTCTCTCTCTCTCTCCCTCTCTCCCTCTCTCCCTCTCTCCCTTCCTCCCTCTCTCCCTCCCTGCATCCCTCCCTTTCTCCCTCAATCCTCTCACTGTCTCTCACTCTCCTCCCTAGGATCCTTATCAGCTCTTCCCAGGAACCTTGGGGTAGGGAGCAGAACCTTCAGGAAGCATTGCTTTCCCGGAACTCTGCTGTGCAGGGGAAGTGCCTTTTTCCTGTTCAGTTCCCCCAGGAAGGCTTTTGATGCGGTCTTGACCTTGAGATAGTTTTCCTTTTCTAAGGCATGCTGTCAGCTCTAGACCCAGGACCAGTTTTCTGGGGCCAGCATATCTGGACACATATGTGTCACAGAAAGAGGAATGCTTGCCAGCCTGGCTCCATGGTCATAAGGGCCCAAGTTCACGTGTAAAGAACACAGGGAGCCCCTGCTGGGGTGGTCCCATGGCCAGCTGCTTCCTTGCAGCCTGCCACTGCTTGTTCACATGAACACAGAACCCCAAGAGTTGGCCTTGCCAACCTGCAGTCAGGGGCTGACTCCTGTCTATCAAAGCCCATTGGACCCCCTGATATATGCTTTGGTGATGAGTAGGCTCTGGGAAGGGGAGGCCTCTGGGAAGGAAGAGGCCTATGGCTTGGGAGTCCTAGTGAGGCACATAAACTTAGCCTTGTTAAGAAAACGTTCAAGGGTGGTAAGGTTGAAGGTGACCATTTTACAGAAGGACTGACACAAGGCCCTGCCACCAGGGCTAGTGAGCATGGGGTGGAGACCTACAGAGAGTCAGTCACTCCTGCTGGTCCCAGAAGTGGCCCATCGAGAAGAATACCTTCCCACTTTTGGGACAGGAATCACCTGGAAATTTACCGTGATTGTGCCAGAAACAAATGCAGCAAAATTAATGCATAAAAATATATTGAAAGGAAATGCTGGGCTGCTGGCTCTTAGAGAAACCTATAGCAGGCAATTAGAGACAATTTACGTTTTTTATGCCTTTTTTGATGTGTAATTTTTCAAATTTTCTACAGTGGCTACAAGCTATTGTTAAAGGGTTTGGGGAGGGGGAGAGAAAGTGACACAGAAAAGAATAGAAAGAATGGTACAATCACATTTTTTGAGAAATAATTGTTTTATAATGCACCGCACTGTATATTCAATAGAATTTCAGTTTCATAAAACAAAAAGTTTATAGGGAAAGACTGAAGGACATAAAATTGTTATCAGTGTTTATCTCTGGAAGTGTGATTCATTTAATTTTCTTTCTATCCTTTTGGAAGGAACATATTACTTTTTGAAATTACGAAAAGGCAATTGAAAAAAATGGATATATTTCCATTTGTACAAGGAGTTGATTGACAGCAGGGCCATAGGGATGGAGTAAATCAGTTCCTTGTTTGGCCCAGCAGAGCTGAGGAAACAGTCAATAGCCTGTGAGTGCATGAACTTTCTACCTGCCTTGGGGCTGTGGCACTAGGGAGTCAAGGTCTTAGCCTAAAGTGTCTGTATGAGGAGATGTTCAGAGACACCACCTTTAAATTGGATTTGGGAAGATGAGAAAGGTTTCATTAGATAAAGAAGACTGGTGGGAGGTGGGACAAGGGCAGCTGGAGGGCGGGGACCTGGAAATAAGGGCCACACAGGCAAACATGGCTTCCAGAGCAACACATTAAGTGCTGTTTGCCACGACACACCTCTCTGGGTAGGACTGTCACAGGTCCCTTTCCCTGCTACCTCCTGACATGCCATTGATATCTAAGTTCCATTACTGCAATGCCTAATATGCCTGCTCCTCCTGGGGTCCTCAGATCCATACCTAAGCACTATATCATCTGTACATATGAAGGTGAATGAGTATTACTGTTTGTATGCATAAATATAATCTTTTCCCATGTCTGTAAGGTTGCCCTGTTGAGTAAAACATGCCATTGGTGAGCTTTTCCAAATTCTTACTTTGCAAAGGGTTTGACTTATCTATTGTATACATTGCAAGATCCTGGGGCTGTGCACATACTACTAAGGCAAGCACTCTACCACAATCGTACCTCCAGCAATGTCTGTGACCTTGTAAGATGTGATCCTTCAGCCTGGGCTCATAAAGGGAGTTTGAGACCAGCCTGAGTTCCATAGTGAGACTTTGTCTTCAAAAGCAACCAACTAACCAACCAAACAACCAAACAAGACTGTCAAGGTAACTCAACAGATAAAGATACCTGCCACCAAGCTTGATAAGTTGAGCTCAATCAGGTTATCACATAGTGGAAGAAGATGACCAACTCCTCACAGGTTGTCCTCTGGTTTCAACACATGCTCTGTGGCATATGAGTGCCTACACCAGTATAGACACATAGGTCCCTCCCCCAAATAAACATAATAAAATTTTTTGTAGAATGGGCTTTGAGGACTAGAGGTGTAGCTTATTGGTATAGTACTTTGTAGTACATGCAAGACTGTGTCGTTCATTCCCAGCTCCTCAGGAAAAAAACACACACACACTTAAAAATCAGTCTTTTAGCTGGACATGCTGGGTAGCCCCCATATGCTGGGAGAGCTGCTGGCTTTAAGCTAAGGTCTACCAGGTTCTTGGGCAATGACAGCCAATTCCCTCTCCATTTCTATCATAATTCTGGCATCTTTCCATGTCCCTAGCTAACCCTTGTAGATTTGTGGTGGAGTCCCTGAGTTCTAGGACAAAGTTTCCCTATGTCCCTTGCAGCATCCTGAAGTTTTGCTGACCAGATTTGAAGGAAATGCTGAGGTGGGATAGTTTGAGAGCATTCAAACTTTTCTGTCTACCTGTTCATTTCCACTGCTGTGGGGAAATCTTGGGGCAGGGTTTAGAGCTGGAGCAATCTCAGTGACCCAAAGAGAATGGGGAAGTATGACTTTGTCCAAAACTGATTTCAGGAAACATTTTTTATTCTCGAGCCTGAATAGACTGTGAATGGCTGCACCCACTGTTTTCTACCTTGCCTCTTTCTATTATGCAGAACGCATAATCTACCTCAGACTCCCTTGCAGCTATGGTACCCATGTAACTGGGGCTGCTTAATTATATATAAGTGAAAGAAGCTGGAGGATAGTGGTGATTTATTTTATTATTATTGTTTGTGTGGTATTAGAGATTGAACACATTAGAGGATTCACACATGCTATGTATGGAAGGGTTCTACTGCTCAATTGCACTTCTAGTCTTTCAGTGAGGTCTTGGAGAAAGATTTTGCCACCTCAGCTGACATGCCAGTTTAATCTTTTCTCCTTCTCCTTCCCTCCACTATCCTATATGGAATGCAGACTTCATGCCTGGAGATCAGCAGCTCTTCCTTAATGATGAGAATAAAAGCTACATGGTGAGGACACTAGAAGAAGAAGGAAGAGAAGCAATCTGGTCTTCAGTGATGTTGTAGGGTTGTTGTAATTAGTTTTAGAAAACCTCCCTTTGTAAGAGCAAACAGTTGCCTAACTTGTTGAAGTCATATTGCTTTCTTTTCCTTTTTTCTGTAATTGAGGGAATGCTAACACAAATGTAGCACATGATTTTATTCTTCAGACAACTCAACAGACTAAAGATTGCATCTGTGTTTCACAGACAAGGCAAGGAGTCCATCTCTTAGGCTGGGGAGGCTCCAACAAGCCAAGCTAGACAGCTGGTCAGCTGCGCAGTTAGAAAGGAGATGTGGGACTGCCTGGTGTCAAAGCCCTTTCTAGACTCTTTCGGACTTGTTCCCTTCATATGGGAGAGAGTTTACCATGTTTGTTATGTGGGGAAGTCAGTCTGTTAGAAAGAACACAGATGATGGCCAGGAGATACAAGCAACATGGTTCTTGTTTTATTTTGTTTGAGATTGGTTCTTACTTGATAGCACAGACCAGTCTGGAATTCATTATGTAGCCCATGCTTGGCTTCAATTTTAAGCAATCTTCCTGCCCCAGCCTCCCTGGTGCCAGGATTTCCAGTGTGTGCCCTTAAATCTGACTGACTTTTCCTTGTGGCAATGAGTTTCCTCAAGATGACCACAAATGTGCTCTCTGCCATGGGCTAAACTATGTCCACTCCAAATTTGTCTAACTTCTAGGGCCTTCATATGTCACCTTATTTGGAGACAAGGTCATTACAGAGCACATCCAATTCAAGTAAGGTTATTAGCTTGGACCCTAGTCCAATACAGCTGGCTGGCCTTGGCTGTGTCCTTAGAAGAAGGGGCACTCAGGGAAGAAGTTGTAGTGAGTCACAAATGGGGACGTTTGGATCTCCATGGATACCTTAATCTTGGGCTTCTAGCTGCCAGAGTTTGGGGTGGGGGGGAAGGGCTTTCAGAGTTTTAATTGGAATGGTTGCCTTGTCTGTTGGACTTCTGAAATAAACCCAGGGATTCCTCCTCATTATTTGCTTGAGGATGGCTCACAGGTGCTGGGATTATAGGTAGGCACCACCACACTCCTCCGGTAATGCAAGGCTTGAGATTGATTGTAGGGTGCCTGCCACATGCTAGGTAAACACTCTACCAAGTTGAGATATATTTCTTAGCCCCTCAGAACCTGTGCCTTTCTGTAACTTGAATTTTTTCAAACCTTTTAAAAATGATGGTTCTTAAATGCTTTAACCTCTCTTTTAGCCCATCACCCATCAGAGGTAGTGGAAAAGAAAGGATACAGGGGAAGTGGACCTGTTTAGAAAGGTTCTTTGGAGCAACTTCCATGTGTGTTGTCTGGAAATTGGCAGATCAGTTTACAGGTCAGCAGAAGCAGCTGGATCCACTCAAACACTTCACAAATACACCAGCAGTCCAGTTCGATAGAATCAGGATAGCAACCAGGAATCAGCACTGGTGGCACTACCTAGCAGAGACAGCCAGGCCTCCCTCTTGGCAAAAGAGGGACCAGGAGGAAGGCCAGGCTGTGCCTCAATCAGTGAACTGAAGATCAGCAAAGATGAGAGACCAACAGGCATTGCACGGCTAGCTCTATAAACAAGCTAGCCCAGCCTCCATCACTGTCTGTGGAGTCCTTTCTATAATCTCTCCAAATATCTCATGTCCCCCACAGCTTTTGCCTCAGCACATGTCTTGCCTCAGCACATAAGTCTGACTCATCTGGCATCACTGCCAATCAGCCCAAGTCTGAAGAAGTGGCAGGAAACTGCAGCACACCACCAGAAGTTTTTTGGTGTGTTTCTCTCTATGGTGTCCCAACAAATGCAACGTCGCAATGTAAGATGGACCAATACATTCGAGTTGTTAGCAAAGAATCCTTTATCACATGTCCTTTCATGTGCTTGTTTTGCTAGAACAACCTTTCTCCTATGTCTGCTTCAGCTGAATGTTCCTTCATGAGTCTGCCTTAGTCTTTCACCAGTGTCTACTTCATGAAAACACTCCTTCATGTGTTTGCCCCAGAAAAAAAACACCATCCAACACAACTGACTTTCCAAAGAACCCTTAAGTTTCCACTTCACCTTTCTGTATCAGGTAGAATTATTTTCAACTGCTTTTTAATAGCAAATCTGAGCCTGACTTAAACAAGAAAGGATGACAGAGCTGATTGTTGTCAGCTCTAGGAACAGGAACATTGCCTCCCACACAGAGAGTGGAAGGAAGGATTGAAACCATTCTCATAAAGCCTTTTGTGGCAGCTTATGGTTTGAGTCTGATATATTCTTCACAGGCCCCTGTGTTTGGAAATTTGGTCCATAGCTGGTAGTATTGTTTGGGGGAGGCTATGGAACCTTTGAGACCTGGGTCTTAGCTAGTGCATACAGACCATGGCGATGGGCCTGTTCCGTTCCTGCTCCTTGATCCACCAAGATGTAAAGCAGTCACAACCTCCCACTGCCAGCAATGGGATGACAACGGCCTCCATGCCTTTCATGTCACCATGAAATGATTACCTATCAAACCACGAACCAGAACAAATTCATCTTCCCTTACATTGTTCCTGTCAGGTTCTGTGATAGTGATAAAAATGTAACCAATATAGGCATTGATCCACTCATGAGTGTATCACCTCATGGATGAGAGGTTCTTCTTAATGCTGTTCTAATGATAATTATGGTTTATTTTCTTCTTCCTCTCTCCCTCTTTTGTGTGCATGTATCTGAGTGTATGAGTTCAGACATACATATGCTGTAGCATGCACTTGGGGATTAAAGGACATTCTCAGGGTGTCAGTTCTAGTCTGTTACCTTGTTTGCAACAAGGTTACTTGGTTACTACTGCATGCACAGGCTAGTTAGCCTTCTTTTAGTAAGGGCACTACCCTTACTAAGATAGATAGAGGTACTCCCATGGCTTTATGTCAATTTCTGGAATCTGAACTCGGCTCTTCAATTGCATGGTAAATGTTTTACCCACTGAGCTATCTCTCCCCAGTCCCTTCCTTCTTCCTTCTTCCTTCCTTCCTCCTCCTCCTCCTCCCCTCCTCCTCCTCCTCCTCCTCCTCCTCCTCCTCCTTCTTCATTGCTAGTCATCATGGCACAATCCTTTAATCCTAGCACTTGGTAGGTAGAGGCAGGTGGATCTCTATGAGTTCTTTGCCAGCCTGGTCTACATAGTGAGTTCTAGGGCAGGCAGAGCTATACAATAGAGAGAACTCATCTCAAAAAAAGCACCTTTTACATTTCTTGTTTTAAAAACTTTTCTGTGAAAGCATGTGAGCACTTGGAGGTCAGAGGATACATTGCAGGAGGTAATTTTCTTCTACCTTTCGAGTTCTAGGAATCAAACTCAGGTCATCAAAGTTGGTGGGTGGCAAGTGCCTTTATCTGCCGAAGCATCCTGCCAGTCCATTCTTTTTGCTTTTTTTTTCTCCATCCTTTTCGTGGTGCCAGAGATCCAGGTGGCACTGGCAACACATAACCCCTTTTCTCTCAGTCCTCCTTAGGTTGTAGACAGTCTTCTACCCTGGATGCATTGGGGCAGCTGGAGAGCAGCTTCCTGGCCTCCTGAGACCTGGCTCCAATTGAACTCTCTTCTCAGTTTCCTGGCAAGGGAGGGTGTCGAAAGAGCCTTCTTGGCAATAACCATCCATATTATTAACCCAAATGAGTATCCCCAGGTGAATGAAGTTTGGTATATGAGGCTTACTGCAAAACCTCATGAGAGGTGGGGGAAGGGATTATTCCTAGCTGGCTGTTGAAGCTGATGACAGTGTCACAGCTTGCTTTCTGCAATTCTCTGGATTTTCACACATATCTGAACTTCTCCATAATAAAATATTTTAACCCCCTCAATAAAACCATATTCTTTACCTCCCTCTATTTTCTCTTGCTGTTGGTCTTCTGAAATCCATTTTGTCGGGCACACTGCATCCCAAAGACTTTAAAAGCAATATCTTCTAACCATAATGTTAGGCTAACACAGATTATTAGCAACTCATACCAGATGTGAAAGCAGTAATCTTGCTTTGCCACTTACTGTAGTGACTTAATGATCGTATATTTTATCCTGAAGCATGGAAAATGAATATGGAAAGCATATACTCTAACACAAAAGCTATTATTTTTTAACATTCAACTTTACATAGAGTATGAAAGCATTGACTTTCATATGGTAAGCAGGGAGACTAAATTGTATTGTTTTAGAGGAACAACTCTAAAGCCCAAGGTGGCACCTTTTGCACCAGGTTGAATATACATGGCTGGCTTCCTAGTAATTAGAAGTTAGGTGACCAGGGAAGAGGAACTAGTAGTTCATTTCTGCAAAGAACCATGCATCCTCAATAATAAGGTCTCAATGCCTGGTTTGGGATGAACCCTTTACTAAAGAGTCACCAATTCAAACATCGTTCCTCATTGAATCGTGCTCTCCAGTTTCAACATAGCCACCAGTCCCAATATCTCCATCATGGCTGCCAATTAGAGCCATTGAGCATCTCCAGGGACTGCTGTTGTTTTTTGATTTCTTTTTCTTTCCTCTCTGTTCCCTTCTCTTTTCCCCCTTCATTCCTTTCTCAACCCCTTCTTCTTTCTTGTATACAGTATCTTAGGGATGAAATGGTGGCTTAGCAGTAAAAGGTGTCTTAGTTACTGCTCTATTGTTATAGACACCATGACCAAAGCACCCTACAGAAGGAAGCATTTAATTGGGAGCTTGCTTATGTTTCAGAGAGTGAGTTCATGAACATCATGGCAGGGTGTGTGGCAGCAGGGATGGTATTAGAGCAGTAGCTGAGAGCTTACATTGGATCTACAAGCAGCAGGCGTGTGTGTGTGTGTGTGTGTGTGTGTGTGTGTGTGTGTGTGTACAACAAGGTCAAACCCTAACCCTTTCAAAAAGTTCCATCATCTAAAGACCAAGAATTCAAATATATGAGTCTTTGGGAGTCATTCTCACTCAAACCCTGAGAGTAGAGGACCAGAGTTTGGTTCCTAGCACTCATAGCAGGTGGTCCAGGCACTTTTAACTCTTGCTTTAGGTGATCTGATTGCATCTTATGGACTCCATAGGCACCAGTACTCATGTGTGTGTACATAACGAAAAAGAGATAGCATCCCATATCCTGTTTGCCTTCAAACTCAATATACAGTCACAAATGACTGGATGTCTCATCCTTCTGCTTACATCCCAGGGGCTGGTATTGCAGAAGTGTAGCACTGTGAATGTTTTGTGCAGTGCTGTAGCTGGAACCCAGAGCTCTGTGAATGCTAGGCAAGGGCTCTGCCAACTGGGCTTCACCTCTGGCCTGTTCTGAGGTTTCTGAGGGGAAATAGGTATGTTAAAAATCAACAATCTGCTCTTTAAAAGGAGAGATCCAGTTGGCCTGTGAACAGGGACACAGAGGTGTCTTCCTCCTTGCAATATGAGGAACAAGATTATAGTTTACAGTGAAACAGCCAGTCAAGTGCATGATATTGGTCATTTTGACTGTCTGGCTTCGTTACTGATTGGGGGTTTGTAGAAACTACAGCCAGGGCCTTCTAAGAGGTCGGCCATCTCAGGTTTGAGGGGTCTAGCAGGCATGGAGAGGGCTACAAGCAATAGGTGTGTATAGGGGAAAGAGGATGGCAGGTCCAGTGTGTCCTCATTTGCAAGCTGTTTCTCAGGAAGCCTGGAGACCCCCATGGCAGATGGGAGGGCAGGTCTCAGGGCCAGGCCTTCTGGAAATAGAGTTCAGAGGGTTCATAATGTCAGGCCTTTAAATGGACACCAGAGAGTAGAGACCAGGCTTAGAAGGAAGGAAAATCCTTCATGAAGCTTGTAAACACTTTGTACCATGGAATTGTTGCTATAAAACTCAGGGCCCTTTTGTGGCATCGAGTAGTTCCTACTGTGTGCAGACAGGTTCCTGTGGCCTTGCAGACTCTGGCTTCAAATTAGCCAAGGCCTGGCTCTTCCCTGGCTCTGGCCCCACTCACCAACGCACTGGGTGCCTTTCCCAGTACATCACAATTGGAATCTGGCACAATTGGAACTTAGGGCTGTAGCTATCAGTCCTAAGATAGTTTGCCTGCCCTTCTTAGTCACTCCCCTGCTCCAAGGCCTCCCATGGTAACCCCTTTGTTTCAGATAGAAACCCAAGTTCTTCTCTAGATGCCCTCATGGGATGTTTCTTTCCTTTCCAGACTTATGAGGTCACCATCAAACACCCCATTTAAATCTGCTTTGCTTTCGTTCCTACTTTCCTCATCTCCTACCTCCCTAGCCATCACCATCCCTATCATCAGCACCAGCAGCAAGTCATCTTTCCATCTTTCGTGCCTTTCTGCTTTCTGTCTTTCCTTATTCAAATGGAGGCTCTGAGAACGCAGGGACTTTCCATCTTTTCATTACTCAGACATCCCCAGAGCTCAAAAACCCCAGGGGCCCCTGTAAACACTTGCCGAATGAATGAACGAACGAACGAACGTACTCCATCTTGTACATTTCAAATATTAGTATTGTTCTTACTACTACCAGTTTGTGTGTTTGGGTGTGTGCATGAGGAGATCAGAGGGAAGTTTTGCGCAGTATGTTCGTTCATCCATTTTACATAGGCTCTGGGCATTGAACTCAGGAAGTTTGGCTTGGGTGGCAAGTGGTTTTGACTGCTGGGTCATTTAACTGGCCTTTGAGCTGTTGCTCTTCTTGGAGCCCTCTCCACAGGTTCAAAGCTACCTTGTCATTCTTCTTGTTAACTACCTCTCTGTTAGGTGTCACCACATTGTGACACTTCCGGAGTCTGCTCCCTTCCTCCACGGAGCTCCTGATCTGAGCTAGTGAGCTTAGCGCTGCTCTTCTTATCTTGTCCGCTGTCCAGTGTTCAGGCCCATGATAGTTGGTGGCTCTTCCCTAGATCCCTGTGTATCCCTTGCCTATGGATCAGCCTCTCTTACTGGTCTGAAGGCAGTTCTCTACCTCCTTCCATTTCTGGCACCCTCTCCCCTTAGAGGCTTCTGTTTCTCACATACATAATCCAAAATCAATAAGGAAATGCCTAACAGCCGAGTGCAAAGATTAAAGAAGGAGAAAGGGGGGATAAGGGAAGTGCAGTTTGCCAGCTTCTGTGCAATCCCCAGCGATCTGGGAGCCCCCTCTTACTATCCCCACCTCTGTGAATAGTTCAGCCACACTCTTGGGTATTCGAGCGGGAGGTGGACACCCAGTGTGACACCCATCTTGTCTTCTGTGGTCCTGCTGGCTTACTTTACTTGAGGCTGTCTGAGTGGCTGTGGGTGTCTATTCTCCAGCCAGGGCTCTACTTCTGGCCTGCCTCACCTTTCCCCGGGGAGATTATGGAAAGTGCTGGACAGGGCCCTTCTGCAGCCAATGCCAGTGTTTTGAAACCAAATAGAACCTAATTGGCCTTCATTAGAGAAGGTCTAGCCAAAAAGAAAGAAGCCATACAAGGTATTGAAACACAGGGGAACTGGCTTCTCAGATGCTGGAGTGGGTGAAGAGTCGGATGGGTATGAATGGGCAAGCCAGAGATTAGCAGTGGCAGCTACTTCTCTAAAGATGGAAGGACGGAGGAAAGGGAGCTCCCAACAGAATGGGAGGCACTGAGGCAGAGATGCTACCCACGGCACAGTGGGCAGAGATGTGTGGGTTCTCCCTTTTCCTGCCTTCGGTTCCTGCCAATGACTCTCACTGGCTGAACCTTCAGAGAGGCCACTTGAAAAGGAGCCTGGGAAATGTAGTTCTGTGTTTTTGAAGCAACACAAAAGATGGCAGGGACTAGATATAAGGGGAGGCTGACAAATGATGCATATATACTTCCTGGCAAGGAAATCTTCTGGCCAGACATAGTAGCTTAGGCCTGTCACCGCAATACTCAGGAGATAAAAACAAGAGGAGTGCTGTGAGTTCCAGACCAACCTGACATATATAGTGAGTTCGAGGCCAATCTGTGGTACACTGTGAGGACAAAACATCCAGAAATCTTCTGTAGTTCCCCTTACCTGTCAACTCAGAACTCTTCAGCCTTTCTCCATGCAGTGGGTAGTTTGCCTATGTTTGTCCCAGCACATTAATGCTGACTCTGGATGCTAACTGGGTTGCCGCTTCCGGCATGTGGCTCCACCCACTTCTGTTCATTTATCATTCAATATCTTCTGCCCAAAAGTCTATTCCTGCTAGTCATGCTTGTACAGTCTCATGAAGCCACCACTTTCATGCAGTCTTCTTGACCACCACTTCCAACTCAGAACACACACACACACACACACACACACACACACACACACACACACACAGCACAGGGTCCCTCTTTTTTCTTTCCCAACACTTCCTGCATGCACGCCTTGCCTCGTTTCTCTCCGTCTCCTGGTTATTAATGGCCTTGTCTCAGCTCCCCATTAGACTGCAGGCTTCCTAAAAGCCTTGTTCAAATGAAGCCTTTGCAGCGCCCTGCACCTGGGAAGGGCTCACTGCATTTTAGTTTAATGAATGAACAAGTAAGTCGGCAGCACACATCAGCAGGTTGCAAGGCCCAGTCAATGCAGGTGAATTAATTTTGACTTTGGCAATGCATGCCTGCCCGGGGGGGTTGAGGGGGGCGTGTGACAAGGCCCTGGGAGAAGAGAGGTAGGAAGTCATTCAGGGCAGGGAGCAGAGATCCACATTCTGCCTCGTTATTACTTCAGCTTATTGTTCCAGATTTTTTCTTTTAGAGAGAAAAGAATCCGCCCATGTTTTCATGTTTTTCTCATTGAAACCCACCCACAGGCTTTGAAACCCACCCACTGGCGAAGAGCAGGGAGGAGGGGGCGGCCTGTTTTCTTCTTCCCCATGGTTTGGGGCGGCAGCTTGTGGGCTAGGGATCCCAGGGAGCCAGCCCTTCACAGGAAGCCAAGGGCAGTGGCATGAATGACAGAGTGAAGTACCTCTTTTGGAAACTGCTCCAGGTTAGGTCCTGGGATGTTACATGTCTGTGAATTGACATATGTGGGAAGCTCTGAGAAAACACTTTCTGTACCTGTTCAATTATGGGCTGAAAGGCCCCAAGGAGTTGCAGAGGGTTAGAAGGGCTGCAGCCTACAGTGTCATTCCTAATTCAGAGAGTCCATTCATCCATCCATCCATCCATCCATCCATCCACTCATTGTTGCTCATTTACACATCCATCTAATAAGTGTAAAATGGGGATGGTGAGATGACTCACTTGATAAAGGCCTTTGATGCTAGTCCTGAGGACCCAGGTTGATCCCAGGGACCAATACAGTGGGGAGGATCTAATGTAAGCCGTGGATTTAACATGAAAGTTGATGAAGGTTAAATGGCCTGTTAGATTCTCAGTCAGTTACCAGCCTTGGTAAAATTGAAACTTAAGTCTTCTGATTCCTAAATTCTGATGTTCTCAGAACGTTGCAGGCACTGTCAAGACACACCCAAACCGGTCCTTCCTGGGGTCCCTTAAGTGGGTAGGTAAAGGTCTAAGAGGCACCACCCAAACCTGTGCACTGTGCCTCTACCCCTGCAGCGCAGGCCGGCTGCAGGCCAAGCAGGCAGCTCTCAGCTTGGAGCCGTTTCAGACTGCCTTCCTAGCCCTGTGTTTCTAAAGCTGCACTCGTCAGCCTCGGGTGTGGACAGCAGTGACCTGTGCTGTCTAAACAAACCACAACTCCTGGCTGCTAGCGTGGCTTGCTTGCCGGGGTGCGCGTGATATCCTCTGGCCCATGAGGCTGGTGCGTTCAGTGCTCCGAGTGAGTGATGTAAAGGGGTGCGGGTCCTCAGGATGGGGCTACCAACTGCCTTTGCCTTTCTTCATGTTTCCCTCACCTCTCCTAATTACCAAGGAACAAAGAGGGCCGTGTCTGCGCAGCACAGCCACGAGGCTCTCACATGGGAGAAACCAAGGGAAGAGGCACACTTTGGTGAAAAGGATGGTTGAGCAGACTGCCTTCTAAATAATACGACTTCGGTTTACCATTCTAGATGTATATTAAAAACATCAGACTGAAGTCTGTCATTTTAAACAGCTTTTCAAGTGACACAGAAATTATACTATTTTTAGGTCAAACACCTAGCAGAAGTTGACATTTTAAGGTTCACTTACATGTGGAAACATCTAGAGGGAATGAGCTCTCTCTCTGTCTCTCTGTCTCTCTGTCTCTGTCTCTCTGTCTCTCTCTCTGTTTCTCTGTCTCTCTCTCTCTGTCTCTCTCTCTTTCCCTCTCTCCCTCCCTCCTCCAGAAACAATAAACAGGATGGTAAGTCATGGTGTGTTTGTGTGAGACCGCCTCTTTTGTATTTGCATGTTCAGTGTTGACTGGTGAAAATCTTCAGGCAAGCTTCAACCTGGCAGATGTCACCTGAAGACCACCCTTTGGAAACGCTGTCCCTGCAAATAAGCTTAGGTCATTAGACCAGTGTTGCCTTTGTTCCCTAAGTACGGTGTCTTCTTCCCTCTGCACAGAGCGCGCTATATATAAAGCCAGAGCCATTCAGTGTCACACAAGGACTATATAAAGCCTGCTGAGAGATGAGAGATGTTCTTAACTCTTTCCTCTCAGTCTCTTGTAGCAGCTTCACCCACTGGAATGTACAGAAGTCCTGTTCAGGGGTAGGGAGCAGTGAGGGTGTAGATGGGGTGCTGAGTGGGAAAAGAAGGGGTGTGTGAATGAAGCAGCAAGGTTTTGTGCCATCCCCCATGTTCAGGGGTGATAAGAGAGAAGACTTATGCCAGCAAGGAGCAGGGGCACTCTGTTCTAGTCTCTCCAGGGTGACTGGCACTGGAAACCTTTGTGGTAGCTCTTCCTGGAGTGTCATTTGTCAATTGTATTTCATTGTCCAGTGTTGTTTGTGGGAATTCACCCTAGGTCTCCCTGACCATGTGAGGCAAGCACTCTTGTACCCTTGCCTTTCTTTTTACCTTTCTTTAAAAAATTACTTGTAATTTTGCATATGCAAGTGTGTGTGGGGGAGGGTCAGGGGGCATTTGCACATGAAGACAGTTACCCAGAGTCCAGGAGAGGATATTGGAATCCCTGGAACTAGAGTTACAGGAAGCTGGGGGTCACCTGAATGCTGGGAACTGAACCTGAGTCCTCTGGAAGAGTAGCAAGCATCTTAACCACTGAGCCATCTTTCCAGCACGTCTTCTTACTTTTGATTGTGGGAGAGCACTACACTAAGTTGTCTGTGCTGTCTTGACCTCACTCTGTAGCCCAGGAAGATCTTGAACTTGTGATCGGCATCTTGCTTCAGCCTCTAGAGTGTTGGCAGTACAGGTGTGAGCCATGGCTTTCAGAGGACGGCAATGTGGAAATGACCACACATGTCTTGCCACTGAGCGCTGCAGCTGAAGTGGAAATGCAGCAGTGGAAATACAGGCTCACATGCTCATAGTTCTCAGTTTCCCAGAAAGGTAAGAAGAGAGAACAATGGGGAGAATCTTCCCCAGCATTCCACATAGGAATGCCTGCCCTTGGAAATCCTGAGGATCATGTCCGCTCACTCTGAGCTCACTCACATCTTTAGGAAGGGTGCCCTGACATAAGACCATGGTGGGTCCTGCTGGATCAGCCTCTCAAAGCCACTTCTGTTTTGTAGCGCACAGCCATAGTGGCGGACAACAGAGGAGATGCTGGGATGTGTGGTACAGGAAGCAGCCATAATGTGGCCTGGATTAATAGACAGTTGAGGTTGGGCCAGAGGAAAGCTGAGGCTCCCTGCCCACATGCTTG
Source organism: Rattus norvegicus (assembly GCF_021556685.1). NCBI lineage: Eukaryota > Metazoa > Chordata > Mammalia > Rodentia > Muridae > Rattus > Rattus norvegicus. Next base: position 17,343,707 of record NC_141554.1, read on the forward strand.
GACCACCCTGCTCTCCCCATTTGGTCTGTGTGACCAGATGGCTATTTAGAAGACCGGGCAGATTCTTCCTGAAACTCATTTAGCTGGGTCCCGAGACTCATTCATGCCAGGTAAGATGAGAGTCAAGGAGCCAAGTGCACTGAGGACTCTCAGGTGACTTGTCCCCTGTCTCCCAGCCCCTCTTCATGGTGAAGACTGACCGATAATCCAGAAGCTCACCCTCCAGTCTCAGGAGAAACTTCAGATGGCTGCTGCTTGGCTTGACACTGTGGCTGTACCCTCAGTAACTACCATGGCTCAGAATACAGACAAGCCACCCATGAACACCTGACTGCAGATGCTGCAGTTTGAGCAATTTCTATGTCCACCAGATAACCTTGTCCTTTATAAAGTCATTTGAGATCCACTCCCCACCCCCACCCCCATGTTGAGAAGAATCCCAAGCCTCAGGAATGCTCGCCCCCACACCCCATACCCCACACCCCACTTTGCCTTTCCTTTCTCCCTGTCTTAGGAAGCAACTGAGAGCTAGAGAAGGAAGCTCGGTGGTTTTGCAGGCGGGCAGGGATGTTGCTGTAGGCAGACCATTGTTTATGTCCCTGCACCATCTTAAACCCCATGGGGGAGGGCACTTCCAGTCTCATCCTATAGGCTAGCAGTCTGAGATAATCCGAGCATCAAGACCTTTATTCAAAAGCATCCTGCTAAAATTGGAATCTTGGGTGTCAGAGGCCAAGCCTGGATTTCCTATTTGCTAGCAGACTGAGCTATTTAGAAAGAGAAAAGATTTGGCAAGCATCTGGCTTTGCCTCTGCTGTGTGGCCTTTGCACGCCAGTACCCTGTTGGTACATTTATCATTGTGAAAGGATATCCCACCCTTCACCTCAGAGGTTGTCAATCTAGGTATTGTCAGAGGTGTCAATCTCACTTATAATCTCTGCACCCAGAAGACAGAGGCAGGAGGATTCCCATGAGTTCAAGGCTAGCTTGGCCTACATAGTGAGTTCCAGGCCTGTCTGAACTACAGAGTCAGTGTGTCTCAAAATACAAAATGAAAACCCCCAAATAAAAACAGAAAATGAAATTGAAATCCTATCTCTGTTATCTACCTGAGCCTGGGGCCATAGGAATGAAGCAAGCATTTCTCAGGCTGGCCAACCATAGTGTCCTAATAGGTTAAGGGAGAGCATGTGATTATAGCCCGGCCAATCCAAATCTCCCTCAGGGCATCCTTACTAGTGCCAACAGGAAGGGCTTGTCCTCTCTGCTGGCATTGCTAAGCTGGAAGGCCCTGAAGCAGGTGCTACCTGGGTTGGCAGTCCTGCCTGAACAGTCAAGCAGGGCCAAGCGATGAAAGAAGTCAGACTTCTGGATCCACTTTAGCCACTGGATCCAGCTGTCCTTCTGACTCCCTACTCTACTCTCCAGTAGTTCTAGAAGTCAATAACTTCTTTGTTTGCCTCTTTCTTTGCCTCCTCTAATTTGACTGGGGTTCATGTTGCTTACCAGCAAGCACAGTGAGGGGGTGGGGTGGGTGGGTGAACTTTGGAACTGCTTCTAGCATCCTGTACCTGTTTTTCTTTAAAGATTGATTTTAAATTGAGTGTAGGTGTACACTCAAGAGTATTTGTATATGAGGACGGGTATCTGTGGTGGCAAGGAGAAGGCCTCGGATCCCCTGGAGCTGAGGTTTAGTCAGTTGTGAATTGTTTGACATGGATGCTAGGAGGCAAACTCAGGCTCTCTGCACAAACAGTATCATTGAGCTAGCCTCCCCCAGCCCTCTCTCTCTCTGGACCCTGTATCTACTTTCTATGCTGAAAAAACGTTGACTACTCGATAGTACACGCTTTTAATCCCAGCTCTCAGGAGGCAGAGGCAGGTGGCTGTGTGTGAGTTCGAGGCCAAGTTCCAGAGCGATATAGTGAAGTTTTTGTCACAGAAGTAGGCCTTGTTAGAGGCCATGGCAGACTACTTCCTTGCAGGCCAATGGCTTCTGGCATCTGTAGAACTGAGGTACCCTTGCTTCAGGACCAAGCTTGGCCTATGAGTGGTGAGTGGCAGATGGGGTTCAGGAATAGTTGTCGAACATGTTAGGGAATCGATGTTTGAGGAGCTACCCTGTTCTAAGGAGTCTGGAGGTGACTGGATACACCCCTGAGCTGTATCCTCTCAGTGGGTACTTTAGTGGCAACAGTCTAGTCTTTCTGAATGAAAGCAATTGTCCCCAATGGGACCGTGCCCAGTAAAAGCCTTCCAAATGGCCTTTCTCCCCAGTCTCCTTCCTCTCTTTTTAAATGCTACTAGGGATGTAATTCAGGGCCTTGTTTATACTAGACAAAGATCCTGCCATCAGGGCCTCCATCCCCTATCCTCATGTAACTGTTTCCATTTTGAGACCATATTGCATTGAGCTGCCCTAGTAGCTGGCCTTAAACTTAGGGTCCTCTGCTCTCTACCGTCATGTAGCTGAATGAGGGGCTTGCAAGCGTCTCGTCCTGCTAACTTTAGTAATTCTGTGAGTTAACTATTCCCTGTGTTGGACAAATAAGAGGACTCGGTGGTGGAGTCCAGAGAAGCAAGGCAGGAATAGCAGGGCTCCGAGGACCCAGGCATTGTCTGAGACTGGAGCTCTGGACCTTTCAAAGTGGCCCAGGTACCAGAAATGTCTTGGGACCACATAAGTACCAGACCGGAGAGCTGGCCTTCTTGTCTTCCCCTTCTCCCATCTTTCCCCTCCTCTTTTGCCTTTGAGATGAGGGTCTCACGTAGCCTAGGTTGCACAAAGGCTTGAACCAGCTATGTAGCCCAGGCTGACCTCCCAGTTCTCTTGCCTTCCTTCCACACTTCTGGGGTCGCTGGCATGAGTCATCTTTCCTAGACTGCCTCTCCCTTTGCCTCTGTTACTGTCCTCTCTGTCCCATTGTTCTTGCTTATGTTTAAACACTGCTGATGTCAACGCCTTAGCAAGTGACACATGTGTATTCTCCTTCATGGCTTCTGCCTCCCGATGCCTAAACTCCTCGGTTCCAGGGCTGTTGTCGATGGGCCTCTCAAGTGCCTTGGGTGTGGGAAGGCTTGCTTGATAGGACTTTTAGATCTATTACCCTGTTACGGTACACCCCCAACCTCCCAAACCCTCACTCCTAACCCCCAGGCCCTCACCCCCATCCCCCACCCCCACTGGAGCCAGGGATCCACTGTATTTCCTTATTACTTATTACTTCCACAATGGCATCTGGACAACAAACACTGTTTTCTCCCAATTTCATGTCTACAGAGGAGATCTAGACTGTAGGGCAGAGGCATGCTATAGATCGGCAAGGGTCTGATAATCTGAAGAAGGGTAAGGCTCCTTCTGGAGTGTATGGCTCTCCTTTCTCAGAGTGGTCCCTCTCCTTTCTATATTTGAGTACCATCCCCACCCTCATGCCCCCAACCCTGCTTTGAGATAAGGTCTGTGGTGATTTGAATAGGTTCGGTCCCCATAGACTTGGGCTTGAATGCTAGGCCCATAGGGAGTGACACTATTAGAAGATGTGGCCTTGTTGGAGTAGGTGTGGCCTAGTTGGACAAAGTATGTCATTGTGTGGGTGGGATTTGAGCTCATATATGCTCAAGCTACGCCCAGTGTGGTACACAGTCTCTCCTTGTTGCCTGTGGATCAAGAAGTAGAACTCGTGGCTCCTCCAGCACCATGTCTTCTTGCACTCTGCCATGGTTCCTGCCGTGATGATAATGGACTAAAACTCTGAACCTGTAAGCCAGCCCCAATTAAATGTTGTCCTTTGTAAGTGTTGTCATGATCATGGTGTCTCTTTACGGCAATAAAACCCTAAGATAAGGCCTTATGTAGCCTTGAATTTGCTATATAGCAAGACTGGCTCTGAACTTCTGATCTGCTCGTCTCTACCTTCCAAGGCCTCCTATATGCTAGGCGAGCACTGCACTAGCTGACACTCATCCCTGGCATTCCTTCTTCCTTGAGCTATAGTGCAGCAGATACAGTGAAGAGCGTTTAGGGCCCTGAGTGTGCAGCTTGAGAGGTTTCTCTATTTACAATTCTGTAGCTACTGTCCACATAAGAAAAGAGAATTTCCCCATCTTGCAGAAGAATCTTCCATGCACTTAGGAGTCCCTCTCACTGATGTGACTACTTTCCCAACCTCATTATAGACAGCCTGAATGGTTTTTTAAAGATGGGATTTCACCATATAGCTCAGACTGTCTTTGAACTTCTGGGATCAGATGACCTTCCGGTCTTAGCCTCCTGGTAGGTAAGTCATGTGCATGGCACTGTACTGGTTGATGGCCAGCTTTCCAAAGGCAAAATGAGGCTGGGACAGGATGCTGGAAATTCCAATGTAAGGAACAGAGGCTGGAGATAAGTTCAAAGTCCTCAGCTATACAGCATGCTAGAAGCCAGACTGTGCTACCCAAGACTACCTTAAAACAATAAAACAAAACAAAACAAAACAAAACAAACCCCCAGACCATTCCAGACCAAACCAGTCTCAATCCAATCACCACCATCACCACCACCACCGCCGCCACCACCACAGCAATAACAACCACCACCATCAAACACCAAAGTCAAACAAACCTTGTTGAATGAACTTGCCAAATAGTCACGGCTTCTGTGTCTGGCTCCTTGGAGCCAGTCTGGCAATTGTCCTCTGATATTTGCCTCCCTCAATGGTTTGAACTCTGTTATTCCTCACAGCCTGTCAGGCTGAAAGTAGAGGCCATACAGAGGGTATAAAGTCAGCAGCCAGCAGCTGGAGTTCTCTCTCCCTACATGGTCTTGGCCCTGGTGGTCACTGTGAGTGTCCTCACATACAACCATGATAGGCCCATGTGTCCATTTTGCCAGCCTTAGCTTCTGAGCCACGTGTAGTCACAGGTATCAGGTTGCTGGCCTGTGCTAAGCTGCTGCACCCGTAACCTTGACTGGGAAAGCCCTCTGTCTTTTTGGGATGCTGGACGGACCTGGAGCAGTACCAGACAGACATAGGATGCAGCTTGTAAATTATGAACTTTGATTTGCAAACATGCTTATGGCAGAAGAGTCACTGAGGTCTGGGACTTCCCCCCAATTTGAAAAGTCCTTTTGTCTCCTTCTGATGGCCTCTGATTGCTGTTCTGTGTCCGATTTCCCCTTCTCTGTTTTATTAACTCACAGCGTCAGCCAAACTTCCAGGGCTTGCTGGGAGCCTGCCAAGGCTCTGCTCACAAACCTTTAGTGGCTTCCCACAGCCTGCTCAAGTCTCCTGGCATTTCAGTAAGCTTCTCCACGGGGGCTGGGGATGTAGCTCAGTTGGTAGTGTGCTTGTGAGCATTCACGAAGCCCTGAGTTGGATTGCCAGCACTGTATTAAAACAGGTTTGGTAGCACTGGTCTGTAATACCAGCACTTGAGAAATAGAAGCAAAAGGATCAGGGGTTCAAAGTTATCCTCAGCTACATTGAATTTAAAGCTATCCCGGGCTACATAAGAGACTCTCTGGGAAAAAAAAAAAAAAAAAGGAGGTCGCTGGGATGATGGCTCAGTGGGTAACAGAACCTCTTGTGTAAATTTAAGCCCCACAGTTCAGATTTCCAAATTCAAATAAAAAATGGGTGTGGCCAGCACTGGGATGAGCAGGGACAGGAGGATTACTGAGACTTTCTATCTGAAAAACAGCAAGGCTAGGGTTCACTCAGTGGCCATGTCTCAAGAGAATACAGTGGGGAATTATAGAGCAGGACCTTGAGATCCTCCTTTTGCTTGTACATTCATGCACATGGGTGAGTATATTCACATACATGTATATGATCACATGCATGCACACATACCAAATGCAAAGACTGCACAGGATGAGGCAACTGCCCCCTTCTTTTAGACAAGGTCCCACTATGTAGCCCCTCCTAGCTCTGCATCCTGGATGCTGGGATTAAAGGCGTTCAACCACCACTATGCTCAGATTGACTCTCTTCTTCCTTTCTTCCCTCCCTCCCTCCCTCCCTCCCTCCCTCCCTCCCTCCCTCCCTCCCTCCCTCTCTCCCTCCTCCTCCTCCTCCTCCTCCCCCTCCCTCCCTCCCTCCCTCCCTCTCTCCTTCCTTCCTTCCTTCCTTCCTTCCTTTCTTCTGAGCAGTCAGGACTCCAAGCCAGGATTGCGACAGTTGGTTGTCTGAGCTTCTCATGGTTTAGTAATCTGAATAAAGTCTTCTCCATTGTGTGTCTCCAAGAGGTTCATCACTAACCCAGTCCATGTATGGCCGTTGTTCCCAAGGACACCTGTGTACCAAGATGTCTGGTAAAGTCCCAGTCATCACTACTACCTGTGTAGTACACAGTAAAGAAGAGGGAAGAGAAGAAAACATGCTGCTTCCCTTTAGGGTTGTGATAGTTACAATAATAAAAGGAACAGCAGGCTTATCACCATCATGTGCCAGCCCCTGCTCCTAAATGCAGGTCATTTTCACATAATACAGAAGAGTGGCCACCATTGTAAGTCCCGGTGTACAGATGAGGAACAGAAGGCACAGAGGGGTTAAGTAACACACAAGGACATGGTTGGGAAATGGACGACTGAATGGGAATTCATGGTCTAATGCCAGGGTCTGGGCTCACAAAACCTCGGCTTCAGGTCATTGTACACATTCCCTTCTCTCCCAGTCCATTGGTCAGAGGTTAGGCACATGACAATACTGGTCCAAAAGGGAGGCTGGGAAATGTAGTATGTGTTTCAGGCAGTCATAACCACAAGTAAACTGTGGGTATTTAATTACGAAAAGGCGGGGAGAAGACATCTTGGGCTGGCTAGCAGTCATTGCCACACACTATGTTGCCTTCTTTTGGGCAGACCCCAACCATCTTGAGGGTTGGATCCCGGCTCTCAAAACAAGGTGTCATGAGGCTTCTGAGTGGGAGATGGCTTCATTTAAAATTTTTCTTCTTCCTTCCCTTCCTCCTTCCACTCCCCTCTCCCTTTCCTTCTCTCTTCCATTCCTTTTTCTTCCTTCCCTTTCCTTCTTCCTCTCTCCTTTCCTTTTCTCTTCTTCCTTCCTTCTTTCCTCCCTTCCTTTATTTCTCATTTTCTTTCTTGTTTTTTTCTTTTTTCTTTTCTTTTCTTTTCTTTTCTTTTCTTTTCTTTTTTCTTTTGAGACAGGATTTCTTCGTGTAGCCCTGGCTGTCCTAGAACTAGACCTGTAGTCCAGGCTGGCCTCAAACTCAGAGATCTGCCTTCCTCTGCCTCCTGAGTGCTGGGATTAAAGGCGCGCACCGCTGCCTCTCTTCGCATTCTTCTTTTTTTTTGGACGTACTGGAGATTGCATCTAGAGTCTTCCTAATGTGAGTCTAGTGTGTTGCCGCTCGCTGTGCTGCAGCCTATCCTGCTGGTAGCCTTGAGCACACAGCAGCTCCTTCCGAGGTCCAGGTGACCTCAGGTGGAGATTGTGGCTAAGTCAATGCATTTCTGGGTACGAGGTCCCACCTCCCAGACTAAATCATCTCCCTAGCTTGTTAGCTGGATATAGTGTGCATGCTTTTAGTCACAGCACTCTGGAGGCAAAGGTAGGAAGACCTCTGTGATTTTGAGGTCTGGTATACACAGTGAGCTTGTTCCAGGCAGTCAGGGACACATAGTAAGACCCTGTATTACATTTTTTTAATTAAATATTTTGCAACACTGGAGATAGAGCCCAGGGGGTCGCTGCTTGGTACCTGCTGGATAAATATTCTGACTGTGAACTACCTTCTCAAGCCCTGCTCTTTTGAGAAAGGGAACTCTAGGCTGGTCTCTTCCTCCACACCCTCTGCAGTGCTGTGATGAAGGGCCCGCCCATAAAGAGATTAGACCTATTTCCTGATTCTAGATTTTTCACAGCCCACCTCCTTGTGTGTTGGCTTTAGAAGAGGTTTCACAAGCACAAAGGCTGATGTACTCCTGAATACAGGTCCTGGCATCTGGGTACCCACCATGCATCCTGTGAACTGTCAAATGGTCCTAGCCCTGAATCTCTAAGCCTTCTATTTCAGGCTCAGGACCCCACAAATAAGCCCCACTTGCTTTTCTTCCAGTCTTTCCTAACCCTCTCCATGAGTTCTGTACACACCTGGAGTCTAGCTCGATACCTCAGAAATCCAAGTTCTGGCTTCATTCTACTTGTTGTTCTACTTGTTTCAACAGCACCTCCCACCCCACCCCAACCCCGGCGGTCATCTGTTCTTGCATATGAACCCGTCCAGTCTGTTCTCCACAGTGCAGCCAGAGGGACATGCCACAGCTAGCAAGCGAGGCAAATGCAATCAGTCACTCTCCCATGCTGGCCCGCCAGGACCTTGAGTCATGCGCACTATTTCCCCTTCAAGCTGCACAGCATCTACACCTCTAGTCTCCATGCAGGCACTGCTGCTGGAGCGAATATCACGTCAGACTCAGACAGCACTGCAGTATGCAGAGTGTTGGACCGTTTGTTTCTCATCACTTATGTTTAGAACCTGCACTAGAAGGCTTAGTGATTCAGGGCTAGGATCATCTGAGGGTTCACAGGATGCACGGTGGGTACCCAGATGTGTTGAAGACCAGGAGCTTTATTGGAATATACATGGGCCCTCTGAGCTTGCTCAACTTCAGGCCAGCTCCCCCACTCCACCTTTCAGAGACACTGTCTGGCTGTGTAGCTCTGGCTCTCGAATGTCTCTTGTGCCCTGTATCCTTTCCCTTGTATTCTGGGCTCTGCCACTTCCCACCACTTCTTGGAAGCCTCAAGCCTTTTAGGTGAGCTCTTCTCCCATTCCTCTCCCTGACTAATTCCAGCTCTTTGGCTGGGGTGTCACTGATGTCCCCAACTCCAAAATCAAAACCTGCATGTGATGGCTTTTGACTTCCTGTGATGGGTTGCAGCCAGCCCCAGGTGAAAGCCTTGTCTAAAATTACTTTGAAGCACACGGACAAATTGTATGTGAAACATAAGGGAATTGTGAGCCCAGGCTTAGTTCTTATCTCCAAGATAACTCATTGCACACATGCAGAACCTAACAAAGCCCATCTATGAAACGCTCTGGTTCTCAAACCTCTGAACAAGGACCCTCAGCCTGTGTCCTTTCATGGTTTCTGCTGCTGTCGCCCATAGTGCCTCCACAGCTTTTCTTCAGGCTGCCTTGTGTGGTTGCTTAGTTTCCATAATAAGAAACTTCCTGAGCTGGGGCAGCCAAGGTTGCTTGATTCTTTGCAGTATCGTCAGAGCTGATGAAGGCGCTAGAATAAACTCCCAGGATCTTCAGGCTCTTTTCCAAGAAGGTTGTGATTGGTTTGTGTAGAGTCATCAACACTGGGCCTTGTCTCCAGTGGTGAAGGGGCTTGGGGGAGGTGAGGTATGTGAGCTATGGAGATGGCCGTCTCAGGTGCGTCCAACCTCTGGCCCTCAGGCTAAATGTGGCTGCCTGTGATGGGGGATAGCTAAGAATGGGTCCAACACAAACTTGCAAACTTGATTACAACGTGAATTTTTCTTTCTTTTCTTATTTTCAGCTCAATCCATGGCTTTCAAGAATGAACTTTGCACATGACAAAATCCTGTCATAAGGGCAAAAAGCTGGACATACCTGTTTCATGGACTGTGCTAGGCTGTGTGTATTCTTCCCCAGCTTTTAGTTTTTGAGACAGAGTCCTCCTATGTCGATCAGGGCTGGCCTCTAATTCACAGTGATCCTCCTGCCTTGGCCTCCCAAGTGTTGGGATTACACCTTCCCAACCTCTTCAAACTCAAATGCATCAGCCTTGGTGTTACAACCTGCAGGATGAAGCTGGCTGGGATTACAGGAACAGAGGTGACAATGCACACACAGAAAAGCCCGGCTTCGGGCTGGGGATGTAGCTCAGTGGTAGAGCGCTTGCCTAGCAAGCACAAGGCCCTGGGTTCGGTCCCCAGCTCCAAAAAAAAAAAAAAAAAAAAAAAAAAAAAAAAAAAAGAAAAGAAAAGAAAAGAAAAGCCTGGCTTGGGCGAGCCCTGCTTTCTGACAGAGATGCACAGGCAGCAACCTGGAAACTCAACCATTTAGTTATTATACAGAGCAGGAACACAGAGGGAAGGGTTAACTAGAGGGGGTCTCTGTATGGTAAGTCTCAGGCCACAGTCATTTGGGAGGAGGTTGGTACTTTCTGTGCACACGATTGGAAGGCTCTCCTATTCCTGAATCTGACCCAAGGAAGGCCTTGGCGTTCCCATGAGTCTGATGCATTGGAGGTACTTGAAATGGCTCCTCACATTGGCGTTTTGAAGGTTAGGTCAGGGCCCATGATGCACACACTCAGGCTGGTCAGAGTCCCACATGCTCCCGAGGGTCAGAATCTTATTTTGAAAATCTGCCCTGGGTTCCTCACATGCTTCCTCACACGCTTTGGGTAGCAAGATGGGGGGGGGGGCTGAGGAACAGGAAGCAAGTGCTTTCTCTGGGCTGATGGCTGCCTCTGTCACTCTTCTGCCTCCCGAGGGCCGGGCCTTATTAGAATGCCTCCATCCTGAGTCAGGCCGGAAGTTGCTTGCTCTGGTGTAATTACATTAAGCCTCCGGGATGGTGATGTGGGGCAGCTTGCCGCAGTGTTTTGCAGGGCAGTCTGCATTCTTGGTGTCTGGGTCAGCCTGCCTTCACAGTCTGAGGCCTCCAGTGCTGGGCTGGGCATAGGGACAGTTCTCCTTGCCAGCTCAGGTCTAGCTGCAGAGCTCTCCAGGCCAGTAAGCAGCTAGAGCCAACTTCTGGTTGCCTAAATCCTCCTGCAGGGCAGCCAGCAGGAACCTGTGTGGAAAGGCTAGGCAGAGCACCCTTCTCAGTCTGCAGGAGCTCCAGCTACTGGCCAGGGGGCATGGGCTTCTTAGCCTGCTTTTTGCTTACAGACACTGACTAAGCTGTTTGTGTTTATACACACACAGCTGCTCTTGGTGTCTATGTGTCGAACCTTACTCTCACCTTAAATGTTTAAAAATAACATCATTTGTAAGCAATGCCAAGTTAGCATTAGGACTGAATCTCACACCCCATACCCAAATAAATACCAGTTGGATAAGAAAGCAAGACAAGGGCTGGGTAAAATACTTGCTTTGCAAGTATGAGGACCCAAGTTCAGATCCCAGCATCCATGTAAAAGCTGGCGTGGTGTTATGTGACCGTAACCATGGGGCTTGGGGAGAGTCACAGGCACAGATGGATCCAGGGGGCTTCCCAGCCAGCTGGCATAGCCAATTGGTGAGCATCGGGTTCTGTGAGAGACCTTGTCTGAAAAAATTATGTGGAAAGCATTAAAGGTAGACACCGGATGTTAACTTTTGGCCTTCACATGCATCAACATGGGAGAAACCACACACACACACACACACAAACACACACACACACACACACACACACACACACAAAGACACACACACACACAAAGACACACACACACAAAGACACACACACACACAAAGACACACACACACACTACAGACATAATAAAAAAAAAATCTTGAAGGTCAAGCCAACGCCGTTTTGAAATCTCTTAGTGGACTATTAGTTGAGAGGGTAGCATGCATCACTGGTGTTTTCTCCGAAGATGCCCAACCTCCCACATAAGCAGAGCTAAGTGCAAACGGGACATAGCACGCTGCTCCTTTCTTTTACATTTGCAGAAGAAAAGTATCAGAGAAGACAGAAAGGGACAGACGGTGGCCATGTGAGCTGGAACAGCATCTTTGGAGAACAATTCAGCCATATCTATACACATTTAAGTGTAGTTTAGAGCCTATAGCCCAGAATTTCTATTGTTAGAGCCAGTTCCTTCAAACCTACCCCAGCACATAGTGTTTTCTGGAATCACTTTATGCTCACAAACTGGGAATAACCTTTATGGTCAACAGAAGGGGAGGGTTAAATAAACAAAGCATACCTGTGTCACGAAATACTGCAGAATGACTGAAAACAATAACATAGACAGATATGGAAAATTCTCCAAAGAAATGAAGTGAAAAAAAATCCAATTGTAAATCCATATGTATAGCATGAGCTCATTTATGTACAATGGTCCCCGTGTGCTCAGACTCTGATGGACTCCCCCCAGGGAAGGAGAGAAAAGGGAAGTCTCACCTTTTGTTCCTTTTCTTTTTCCTGGGAATTGTTTGGTTTTTTTATAAGCACATCTTGCTTTGTGAATTAAAACTAGACAACATTTAAAAAACATTCCAAAAGCAAGGCGTACCTTTGTAAAAGGCGAAGGCGACACAGTGTGGGTTGGTTCTGCCTACTGAGCTCGTTTTGCTTCACCTGCTCTCAACGTCCCTTTTTAAAACAGGATCTCACTCTGGAGCCCAGACGGACCTCATATCCGCGATCTTCCTGCCTCAACCTCCCAATATTGGGATTACAGACACCATCATGCCTGGCTAGAATTAAAACAAAAACAAAAACAGCAGCAACAACAATAACCACAGACAAACAAAAACATAGCAGATTCTTTTTTCTGAGACAGGGTCTAATCTCAGACTGCGTGGATATTGACTTTGAACCTCTGACTCTTCGGCTATGTGGTGATGAGGGTTGAACTCAGATCCTTATGCTGACTGCACCACTTCCCCAGTTTCCTACTTACTAGGCTTCACTGTATCTCGGGCTGGACTTGAACTCACAGTCCTCCTACCCCGGTCTCTCAGTCTCAGAGACCACAGGATCTACGTTTCGGATTCAGAAGTCAGGAAGCCGTCTTAAATTTGAGGAGGGCTTGCCAGGAGCCAGAGTCGAGGAGATGGGCTGCCTTTGGGGGCTCTCAGGGATTTCTGAGTTCTCTGGACCTGCCCTTGTCCCTCAGCCCTAGTCCCCACACTAGCCCACCTCCAGCCCTCAACCCCTTTCACGTTTCCACAGCTGCTCACTCCTCATTGTTCAGGAACAAAGGCAGTTTAGGTTTTTGAAAACCAAGTACAAATACACTACACAGAACCCATCTTGCTTGTAAATGAGCTGATGGCTATGGCCCCTGGGGTGGGGGTAGGGGGTCATTCCAGGGCGGGTGGCAGCAGGGGGCTCTGGGGACAGTTTGGCTGGAAGGAAAGCAGGGCAGAGAGGTGCAGCAGAATGCAAACAGTTGGTGATTTATGATGTCAATAAACACAGCGGCTTCGTGCTGAGGTTTCCCCTCAAGATGTGTCTGAGCGCAGCTCCTGCAGCATCTCCTGCCTGCCTGTGCTAGGCTGCAACCTGAATGCTTGGTGAACTCAGGAGTCCTGCATTTTCCCATTAGGATGTAGGGAGAGCCCCCACTCTTTCTGGGGGTGGCAGTAAGAAGATATGCTGGTGAGGCAGGTAATACAAGTGGCTAAGCTGATGAGCAGGAGGGCTTGGCTTTATCTTCGGGACAGGGCCCAGGATGCACAGAAAAGCAGCAGTGGATAGAATTTACCTTGGCTGTGGTCTTAAGGCTTTGAACTTCAGAAAGTTGTATGGGGTTTCCTCACTAAGATTGTGGGGAGCCCGATACTAACACTTCTCTTTTTTACTTAAATTTTCTGATATTTGTGTGTGTGTGTGTGTGTGTGTGTGTGTGTGTGTGTGTGTGTAGTGGGGGAAATCTGGGGAAACTCATGCATGCTGTCAAATGCTCTACCACTGAGTTAGTCTGAGCTCTTTTAAATTTTAAGACAGGGTCTGTTTGTTTGTTTGTTTGTTTGTTTGTCTGTTTGAGACAGGGTCTCTCTACAGAGTCCCACATATTCTGGAACTTACTCTGTAGACCAGGCTGGCCTGAACTTACAGAGATTCCCTTGCTTCTGTCTCCCAGGCACCAAGATAAAGGTGTACGCCACCACATCCAGCTCAAACAGGGTCTTGCTAAGTGATTCAGGCTAGCCTTGAGCTCATGCTGGAGCTCAGATAGACCTTGAACTTGAACTTCCAGTCTCAGCTTTCTGAATTCCTAAGATTCCAGTTCTGGTTGGTAGAAGCATTTGTTAAATGTCTGCTACGTGCTCAACACCAAACACTTCATTTCTCTTCACCTTCTCCTGTCACTCAGCCCTCCCTTCTTATTCTTAGCTTCACTTTGAAAGTGATCTCAGGGAGTCCAAATAAGGCACGTAAGGGCTATAACCAGTCAGTGCTGACAGAACTGAGATTCAGACATAAAGCTTTGTCTTTGAATGCCACACCTGGCTAGATCCCAGGTTATTTTATTTTTTTTTAACCCGTTAGTTTTTTTTTTTTGAAGTATTTTAGTTTTAACTATTTGTATGGGTCTATGCGGGTATGAACCTGCAAACGTGGGTGCATGTGGAAGACAGAGGTGTTTGTGAGCTGCCTGATTTGGATGCCGAAAATCAAACTCAGGCTTTCTATATGAGTAGTGCATGACCATCTTCAGATTCTTCTACCTCAGCTTTCCAAGTGCTGAAATTGCAGGTGTGCACAGAACCAGGCTCCCCAGGGGTCCTCGGGACACGAATGGAGTTCGCTCTCTGAATTGTAGGCTTTCCCCCAAAGCCTGTACAGTTTGGGGTCCACCTTGGCCTCTGGTTCTTTTGCTGGTAGACATGAAGAATAATGTGTTTCTTTCTAAAAGGACTAACTCCACCTGGCCTTTAGCTTCTAGTGCTATTCCTGGAGGGAGTGTGTGTGTGTGTGTGTGTGTGTGTGTGTGTGTGTGTGTGTGTGTGTGTGTGAGAGAGAGAGAGAGAGAGAGAGAGAGAGAGAGGGAGAGAGAGAGAGGCTCAAAGTTCAACATTCTGCCTTTCTAACCACTGGCCTCGGCCACTCTCAGCTGTCAGAGTCACTCAGAAGCTTGTCTTTGTTTGGCCATTTGGCAGGCTAAGAGCGACAGAACAGACAGCTCTGGGCTGTTCTTCCCCCGAAGACTCCAGTGTATCTTTCCCCTTCTCCCTCCAGGCAGACTGTAAACATCATCATCTCCCTTGCCTCTAGAAGCTCCGGGGCTGCAAAGAGCAGGGCCTGAACTTGAGGGAGATGCCTGTGTGGAAAGAGTGTACAGAACTCCACCGCCCTTCATTTTGCTTCTGCTGGATATGCAGTGAGACCTGCCTCTGTGGATTTGCCTGGGCAAGCCAAAGGAGTCTCCTGACAGTGGTGCTGGGCCATTGGCTCTTGGCAGGTTGCCAGGCTGCCTAAGAAGGCTGTTCCTTCGCCTGACTGGCTTTGTGGGCTTCTCCAGGGAGTCTCAGTGCTCTTCTGTGGCCCCAGAGAGACTATCTGTATATGTGGCAGGGGAGGAGGCAGGCACTTCTGCCTCCTGTGTCTCTTTCTCCTGCCTCCCACACTGTGCTCTAGAGCCTAGTTATCTATGGGATCACACACACTGGACGAGCTGGCACTGAGAGGACAGATTGGACGTGGATAGGCCTTTCTTGGGAGGGTCTGTCCATATACTGATTGTTAGACCTTCTTTCCAGGAGAGCTGATTCTAGGCCACTGGAAAGGTGTAAGTTGAGGGAAAGGCTACTTACTATCTACCTAGGTGATGTGACAATGGACAAGAGGACTCCAAGACTGACTGTCACCACTTGGCCAGGCCCAGCACAGATGGGACAGAGATTTGTTTCCTTGGTGACAGAAAAGCTTGCAGACCCATTTGGTCTCAAGATTTCCTTGGCACTTAGGGAAGTGACACTCTGGTTGGACAAGCAGAGACAACTGGCAGGCATAAGGTCAATGTTGTTGTGTGCCGAGGCACCAGGAGGCCTACCAGCAGGCGGGCTAGCAAGACTGTTGGACAGCATGAGTTTGGACGTATAAGGAAGTGAATGCAGGAGCTGGGGGTGTGGCTTAGTTATTAGACTGCTTGGAGCAGCGATGAAGCCCTGGATTCATGAAACTGCGAATGGTGGTGTACGTTTGAGACAGGACAGAAGTTCAAGGTCACTGTTAGCTAATATAGCCAGTTCAAGGCTAGCTTGGGCTACATCTCTAAACAACAACACCAGAGTGCAAATGCTGGCTCCATGATAGGAATTTGAGGAATTATTCTTCTCCAGACCCTGGCTTTTTGATCTGTAAAGTGGGGACATTAGAGAAGCATCTCACCCAAATAGCCGTGGGGAACCCGAGGCTGCGTAGTTGGGTACACTCAGTCTGCCTTGAAGCAGGGTCTGAAAATGTTAGCATCAAGTGTATTTACCTATCAAGTCCTCCCAGGTCACCAGATGCATCACTCAACCACAATCCTTAGCGCCCATCTTGAGCCGGGCAGACAGGTATCTAACTCCGTCTTTGTACCACCGTGATGAAAAGATGTTAGTATGATTTTCATTTGACAAATAGGGAAACAGAGGTCTCAAATTCCACAGCCATGCCCAGACCTGACTCAAATGTCTACTTCAAAGGCACTCTGAGACAGGTAGGCAGACAGACAGATCACAGACCTGCAGCTTCAGCAGTGGGTGTGATGGGTTCTACCCCAGCCTGGAAGGACTGCCTCAGAAATGTCAGGTTCTTTGATTAGGTCTGTGGATAGAGTTCATTTGACATAATGTTAGCTTCGAATGCCCAAAGCCCTGGGTTTTCTGGTTCACAGCACCGCATTAAGCTAGATCTGGGGGCACGTACCTCTGACCCCAGCACTTGGGGAGTGAAGGCAGGAGAATAAGAAGTTCAAAGGCATCCTTAGCTGCATGGGGAGCTACATAAAATCCTGTCACAAACAGACAACCTCCTGCTGCCCCCAAGGCTGGCCCAGAATAGGAGAAAAATAAATACTGTTTTTTAAAAGGCAAAGAAAACGTAAAGTTTCTTCAAGGAAATATATTAGAGCCAAGAGATGGCCCCTATGCTGCTTCAAATTTCTCTACTTTTTCTTTATTATTTGTGTGTGTGTGTGTGTGTGTGTGTGTGTGTGTGTGTGTGTGTGAGAGAGAGAGAGAGAGAGAGAGAGAGAGAGAGAGAGAGAGAGAGGAGAGCACACAGAGAGAGACCAGTGTGTGTTTAAGCTTGCTATGGGTGCATGTGGAGGTTAGAGGCCAACCTTCAAGAATCAGTTCTCTCTTTCCATTATGGGTTCTGGAGCGAGTTGAGGTTATTAGCCTTGTGCAGCAATTGTTTTTACCTGCCCAGTCATCATCTCACCAGTCCTCTTCCCCCCTCCTCCCTAAAGAGCTTGGGCTGGCCTTGAATTCACTAGGTAGCCTAGGATACTCTTGAACGTACCATAGAAACATACCTGTTTCTATTTCTTGAGTGCTGGTATTAGACGTGTGTGCTACCATGCCCAGCTTCAAACTTCTCATGGATGGTTCCCCAGAACATCCAAAGATAATTTGCAAATGTGTTTGTTTGAAAACACACAAATGATAGCACATATGCAGCCAGCATGGCAGGAATATGACTTACACCAAGAAAAAAAATTAGTTTTTAATGATTTGTACGTGTGTGTGTGTGTGTGTGTGTGTGTGTGTGTGTGTGTGTGCGTGTGCATGCACACTTGCAGTTGAATGGAGGTACTTAAGAGGCCAGAGTCACTGAATCCCCTAGAGCTGAAGTTCTAGGTGGCTGTGAACCTCCTGACATGGGTGCTGGGGACTTAACTTGGGTCCCCTGCAAGAGCAGCCCTTATTTAAATCACTAAGCTATCTCTCCAGCTCCCTTTCTTGAAAGCCATCCCTGCTATCAGTTTTGATATAAATATACATAATATTTATATCAATATATATAAAGACAAAATTGATGGTATGCTAAAACATAGCATAATATGCCCAACATTCTGCTTTTCCACTTAACACTCTAAATCTATAGGGTTTATGGTTTCGTACATGAATCAGGACTCACAGATCTGTTGCATTCTTTTATCTATCTATCTATCTATCTATCTATCTATCTATCTATCTATCTATCTATCTATGGAAAAGGCTGGGGAGATGGCTCTATGGGCAAAGTGCTTGCTATGCAAACATGAGGACCTGAGTTTGGCTCCCAGTACCCAGCTAGGCACAATGCGTCTGTAACCCCATTGCTTCAGGGAGCGAAGACATACAGAGCCCAGGGGTTTACTGGATGCTCAGTTTAGCAGAACTGATTAGCTCCAGGTTCAGTGAGCCCCATTGTCTCAAAAAAGGCACCCAGCACTGACCTCTTGCCTTCACGTATTTGTAGGCAAGCATACTCCACCACACACACATACCAATCACTCATTGTATTGTGTCTTTATTATTCTATAAATTGTCTCAGTATCCTAGGATGACTTCCGAGGGTGACCTTGAACTTCTGATTCTCCTGCTTCCCTCTCCCGAGTGCTGGGATTATAGGCATGAACTACAATGACAGGGTTTTAGGCATGGCTGGGGATTGGCACAGGGCTTTGTGCATACTAGACAAGTGCTCTACCTACCGAGCAACAGTCCTGTCATCAGACTCTTTTAAATGACAGTGTAGCATTATACTGTGGTAATTCATCACACCTCACTTAAGTATTATCCTATTCAAGGAGGTACACATGGGTCATTTTGTACCCCACAAGCGATCCTGAACTGAGAAATTCCTTTATGTACGTGGTAAGAGTTAGAGTCCCATGCATGCTAAGCACACCCTACCACTGAACTGTATGCCTCCTGCCCTCTGCACAGGTTTTGGCTGTCACTTGACATGAAGGCATACATTCAACATGGAGGAACACTAAGTCATGCCTCTGTGAAACCTAAAAGCCTACCAAAGGTATGAATCACTAAGGGTGGAATTCTGACCACCACCGACTGGCAGGTAGCATTTTCCCAAATATGCCTCTCCTGTCTACTCGGAGATGGCTTTCTGGAGCTCCAGCAGTAGTGAGCAGAGGTGGTGGCTGGGGTATCCTGGCTTGGAGCCCCTTATGGGAGGGCCCAGACATCACCTCCCCAGGCATAAGTTCTCTCTTGAGTCCCTTTTCTCTAGGCACTTCCCTGGCAGCCAAGAGAGACTTTCATAACTCCTGCTATCTTTACAGTATGTCGTTCAAATTTAAAACATGCTAAAAGGGAGAAAATATTTATAGAATTTTTCTCTGGAAGGAAAAAAAAAAACAAATCCTACTTTTAAAGCCTAGCCAATGACATTTCTGGAAGCCACATAGGGAAAACAGCAACAACTCAAAGAAGATAAAATGGACTAATTACACAACAGATTTCTAATTTAAGAAGCTAGCTTTATTCTTCTGGGGTGTGTGTGTGTGTGTGTGTGTGTGTGTGTGTGTGTGTGTGTGTGTGTAAAGATGTCAGAGAATAAAAAAATACTGTTTTACCTGCTGATTGGAAACACACACACACACACACACACACACACACACACACACACACACACACACACCAGTTGATGACCTTTTTGCCTGGAAGCTGTTTGTCCTGTCCAGGGCCATGAAGAGGTCCCCGTGGTGGGAGTTCTTGGCTTGCAGACCAGTTTCCCATGGGAAGGAACAGGGTCCTTGTTGCCTGAGCTATTTAAATCCCTCAGTCTTCTTCCGGTTTCCAAAGCTCTGGGAGTGTCCCAGTGTCCACAGCTGCCAGGGACACCCAGCTCTGGAGCATGGCTTAGGATGACTGAAGTAGGCCTAAATTCCCTGGCTCTCTCTCTGCTCAGCTTCTACAACCCCAGATGGCTCCCAGGTTTCTAGAACAATTCTTCAGCTGGAGGGTGGTCATATAAGAGGCTGGAGGTCTCTCCCCCTCTCTCGTGTCTGCTACTCAGGGTCAGAGCACTTAGTTTCTGCTTGGATTTTTATGTACACACATCCGGTGGGATCTCACTCTTTCCCCTTTCCTTATTTTTATGTATGAATGGATTATGTTTGCTGTTTAATGGGTTTGCAGCCACCGAAGGCCACTGATTGGCTTTAATGAAGTCTCTGGCTGGTCAGTCAGTGTCATTGAGAAGTCCGGGAGACAGCTTCTGGGTGCCTGCTTGAATTTGCTTTCAGTTCTCAGTCCGGCAACCGTGGCAGGTCCAATGATGCTTGGAGCTGCTGCAGAGGGGGGTGAGTAAATTCATTAATTTCCAAGGCCTACAGTGTAGACCAGAGTCATCCCACCATCATCCCACCCCATCCCCCACCCCCTCAATCTCCCATCCCTGGCACCAGGACTTTAACGGAATCAGGATGAGATTTCTTCGTGGAAAGCAAAGAGTAACAGAGAATGGTAAGCAGAAGGCCTACACAGGAGAGTCTTGTGCTTGGTGACAGGGACTAGCCTAGTGGAGGACCAGAGTCTGGCTCTAAGTTTTCAGCATCGAGTGTGTAGCTAGAATTTTGGGCAGGAGCCCCAGCTGGGCCACCTGTCCCAATGTACCATTTACAGACAGCAGTTTTGGTGAAAAGCAGAGAGAGATTTATTCAATGTGACCACACTGGGAAGAAAAAGAATGATGTCTGGTGAGCCCAAGTTCTGATGCTGACATGAATTAGAGACTAATTTTTTAAAAAATGTATTTACTATTTCTTCATTGTAAAAGATTTTTGTGAAATGTTCATTATACATATTTATGGGCTTCGTTATGACAGTTTAATGTATGTACAGAATGCATTTTGGGTACATTCACGCTCTAAGGACTTCTCGTCCACCCCAGATGAATCCCTTCCTCCTCTTCTCAACTAGCCTTGTTTCTACTTTAATGTCTTTATGTTGTAGTTGTTGGGACCTAGTGTTTTGGGTTGCTCCCAGGAGCAAGGCTGAGGGGATATCGCAGTAGCGAGAGCAACTTACCAATGGCTATACTACTGAAGAAAATGCCTTTCTCTTCCCAGCATGGTTTGCTTCTTATTCGCTCTGAGACAGGTTCTTGTTTTACAGTCCTGGCTGAACTTGAATTAGAGATCCACTTGCATTTGTCTTCAGAGTGCTGTAGTACAGGCTCGGCCCTGACTGGGGCTTCAGGTATTAGTAAACAGATTAGATTGGAGGAGGAGAGAAGAGGAAGGTACAATTAAGTAGTTCAGATCAGGGTGCGGTCTGACTGACATTGTCTCAATTGGCTCTGCAATCTAGTTCCTACAAAATGATCTACCTTCGTTTATTTCTTTCCTTCATTTTTCCTTTTGAGATAGTCTCTGACTGGCCTAGAACTTGTTATGTTGACCAAGCTGGCCTTGACCTCACCAAGATGGACCTGCCTCTGCCTCTCTGGTGCTGGGATTAAAGGTGAGCCACTCCCACACGAGGCCAGGTGATCTTTCTAGCTTAACCCTCAGCAATAATTCCCCCATCGGGAAAGGGGGGGGGGTCTGACCTTTGAGCCTCTGCTGTGCCTGGAACCCAAAACTTAGTGAAATGGGGTGGGGATGGGGTGATAGGTCAGGTAGAAAGACACGAGTTGAGTGACTCGCATGTGTGTGCAGAGTCAAGCAGGGGTTTGACTCCAAACAAAGGAAAGAGACCCAAAACATAGGCTGAGCTATGAGGCCTTTGTCCTGTAATTAGTTACCATATGGGCCCAAGTGAGATAGATGCCCGTGGTTTTCGGCAAAAATTTCCAGTCACATATAGTGGCTCATGCCTTTAAACCCAGCACAGGACAGCTAGATAGCACAGGCAGACCCTGTCTCAATTAAAAAAGAAAAAAAAATGTCCTTTATATGTTTGGCATGGGTGACTGTGCCTCGGTTTACTGGGTTTCTCTTCTTTACCCAGTAGGCTTCAGTACTTTGGCTTCTGAGTTTAGCAGGGTTGGGGCACACTAAAGAGGCACACCTAGGGTCCTTCAAGCTGTAGAGACCCCAAGAGTGGGCCTTCTGTCCTTTGGGGACCAAAACTTTCCCAAAGACTCAGGCTATTCTTGTTTTCATTGTTGGCACACTTTTGCTACCTGACAAACTTGACTTTGGTGGATCCGAGGCAGGACCAAGAATCAGGACATCTGCACCTTTCTTCCTCACGGACCCTTTTATAATAATCTCTCCTAGGGCACCCGGGGCACCAGCAGCTGTATACAGAAAGCAAGAGACTGTGTGACTGTTCCTGCTTGTGTGTATGTGGGGTGAGGTGGGTGGGGTACACAGCATCCCCATGCCAGGCGTCTGGGCTGCCTGCCTGAACCTTTTCACACTGTCTGAATGGGCTCTTTAAATATACATTGGACTCCGTCATTCCCTCTCGAGAATGTTGTGAGGCTTCCAGTGCCAAGGTCAAGTGCCACCTCTCTAGGCCCAATTCTCCTTGTCTTCTGTCTCAGTGTCTGTGACACCTGGTCAGCCAGGCACTGGGCAGGCCCCACATTGCTGCCCCCAATCCTCAACAGCGTTCCCTCTTTCTAGGAGACTGCTCTCCAGCTCTCCAGAATTGCTTCTACCTTACTAGACTGTAATTTGTTCAGTGAGAATCCATTGATGGGGGTCAATTTTTGGTCATTCAGAGACACATGTGGCTGGCAGATGCTGCTGTGCAGGGGATTTGTTTGGACCTAGCCGTGGTCAAGCGGGAAGGGGTCCTTTGTATGAGGGCCTTGATTCTCATCTGCTTCAGCATTCAACCCAATCCCTTGTCTCCAGCTGCCCCGTCCCAGCACAAAGTGTCTTGTTTCCCACCATAGACTGTCTGCTTCCCTTCTTAGATTCAAGGATGCTTTTGGCCTTCAGTGGAGATTTTCCTCAACTGTTCTGTCCTCAGAGCTTGGGCCACCTCCACTTTGGGCTTACTGACTCTTGAGGCCTGTGGCTATTCGCTGACTCATTCTAATGAGCTCAACAGGTTTCAAGGTGAAAGTTTCCTGAGGCTTGTGGTCACAGCGTGACTTGCAGAGGTGGCCCTTAGGTTTCCAATCCTCGATCTCTTCTTTGTGTTGTTCTGCCTCTTTGTGATCTGTTCCTTTCTTTCATTTTTTTCAGGAGCTGGGGACCGAACCCAGGACCTTGCGCTTGCTAGGCAAGTGCTCTACCACTGAGCTAAATCCCCAACCCCTGTGATCTGTTCCTACACCACAGCTCCAACTACTCATAGATACTAACGGCAGTCCTGTCAAACTTTAGCCTGGGTATGTTCCATGTCCCTCAGGCTTATATGTCCCATTTCCTCCTTGGCCTTGCCACCTACATGTCGCAGAGATATAAGAACCCTGGTGTGTCCCTACAGCTGACCCTTGTGCCACTTTCACCATGGCTATGTCTCCAAACTTCAGGATGTCTTTGAGTTCTCTCTCACCCAAGTTCAATTTAAAAATTTTAATTTTACAGTTACTTATCTCGTGTGTATGTACGTGGGAGCATGGCATGCCTGTGGAGGTCTGGAAACAACTTGCAGAAGTTGGTTTTTCCTTCTGCCATGTGGATCCCAGGCATTCAATTCAGGTCATCAGGCTTGGCAGCAAAGGCCTTGGCTCACTGAGCCGTCTCAGTGACTTTTTTTCATTCCCGACATTCAGTTCAGCTGGTATTGGAGAGTCCATCTTAACAATAATCTCAGCCCTTCTCATACATACTCCTCTGGCCTAGACTCTATTTGCTCAGCCTGAATGGCTATAGCCGCCACCCCCCCCCCCCACTGTTTCCCCACTTCTCTTTGTTGATATCCCATTCCAGGCTTAGCGTAGCACCATGGCTGTTTATAAGAATCGATGCCGTATCATATCACATGTTTAAAGCACTCTGATAGCCTTTTGTCTTACTCCAGGTAGGCTCAGGTCCTCCTTGTGGTCTGCAAGCATGTACAAAATAGTGCTTGCCTGTTATGTTTCCTGGATCTTCCTGGCCTAAGGCCCTTTGTGCTTGTCTTTCTTCCTGAAACTCTCTCTCTCTTCAGTCATCTGCAGGGCTGTTCTCTTCATTTTCTCTTTTCCTTCCCCCACCTCCAGAGCCCTACCCTGCTTAATTTCCTCCTTAGTGTCAGCTGAGGGATCACCAGCCCTTCTCCTGGGCTGTGGTTATTGTCTGTGTCATCCCTGTTGGAGTGTATGTCTCTGTTGGGAGCAATGATTTAGCACCTGGCACACAGTAGGCACTTTCAAGTATTTGTAAGATAAAAGATGGTACACGGACAGATGGATGGCAGCATCTGAAGAAGAAAATATTGTCTGGCAGTAGCCTTGCCTGCCACTCCTAGGTCTGGGTAGACAGATTCTAAAAGCTCACTGGGAATCCACCTTGGAATTCCATTCTTTCCACCTCAGTCCCCACACGGTCCTGACACAAAGAGTAAACAGTGTGGGGCTGTACACCTTGCTCCTATCCCTCAGGACCCAGACTTGCAGCCCTTTGCCTGGCCGTGCTTCAGTTCCTAGGCAGCAACAGCTCTGCGTGACATACTGCTGGGACTATTCCTCTTGGAACATCTAGAAACTTCATGAGTCCTAGTGAGAGAGATACGTGAGCTTGAAACGCCATGCCTGTTCCAGGAGCCCCTAGCATCCCATGGAGACGAAAAGGTGACATATCACTTCTGGAGCTGGCCTTGCAGGTCCTCAAAAAACACAGGCCTCAGCTGAGTGATCACACCGATGTCTAGATAAAGTGCTTAATGTACCCAATGATACAGATCTTAAATGACATGTGTGAGTGGCTTGCACGCTCATAAAATGGGCCAGTGACATCAGTAAGGTTCTTGGGAGGATTAGATATTCCTTTTAGTGATGTCCTGCTCCCCTGGAGGGTCAGGATCCTTTGTGGGATCTAGAAGAAGCTGGTGCCTTTTTGATAAGATCCCACAGTTCATACATGTCCCCATCTGGAATTCCGCTCAGTTACACGTGTCTTGTGGCTAGTTTTGCTTTCCTGATGGGCTCCTGAGCCCTTGGCTGCCTACAGCCGTTCTGAGATTTTTCTGTGAGGTTCATTAGCATTTGCTGGCAAGCTGAGATCTCATTACCCAGCAAAGAGACTGGCAAATCCTGGGCCTCTCCTGTCCAGTGAGCAGAGAAGCAGCTGGAGTGCCAGGCTCCAGCCTTGACCTAGAGGAGGCTCCTGATTACTCTCTTCTACTCTTCCACAGCTGTCTGCCTGTAAACTGAGGAGCTCAGCGGATGATCCAGTTCTGACAGCCAGAATCCATGTGCTAGGTGTGATGGCTAACTGGACTGGACCAGCTGCCTCATACACCTGCTGCTCTGCTTTCCTGCCACTGTAGATGGACTGTCTCTCCTCAAACTGTGAGCCCAAACAAAGCCACACCCTTTTCATTGCTTTTGTTGGGTATTTTGTCACTGCATGGGGAAAGGAAGTGTTTGACCACTGAGCTTTCTTCCCAGCTCTCTCTAGTAATCTTTAAATTGACCTATCTTAGACCCGGAAATAAAAGCCTTATCACCACTCTTTTCAAAGTGATGCCAATCATCTTGAAATTTGGAGACGATTCATGTGTATATCCATGGGGCCTCTCATGTTTTTGCTAAAGAGTGTTTTCTGATCCTGCGTGTGTATGCTGGCCTGGGAAAATCCCAGGAAGCTATCCAGATAGGAGGAATTCTTAGCCACTATGGAATCTGCAGGCACACCCAGGATCCCAGCCTCTTCATTTTTTTGGTGGGACCACTCTAGTAGACGCTCCATAAAGATGTTCTCTGTGGTCCCTGAGGGTCTTGAGCCCTAGTTACTTATAATCCTCTGCTCAGTAAAGCATTCTTTTCCTAGTATACTCCCATCTCATTTCCCTAGCCCCTCATCATGAGGTGGCAGGCTGAATCTTCTGTCCTTCTAGGACACACATTTAAAGTGCTAAGCCCCAGAACCCTGACATGTGACTTGAGAGAAGTTTTTGAAGAGGCATTGAGGAACTGGAGCGATGGTTCAGCTATTAAATGACATTGCTGCTCTTTCAAAGGACCCAGGTTGGGTTATTAGCACCGAAGGTTCACAGCCACCTGCAACTCTAGCTCCAGGCAGTCACGCATTTGGTGAATGGGAACACAACTCACATGTACATATCACATGCAGACAAAAATACCTACACATAATTGAAAAGAATGAAGGTAAATGTTTAAAGCGAAATAAACCGAAAACAAGGCCATCACAATGGCCTTAATCTAATCTCATGGGTAGGTTACATTGTTAGGTCCTTACTGTGCATCCAAGACTGAGAAAGGCCTGAGGCTGACACAGCAAGGTCTTTCTGTTTATATGGTGGGCTTCCCAGGCTACTCCAGCCTCTAGGTGTTTAAGGAACAGAGCACGAGCTCAGGCATGGTGGTACATGCCTTTAATCCCAGCACTTGGGAAGCAAAATCAGGTGTATTTCTGTAAATTCGAGGCCAGCCTCTTCTACAAAGAGAGTCAGGGACATTCAGGGCTATTACACAGAGAAACCATGTCTCAAAATACATCTCCCCCCAAAAAATAAAGGAACAGAGCCCTAAGAACCTGAATAGCTATTAAATACCTGTTAAGTCCTCACAAAAAGAACTCTAAAAGGTTGCTTGCACAGAGGGATGATCATGTGAGGGTGCAAAGAAGGTAGTCTCGTGCAAGCAGAGAGACCTTAAGAATCCAAGGCGGCCTAGGCCTTCACCTTGTAACTCTAGCTTCTGCTTCCACCCCTCAGCAGCCGGTATTTGGTTACAGTGTCCCCAGATAAGGCCCTCAATTGCAAATCTTTCCTCAGTGGATACTCTTATTTGTTTGTTGTGGTTGAGAGAATGAAGCTGGGAAGACATGGCCTCTTTCCCTCTCTGCCTGCCTCTCTTCCCACAGGGTTGCCTCAACACTATATTCCAGGCTGGCCTCAACTCATTATATAGCCCAGGCTGTGAGATGACAGATGTGAGCCACCATGCCTGGTTGAAAAAGAAAAAAAAAAGGCCTCAGGACTCAGGGAGAAGTCAGTGTCAGAGTCAGGTACTTAGGGTGTTAAATACCTAGTCCCTGCTGTTGACCCTAAGAGCAGTCTGAGGAAAGCCCGGCTTGTCCTAGTTTGGCAGTAAAGAAGGTAAAGATAAGGCATGGACCAAGTTTAAAACCAGTATCGCATTCCCCTTCTCCTTTTCTGACATGGGGCTGCCTCACCTAGAGGAAGTGGGATCACGTGAAGAAGTATACACCAGGAGTTGGGCCTGGGATAATACGCATTTACGCAGCACACGAATACAAATGCTTTTATTCACATGAAATTGCTTCAGAATGAAGGGCTGCTTGAAAACTGACCCCCAAATGGAGCATTTTGTGTTACAAAATAAAATTGCATCCCTTCGGCTTTGAGAAAAATGCATATTGCCCTCATCTGAAATGTGGTGATAATTATATGCCACGTTATTCATCTTGTGTCATTTCTGGTCACATTCAGCATTTGGCACAGAGGCAATTTAGGGTGTGCTGAAAACAAAGGCAGTCACGCAAAAGGCACTGGGAATATATTTTAGGCAGCCAAGGTGACTGGTACAATGTGGGAGGACCTTAAGTTGCCCTGCGGTCCCTCACCCCCACCCCACCCCCACCCCCACCCCCACGCTGACACAACTGCAGTTTCCAATGCTCTCCCTGTAGGAGGACCAACTTTGACTCACTCTTTAGGGAAAGAGAAGAGAAGAGGGCTATGAGAAAAGAAAAATGGGGTTGAAGAATGAAAAGCAGAGAGGGAGCTGGGTATGTAGGGAAGGGGGCCGAAAAATGAGGGTCAGCTGAGGGAAAGGCTAGTGCTTAGCGCAACAGTGTGAAGCCATAAGCTACAAGCCAGGCGCGTTGTGTTTGGTGATAAACTACCAAACTTAGCAACTTAAAATAGCAAACGTCAATGAAGTTATGGTAGGAGGAGTGTGAATGTAGACTGGAGGGACTGTTTGGATTCAGGGCCTCTCAAGAGATTGCGGGTGAGACGCTGCCTCAGGTCACAGAGTGCTGATGTCCCTTCGGTGTCTGAAGGAGCTGCTTCCAAGGCTGCTGGTGGGAGTCTTCAACACGTGTCCTTCCAGGGTAGCTCCCTGGCAACTTTGGGGGTGTTGGCAGGAGGCCTCAGAAAGTTTGCTTCTAAACTCGTTCACACCACCACTGGCGCCTCTTGATCCTTGCCCGGCAGGTCTCTCCATAGATTGCCAGTGTCCGCCAGTGACCACATTTATGGTTAAGAAAGTGAGGAATCTTTGTGTTTACCTAGCTTTGTCCTGTTGTCCAGTCCAGGACCCACACCGAAGCTATGGTGCTGACCACTTTTAGTGTGGGTCTTCCAGGCCTCAATTAACCTAAATTAAATAATCCCTTCACAAGCCGCACAGGTGTGCCTGAAGGCTCACCTCCCAGCTGATTCTAGATCCTGTGGGGTTAACAATGAATGCCAGCCATCACAGAGCCCAAGACACTCAGTCATTGTTTTTGTAAACTAATCTCAGAAGTACTCTCCAGCCATTTCTGCTCTATTCTGCGGGTTAAAAGTAAGTTCCTTAGCCAGTCTAGCCTTAGAGGAGGGGGGACTTATAAAGGTTGAATACCAGGAGGGTATCATTGGACCCTTTCAGAAGCTGCCTGCTATAGCTCTTAGACAGTTTCACCATTCAGGAAGGTCATAGCCAAGAAACAACTTCATGTGTGGAATTTAGAAGATTGTATTTCTTGTCTTGATCTTTCCACTGAGTCTCACAGACTCAGTTTCCCCATCTAGAGCAGGGGGCCAGTACTGATGACCATAGGTACAGTTAGCTGAGTGACCTCAGTTGTTAAATGCTACAAGTTGGAAGGAATTTTAATTGGTGGATCATTAGAACGTTTTTCTGGACCCTCAATATGAATTCAGGATTGGAGACCAAGGCCTAAGGGTGGGGTCTTTCTGATGAGGATGGTTTTAGTGGGATGGGCTTTCCTGGCTCTTTAGCTTCTAATGTCTTAAGGACCAGAGCAGCAAATGCTTAAATAACTACTGAATTACCAGATAGCTTCTTGCCGACACTGGGGCCTAGTGATACTCTGAGGGCCCCAGTACAAGCTACAGTAAACAGTGATCAGCAAACCACATCCCTTGAAGCCAGCCTCTCAAATCCCATCATGGTTTCCTTGATGCCTCCGTTTTCTTAACTGTCCCAAATGTGAAAAAAAAAAATCCTTCACTAGTTTGATATTTCTGGATCTGCATAGCTGGTATCTCTTTTCTGCTTTTGAATGTTTCCCATTTCCCCCTCTGAGAAATGAGTAGGTAGTTACTGGTGCTGTGAGACCGGTTGGCTCACAGTCCTAGGAAAAAGAGAGGGTGGACAAGAAGTCCCAGGTTCAGCAGGACAGATCCCTACCTGGCCCTGGCCTTGCTGGCAGGTTGTGCTGTGAGCACTGTGAGAAAGGACTGGTGGCTTTTCTGGTGTGGGTCATAGTCATTTCCCTGAAACTCCCATGATGCTCTGGTGTGTGCCATCCCAAGCAAGGCTGAACAAAGCCTGAAGCTGACTTGGGAGACCGGGACTCTCAGTTCGTCTCTAGTTTTGCCATTTATTAGCTCTGAGGCCAGATGGCAGCTCCCTCTGGACAGGGCTCTGCCTGTCCTCTGCAACTGTATCTTTAGCTCCTGGCATAAGCCCTGCCTACAATTCATTTTAATTTAATTTTTAATTAAAACCTAATTTCCATACATTGAAATGCAAAGAAGGTGCACACTTTGATGAGTGTAAGCAAGTCTAAGGGGCACTGAAAGTAACCTTGGCCAGAGCACTCACTACCCCGCCCCTCCTCCCTCATACAGAAGAAATGTCTTCATCCCCTTTCTAAGCAATCCTCCCTGGCAGCCCATATGCTGATTTTTATTATTGTACACCAGTTTTGTTTCTTCTTGAATTTTCTAGAAATAGCGAAGTAGCTTACAAAATGTGCTCCCACCCCCGCCCCTTTGCTTGACACAGTGTCTGAGATTTCTTCAGGCTGCTGTAAATCTCAGAAGCAGCACACTCCTCTACATGGCTGAGTAGTAGTCCGCACATGGTGTCTACCACAGTTTGCTTCTCTATATTTACAAGTATTCTTGTGCAATTATATTTTGGCGCAAAGACTTTTGTGTGTTTGTGTGTGTTTCTTTGGTTCTTTTTTGTTTTGTTGATCTCATGCTCAGGTTGCCCTTAAGATTACTAAGTCATCTCTTGAGGGCTGGAATTACAGTCATGCACCACCACACATAACTTTTTGTTATTTATTGATCTGTTTGTTTTGAGGTAGAATCTTATTACATATCCTAGGCTAGTTTCAAAGTTTTGACCCTCATGCTGGTGAGATGGCTCAGTGGATAAAGGTTCACGCTACCAAGCCTGATCATCTAGTTTGACCCCCAAGACCTGCACAGGAGAAGGAGAGAACCTACTCCTACAAGCTGTCCTTTGACCTGCACACATGGGCCGTCGCATTCATACTGCTGTTGGCTTCAAACTTGCCCTAAGCTTTGCCTGGGGTTGTGAGTATGTGCAAAAAGGTCAGCTGCTTTTGACTGTGGGATGAAGACTTCTCTTTAGGCTTCTCGTTTCTTTTGTCCATTGAACCTGGGCTCCCTGGACAACGTCTTTCTCCTCTTTCTCTTCTTTTCTGTTTGTGGGGTGTGTGTGTGTGTGTGTGTGTGTGTGTGTGTGTGTGTGTGTGTGTGTTAGGTCAGTACTTCTGTTTGTCCACCCTGTTTTTCCCTTGTCATTGAACCTGGAGCTAGGCTCCATTCTGTTTCCCCACGATGTTGAGGTTTCGGGTGTCTTTATGGCCACCGCTGACGTTTTTGTGTGGGTGCTGAGGATAGAAACTCAGGTCTACACTTGAGTTCAGCAAGCTCTCTTCCTGCTGAGCTATCTCCTCAGTCTCTGGACATCTTTTGTAGTATTTTGGCCAAAGAAAACTATAATGTGCCTGAAGGAAATGCCATTTAAAGTGTATGTGGATTTTTTCTTTCTTTTTCTTTTTTGATAGAGTCTCCTGTACCCAGGTTGACCTTCATCTCATTAATTAATCCAGGCTAAACTTGATCCTCCTGCCTCTGCTTCTCAAGTGCTGGGATTGCAGGCTCATACCACCTGGGGCCCTGTGCATGCTAGGCAAGCTACCTACCGACTAAGTACATCTGCGTACATTGACTTTTGTGCTTTGGTCTGTCCCAGTCATGTTGGTGGTGGTTGTATTGGCTGATGGTCTTAGAGAGGTCACACTCACTAGAACGTGAGTGGGGTCTGACCCACTCAGCTCTAAAGTCATGTTGGAGATTTCTTACCTGCTGTGTGCCCAGGGTTGTCTTAGAGCAGGTTCCGGGACAACTCCCTTCCCTGATGGTCCTTAGTATGATATCAACATGAATGGTCACGGTGGTCTCCACACAGATTCAGGTTCTGCCAGGGGAACAGTAGGCGAGGGGTTTGGTCTATGGGAGTTGGCCCCAGCACTTTTGCCCAGTGTTATAGTTTGGTTCTTCTCTCTGCTTTTTTCTTGTTGGTAATGTAGGTTCAACTCTTCTGGAACCTGCTATGTAGTCTGGGCTAGCCAGGAATTAAGAGATATGTATTCTCTTCCCTCCTTCCGAATACCGGAGGCATGACTCCTGGCTTTTTTTTTTTTTTTTTTTTGAGACAAGGTTTTCTTTTGTAGGCCAGGCTGCCCTGGAACTTGCTTTATAGACAAAGCTGACATTTAGCTCATGACTCTTTTGTCTATGTCGCCAAAGTTCTGGGATTACAGGCATGTGCCCCTACCCTGATTTGTAGTTGAGTCTGGAATGACTTCTAAAGGCCCGTAAGTTAAAGCTTGTTCCCTAGGGTGGACTCTTTAAGGGGGTCACTGGGGGCTGTGTCATTGAAGGGGGCTTCTTTCTTTCCCAGTCATGAGGGGAATAGTTTTGTTGACTGTCCCCAGCTCTGCTGGCCATGTCATTCTGTGCTTCCTGAGGCCCAAAACAACAGGCCTGACCCACCATGGACTAGAACCTGCAAACCTTTTGTCTTTTAAGCTCTCTTAGATAGTTGTTATAGTGCTGGAAAACTGACTAACACAAATGCTGGAGCACTTTTGAAATATTCTAGACTAGGGAGACCGCTCAGCGGGTTAAGACACTTGCTAGCAAACTTGATGGCTTGAGTTCAGGCTCTGGGATTTATGTGGTAGAAACAGTAGCCCGGCTCCTGCAAGTTGTCCTCTGACCACCACACATGTGCCATGATGTGTGTAGGACTCCCCTGCATGGCTCCTCCCTCATTTGGCTGTCATGCGCAAAGCCTAGGGTTCCTTTCATCCTCAGCACATGAAGTCCACGTAGGATGGTCTACAGAAATCTTTTCGGGCTGGAGAGATGGCTCAGTGGTTAAGAGCACCGACTGTTCTTCCAGAGGTCCTGAGTTCAATTCCCAGCAACCACATGGTGGCTCACAACCATCTGTAAGGAGATCCGATGCCCTCTTCTGGTGTATCTGAGGACAGCTACAGTGTACTTATATATAATAAATGAATAAATCTTAAAAAAAAGATTTATTTAAAAAAAAGAAATCTTTTCATAGAGCCATCTGTGATATAACCCCCTCCAGATTTAATCTCAAAAATGACAGGAGGACTCTTCAGGGTGTGAATACTAGAGGGCAGAATCTTTATGGTTTATCTTCAAGGCTAGTTACCAACAAATAGTGCTGGAGAAAAGAAGAGGAAGATAGATTTCTCTCTCTTCCTAATTGGCAAAATCTATGGAAGCCCTCCAGGGTTGGTGTGGCACTTCTGTCTTTGAGGGCGAGATCCAGACCTCTCCCACCCTGAATTTTGGCAATCTCATATTCTAGTAAGGTTCTTCCAGCTCTCATGATCACCATGTGCTCTTGCCAACAGGCAACCAAAAGGTCCCTTTCCCTTGGCTAACACCTTCTACAAGTTGTCCTAGAACATGACACATCTACTTCCAACCTTTGAGCCAGCAATGACCCACAAGCTCACATGGCGCCTGCAGAAAAGGCCGGGCATATAGTCAGAATCTCATAGTGTCCTTAGAGAATTCAGAGACTCTGACTACTGAGATCTAGAATAAATGTGCAGGTGTTGGGGGGGTGGGGTGGGGTGGGTCAGCTACCAATCTGGTTCTGACAGCCCAACTTAGAGACTGCGAACTCTTTCAAAGGAAGAAGGCAATGTGTGTGCATAAAGTGTGTGCATGGCTCTGGAAGGCTGATGCATGCCATGAAGGTCATCAGCCGATGCACACAGAGTCTCTGCTACTCCCAGGTGTGAACTGTGTTGACTCAGACCTGAAGCACAGGGAGGAGCCAGGGACAGAGCCAGGACATTTCCTCAGCTGTGCTGGTATCACTCTGCATGAACCTCACTTTCCCTGGATGACATCATACCAAAGGAAAGGCTGGGAAGGGCTATGCTGAGGCCCCACTGGCGGCAGCAGACATTGGCAGCTAGTGTTCATTCGAATTCCAAATCAGCTTTCCCCGGTGGAGATTTCAAATGCCTCGTTCCAAACACACAGGCATAGAGCCATTCTCAATGCTATTCAGATTAACCATACTTCTAGAACTGAAAAATGGCTCAAGGTGAAATCACATGGAGATACTACTTCAAATCCACTAGAACGACTACGAGAAAGAAGACACAATGCCTGGTGCTGACACCAGTGAGAAGTAAGAATAATGGCCCAGTGCTGCTGATGAGGTGAAACAGGATGGCCACTTGGCAACACAGCTTGACAGCATCTATTAAAGTACACATGTATGCACCGTAAGTTCAGGCTACTCCACTCTCGAGTAACCCCCAGCATTCTCTCTCTCTCTCTCTCTCTCTCTCTCTCTCTCACACACACACACACACACACACACACACACACACACACGGGGGGGGGGAGACTAGAATGGGAATGTTTAGGCACCGGTTGTGGTAACTCATGCTTACAATCCCAGCTCTCAGGAAACTGAGGCAGGACAAACACTACATGTGTAAAACTAACCTGGGCTACCCAGTGAGACCTTGTCTTACAGAGCCCCAAACTGGAAGCAGCCCAAATGCTCATTAGCATGTTGTTGAACACAGGATTCATGGTATAATGCATATAATGGAAGACTACCCAGCATGTTATTCTTGGACACACCTGAATGAGTCTTAAGTAGAGTATGCCTGTGAGGGAAACCACGGTGTGAGCTGTACATAGGAAGTACAAGAACGAGCTAGAGGGAAGGGAAATAGATAGGGGAGGGGTGAGAGAAAGCAGTGGCGACAGCCAGCTAGTTCTTCACAGAGGTGTGGGTTGTATGAGAATCATCATGTGTCTGAACTCCTTACACTGCAGCTCTTCAGAAAGGTGCATTGGAACAGGGCTTGGGAGTGCGGACTGGTGATCCCAGCTCAGAAGGCAGAGACCAGCTTGGGTTAAAGACTAAGCCCAAGGGCAGTTTGAGCCTTGTCAAAAACCACGATGATATGCTTTATTGTATGTAGCCACAAATGTACTGCCAAATGGCTCCTATGCCCTAGTGAGATCACCCAAGAGCACTGCAGTGCCAGGCAAGGGCTCCACTTGTAGCCTTTGGGAAGCTTGGAGTGGCAAGCATCCAGCTCAGAGACTCCCATGGCCCTGACCCCCAACTCCTGGGAACTCAACAAACATAGTTCTTTTCAATACTTGGCTTTAGAGCAATTTCTGATTTAGAAAGAGACAGATATGGCCTTTCTGTCACCACTACAATCAAAGCCTACCCAAGGGTGCAACCCACAAGATAGTAATTAGACCTGAGTTGGTCAAAACTCAGAGATAGGGTAGGGAAGGAAAGCAGGTGAATCCTGAATCACCCTGTAGCATGCATCAAACAAGCTGCATCATCAGTTTGGTTCTCCATACCACATTTGTACAGGGAGACAGTTTCTGGGCATGATGCTGGACCTTCCACAGTTAAAAAGGGCAGCAGAGGAACAGGACTCGCAGGGGCCAGAGTTCACCATGAAGCTGCTTGGGAGCTTTGACAGGCTTTTCCCGGGCTGGTGGTGGGATGGATTCAGTGAAGATGGAATTACTTTGCTTCATTGTAATAATTAGGGCATGTTTTCCATACTGCAGTCTGCACGTGACAGGAACTGCGTGTGAACTTTTAGTTTTACTTTGTTTTTATTTTTCGAAACAGGGTATGTAGCCCAGGCTAGCCTTAAACATCATGTAAGCACTTTGAACTTCCGATCTTTCTGGCTCTACTTCTGAGGGCTGGGATTGTAAGCAGACCAGTGCATGCAGTTTATGTAGTACTGGGGATTGAAGTCAAGCTTCGCTCATGCTAGGCAAGTGCTCCACTAGTTGACCTACATTCCCAGAGCTTTTGTTTATGTATGTGAGAGAGGGGGAGGAGAAAAAGAAGGAGGAAAAGAGGGATGGGGAGGAGGGGAGAAGAGAGGGGAGGGGAAGAAAGGGGAGGAGAGAGAGAGAGAGAGAGAGAGAGAGAGAGAGAGAGATTGATTCATTATATCATTATATACTTCTATAGCCCAAACTCAGGGTTCTCTTCCCTCTACCTTCTGAGTGCTGTCATTTTGGATCTCTGATCACCATGTTCAGTTTTGAATGAATTTTGAAAACGCTGAAGTGTCATGTGAGTCCTTGCTGGTGCTGTGTTGTAATCTTTCTCATGTACTCTAAAGTCACACACACACACACACACACACACACACACACACACACACACACACATTTCCCCACTGTACCATCCCCACTGCTCCACTGCCGTGCCTTATGGTCCTGGATGCCCAGCATAGAGCGGATGCTAATCTAGAAACATAGAAACCACATAGAGCAAGGCTGTCAGTGAACCTGGCCTCTGAGTCTTAGTGGCTGGGTGACCTTGAATCTCCCGCCTCATCTCTTGGACCTCAGTTTGACGTTATATGGTGGCACAAACCAGAAGTATCCAGGTGGTGCCCTAAAGCTTGTCTGAGCTGAGTTTTGTCAGAGCTCTGGAACCTGGAGCCTAAGCTTTTCAGCTTCGCAGTTGACCTTTTCTTCCATTTCTGCTCCCTGGGGGCCCATCACACTTCTGGAGAGCATGACGTGAGCAGAAACCTCATCTGTTGCCAACTGGCTCTCTCTAGTCAGCAGTAGAGATGGCCCTGGGCCACCCCATCCCTGAAAGAGCCCTCTTCCCTTAGCCTAGGAGTCCAATCTACTCTCATTGAGTGGGTGGCTTCTGGAAAGCACAAGGCCAAGGCTGGAACTTGGGGACTGCCCTTCAGAGGGAGTCCCCAGCACCTACTTGTTTATATAGGAGCAGAAAACCTTAAGAGCATGATTGTCACGCTGGAGCTTGACTGGAACAGGGTAGGCTAGATGGGGAGAGCACATCTATGGGTTAGCACAGTTGCCTCATCCAGGGAAGGTCACTACCCAGAAGGATGACAGTCACAGTCACCTTCATCTGAGCCTTCTCCCATTCCTGACACACTCATGCTATGGCTCTCACTTCTCATGGGTGACTGCTTTGTACTAGAATGGAACTCATAAGCCCATATAAAGCTGGGAGAAACAGAGGCCAGAACTACACAGAACACTGTGGAAATTACCAAGAGAAGCTATAGAGGAGGTCATTACAGTTGCTGTGACAAATAGTGGTTACTCCAACGCATGCCTAGATGCCCTGGATGCTGAGCCTCAGACCTGTATCCTTCATCCATCCCTTCCAGCCGGCCTCCACTACCTCAAGCCTCCTCAACCTTTACTCAACACTGGGTGCGTGTGGTGAGGCCAAGCACGCTGCCATATGCTTTGGTCATACCTGCTTATCTCTCCAAGGAGTCTGGTGAAAACCTGGCCACTGCAGGCCTGAACCCTGCTTCCTTGCTCTATGCCACTTTACCTTGTGAGTGGCTGGCACATTCACCCAGTTCTTCAAGTAGCTAAACAATGACTCCTCCATTCCCAGCGGTCTATGAGCAAAATGTCAGTAAGGTTGGCTCTTGGACACCTCTTGGCTTACAGTTGGCTGCTTTCTTAATGGGTCCTTGCATGGTCTTTCCTCTGGGTACACAGCCTCTTGGTGTCTGTGTATCCAAATTCCCTTGTACAGGGAAACTAATCAGATCATGATCTACCCTCATGGCCCTGTTTCCACTCCATTGTCCCATATAAAAGCCCTATGTGCAAATGCAGTCATATTCTAAGGTCCTGGAGGATTGGACCTCAACACAAATGAACCCACAACCACTCGGTCTGGAGTGGTGAGTTATGGGATTACTGCCTGAGAGGTAGTGCCAGGACTGTGTGTGTGTGTGTGTGTGTGTGTGTGTGTGTGTGTGTGTGTGCGCGCGCGCGCACTCATTTGGGTAGAGACCAGAAAATAACTTTATGTGTTGCTCCTCAGGAGTGGGTCACCTTGGTTCTTTTGAGACAGACTTGCTCAATGGCCTACAGCTTACTAAGGCTAGGTTGGCTGGCTAGCGCACTCCACCTCTCCAGTGCTTGGGTTATGAGAACACAGTGGTGAGCGACTTTGTAAACACAGGGTCTGGTGATCAGACTCAGGCCCTTGGACTTGTTAGTGCTTTCCTGACTAAGCCATCCCTCCAGCCTTTAAACTATTTTTATTTTTAAATTGTGTGTGTGTGTTGGGGAAGGGGTAGGTGCACATCAGTTTAAGTGCCTACTGAGGCCAGAGGTGTAGGAGTCTCTTAGAGTTGGAGTTACAGGCCATTTTAAGCCATTTGATGTGGTTTTGGCAGTTGAATTTGAATCTTCTGAAGGAACAGTATGAGCTCTCAACACACCGTTCCTTCTCGCCAGCCCTTTGCTTAACCTTTTAAAACCCAGGTAGTTTTTGCTTTGGTCTCTCAGAGCCCATGGTCTCCTTGTCAGAAGTTTAGCTGTGCTACTTGAGAGACCCCATGGGGAGATCACAGAGGAAACCTAGAGGCTTGGTTGAGTCAACCTCTCAGACTCCCCTACCTAGTTACTAGGCACACAGGAAAGGAGCCATTTTGGATTCTTTGGGCACCTTTTAGACAGTTGGTGACATTTGACTCTAATTAATCTCACACTGCATTTGGTGAAGGCTCACACTACCAAGCCCTGCTCCAAATCTTAAGACCCCACCATGACGAAGGTAAGAAAACTGACTGTTTTAAGTTATTAGGTTTTGGATTTCCTAGTTAATAGCTAGAGAGTTGGCTGGACTATTTGGTGGCTACAGAAAATCTGGAATGGTAGTTGAATGACATTAAGGATATCTTTATGGTAGGCCAAGGAAAAGATTGTTGAGTTCTTTTTCTCCCCCCTCTAGAGGGAGACCATGGCTGAACAGGCTGTGGCTCTGCTGCCCTCTGGGCTAGGACTAAAATAGCCCTCTCCCTCAATTTATGCCTTCTGGAGTCTGGGACACCCTGGGCTGGGTACTGCTATCCTGGGTACAGCCCCAGAGGCTGAAGGAGGGCGAAGCAGAGAGGAACATCCACCATTTTGGAGAAGCTCCATGGAACTGCTGGGTCCCTCAGAGAGGATATTCTCTTTCACCCTGACAGAATGCTCTGTGCCTTGGGTTCACACTAATATGAGACTGCACTTATTTGGCCTGAGACCTGTCATGCCCCCAGACAGCTTTCTTTCCATGACTCTACACTGTTTGAGACAGGTTAACTATGACTGGGATGGGAGTAGGGATCTGACAGCCAAGGCACCCCAAGACAAGCTGACACATGAAGGTCTGGCAGCAAGCCAGAGGTCATGGAAGGCAGACCCAAAGCAATAGGCCCTGGTTGAGTCTACACAGCAATCTAGATATAGACTACCATACCAAAGCCAAGGAGCATGTCTTAAAAGGCCGAGTCAGAAGACATACTGATTCTCCTTAAATGCCTGGATGGCATTAGATCTAAGGACTGGGCCATGTGTAAAGTAGCCCTCCCTCCCCGACCCTAGGGAAAAGAGGGGCATTACTGACTTGGCTCTGAGGCCTGGGATAGTGTGTGCACAAGTGAATTTTAATTACGTCCTCTGTAGAGAATGAAAGTTGACTGAAAGAGTCCTTGGCAACTTCCAGTTCCAAGAGGGCTGTTTTGCTTTCTCTTTTTCTTTTGTTTGTTTGTTTGTTTGTTTTGGTCAGGGTCTTATGTTTGCCAGGCTGGCCTTGAACTTACTGTGCAACCAAGGGTGACCTTGAACTTCTTCTGCCTCTTCCTCCACCTCCCCAGTAGTAAACTTGCAAGTGTTCAACACCAGGTCCAATTTCTGTGCTGATGGTGACTGAACCTGGGGAACTCTGAAAATGGTAGGCACGAACTCTATCGACCAAGTTTCATCTCCAGCCAAACTATCTGTATATTTTGGTAAAGTGACTCTGTCTCCCCTTCTCATGCCTCATCCTCCTTCGTGTTCTTCTATAAGCATTTTGATTCTTTGTAGCACCTGTTGTTGTGGGTCATATAGTCTCATTATAATCTCCTAGGCAATGCAGCAGATGGATTTTCTGAAGGGAGCTGTTTCTATATGTGATGAGAACTGTTCTGATACATCCTATCCTGTGTGGTCTTCTTCTGATTGGATGGCTTTGTTCAGTGCTTTTCTTTTTTAAATGAGTGTGGGACCAAACCCAGAACCTCTTCCTGAGCCACATACCCAGCCAGTCCAATTAGATGTTAGCATTGCTTTACTGAGCTGTACCGTCTGTGAGAGCATGGAAATCATTGGGCCAGTGATGTTTGTGATCTAGTGACACTGAGTAACAGCTGAAGTCATATAGGGAAGTAGAGTTTCTGCTTTGTCTTCTTGGGGCATTGACTCTAGATACCTGTTGGTTGTCATGCTGGGAAGGATACCCAAGGCCACACCTAAAGGCCTTGTATGGATATGTGTGTAAGGCTCCATCCATAACCAAGATCCTGGCCAATAGCTGGTGTGATACTCCACAGCTGAGATGGAACTCAGAGTCCTCTAGCTTCAACTTCCTCTTGCCCCAGATGATATTGGATGAAGCAGAAAGCAGCAGTCTCCATCAAACCCCCGAAGACATTTTGGCATTAGCAAGCAAAAGAAATGTCATTGCTTTAAACTATTAAGTTTTGGGTTATCTGATACCCACCAGTAGGCAATTGGAACTGGAGGCTTGAAAGAAAATGTGTGATGCCCAATTTGGTAACGGTCTATACATTACAAAGAAAATGCAGAGAGGGAGGTCAACTTTGACCCGCATGAGCCTGTGTTACTACTACCTGTGTGTGAGCTGGAAGCAGATATTTCTGGGATAAAACAGAGTAGAGTGAGAATTGATGATTCATACCTGCCTGTAATCCTAGTACTGAGGGGGCCGAAGCAGGAGGATGGCTGCTAGTTTGAGCAGCCTGGGCTGCAGAACAAGATCCTGTGTCACCCCTACAGATCAGAAAGGGGGGAGCAAGGCCCAGATTGAAGTGACGGAGGTCCCATGTCCCT
The DNA here is from genome assembly GCF_021556685.1 of Rattus norvegicus. NCBI lineage: Eukaryota > Metazoa > Chordata > Mammalia > Rodentia > Muridae > Rattus > Rattus norvegicus. The sequence goes on from NC_141554.1 coordinate 17,383,904, forward strand.
CAGTGGACGGGGTGTAGCTGGGAGGTAGCAAGGTGGGAGGACTGAATGAAAGGAAAGGGCTGGCTTCTGTCAGTCTGCCTGCTGCAGCTCCCACAGGATCCGGCTCTCAGTGCAGGATCCAGCTCTTCTTTACACATTATTTTTCTCTAATTGCATGTGAGGCTGGTGGCTGCCAGCCAGGCAGGGCCCTCAATCACATTAGGGAGCCATCTACAAATCTCCCTGCAGGAGGTGGCGGCTGTGGGATGCTTTCCTGTAGGGAGAGAACTCCAGACAAATTCAGTGGCCGCTGAGAGGTGGGTATGGGTAGAGCCTTCTCTCCCCTTCACTCTGAGGGGCCTGCCTCCCCTTCAGTTTCAAATTCAGGGATTTTTTTGGACATCAACTAACTGGGGTCTCTGGTCCTTTGATATGAGGGCTGAGGAGCCCTGGACTACCCCTGGAGCCTTGGACCATTCCTATGGCAGGCAGTGGTGATTGCATAAGGTTCAGGAGTGCTGGGTTGGGTGAGGTGAAGCTAGGGTGAAGGGTCTCAAAGAGACGCTCTGGGAACTGGCTCTTCTCTTGCTGAGAAGCACCAGGCCTTTTCATAAGCCCTTCATGAAGGTCCCACCCTCCTAACAGCCACACCAAATCCCACAGCCACTGGTTCTTTTGCTCCTAGTTAAATAAAAGAGCATTGGATGGGTGGGTGTGGGTATGAAAATGGTGCCCCATGTGCCGCAGGTGAGTATCTGCTCTGTGTGGTTCTTGGGTGAGCACCCCTATACCCCTGGGCTTCCTTATTTTTCCTGGCAGCCTAAGAAGTTGCTCTCTCCATTTTCCTTGGTGAGGAAACTAAGGCTTAGAAAGGGCACAAGATTTGCCCATGGCCATCAATGAGGTCTGTGAGTCTACTAGACCCAGGGCTTTCTGCTTCCCAGTATTTCTGAATGCAGCTGCAAAGCTGTCTCTCATTCTTTACGTCTGGTCTAGTGGTTAAGAACACAGAACTCTGGAGTCCAGCCACTTGGTAAACATCGCTCTTCCACCTGTGTGACCTTGGGGAAATCACTCAATCTCTCTGGGCTCCCAATCCCTCTTGATCTTGAAAATGGGGCTGGTGCTAGCTAGCACCTTCTGGGAGCTCTGCTGAGACTGTGGGTGAGGCAGGTGCTTCGCTCTCCACCAGTATTCTTTTCTGTTACTAAGCCTAGCCAAGTACGCAGTCGCCCCATCTGATTGCTCGATGGGTGGTCCTGATAATACTATCTACATCCCAGGTTAGCCTGTGAGCTGTAAGAGGCAGGAACCTGAAAAACTTGTAGCTGCCTCCTAGAGACCCTGACTCTGTCCCTGCCCCTTACCCTGTTATTATTCCTCCTTGGTTGACCTGGTCTCTCTGACTGTGGATTGACAAAGGAAGGAATTTAAACTGGCTCCTTGGGGTTGCCTTTTGACTCAGGGGTGAAGCAATTACCTAGCAGATGTGAGGCCCTGAGTTCAATCCCCAGCACTGCAAACAAACAAGCAGAGAAGCTGGCTTCTGCCCTTGGATTTTGGAAATTAGGGAAGAGGTAGTCAGGCAAAGATGTGGGGGGCATGAAGGGCCAGGATGTTGGTCAGGGCCCCTCCAGGGAGTCAGGAAATTATCTTCCTGATATAGGCAGCCTGGGTAAACCCTGGACCCTGTGGCCTCCAGTGGTTCCCAGAACCCTGACGAATTGTCCTTGTCTTCCGGGACTTTTGGTTCTGGGCACCTTGTCCTGTCCTGTCCTGTCCCCTGCAGCTCTACACACAGTACTTGGCAAGAGCAGCCCAGACACACTGGAGAAAAGCTGGCAGCGTGGGGCAGCATCCTAATGCAGTGCTTCCCTTGCACTACCTCACGCTTCAGCTAAGCCTGCACCTCCAAGCCTGTCAGCAGCCTTGTAGAAAGGCTCAGGCTACTTACTGACAGAGATGGACCATTCCTCACCATGGCTAACTGGACAATTGGGGGTGGGGGAGGAGGGCAGAAGGAGTAAGCTGGGGAAGGAGAGCAAGGTCCAACTGCATGTATCCCAAGAATAAAGGGACTTTTTGTGGCTTCCCTGCTGTGGGTGAGGTGGGGAGGGCAACACTGTCAGGGATCCTCAGGGTCTGGTAGTCCAGGATCCAAACGCACAGAATATACAGGGAAGTCCTTCATTTTCTACTCCTGGGGAGTAGTGCTTAGCTGGCCAGCCTTTGCTTTCTTCTTGGTGACCCAAGGAGATCCTTGTTTTGTCTGGTGACCCTTTGACACCCCCCCCCATCCCCTAGGCTGAAAGGTCTAAAAGGTCACCTTGTCCAGCTGTGAGAGTTCCATTTGCCTTTCTCAAATCTTCCTATTATCCAGCAATGGAAACTCTCGAAATTCAACTTGGATCTCAAAAACCTTCCAGGGCTCCTCACTGCCCTCTGGAGAATGTTTGAACCCTTTAGGTGACCTTCCCTGGCCCAGGCTTATGGTGATAGGGTCCTGTGATTGTTTGCTCTTGTCTGGATGGTCATTCCACATTTCACATCGTGGTAGGCTGAGCTCTCTACTGTGGCACAGAGAGAGGGCCCCCTCAGCAGACTGGAGGCTCTTGGAGGGCAAGGCTGAGCAAATCTTTGCTGGCTTTGCTTTGGTACAACCTAATGTCAGTAGGAATGTTAGGGAAGGAGAGCGTGGCATGGGACTCTCACCTGCAAACACAGTGTGTGCTCCCAGGAGAGGTCGTTGAGCCCGTGTGCAGAGCAGCTTACAGAGTGCAGAGGAAGTTAATGGAGTACAAATGGCAGAGAGAGAGAGAGAGAGAGAGAGAGAGAGAGAGAGAGAGAGAGAGAGAGAGACTAAAAGGATGTCAGAAAGAGAGAGAGGGGTATCAGAGACAGAAAAAGAGATAGAAAGATGGAGGGGGGTCAGAGAGAGAGAGGACACACCCCCCACAACCCCCCCCCCACACACACAGAGAGAGAGAGAGAGAGAGAGAGAGAGAGAGAGAGAGAGAGAGAGAGAGAGGGGTGAGCTGGAGCACTGTGTTCCCTGGATGCCCTAGGCTCTCTGGACAGCGTGAAAAGTCAGTGCCTGCAGGCTTTTCCTCCAGGGCTCATGAGGTAACAGATTTGAGTTGGAATTTTCAGGCTATGTTCTCTGTGTGGTACTTCTGGTAAGCTTCCCCCAATGTCAGGGGACTTCTTGGGGCCACCTGCCTGGTAGAGTGTGGAACAATTGCCCCTTTACCATGAACATTTCTATACAGATTTGCTCTCTGGTCCCACAGCTCCTCATTGATGGTAACCTTCTTCCTAGTCCCTCTCAAGGCACCTTAGAGGGCCAGGAAGACCCAACTAGGCTTTGAAGTGAGCCACTGAGAAAGAAGGTACGTCTTCAATGCCCTTTCCTTTGGGAGGAGAGCTGTAACTCCAGGTGGGGTGTCCATAGACCTTAATATTTGTTCAAATGCAAGACTCACACCAGGGCCAGGAAGGGGGTAAGGGGGTGCCTTTGTCCTGTAGGCCCTTGACAGATCTGGCCAAGATCTTCTATATGTGTAGCTAAACCCTCCCTTCCTCTGATTAGAGAGGCTTCAGTGGCCTTGGTTCAACTCGTGGAGAGGGGACAATACTAGGCTTTGGTGACCTGTGTTCTAGCTCCAGCTCTGCCATCAGGTGACTTTGAATAAGATGCTAATTTTCTTGGAATCTCCATTTTTAACCAGTGAGACTGGGGCAAGGCCTGCCAGTGCGTTCCTTTACTAGCTTGTTCGGAAGAACCTAAGATGCGGGATGGTTCCAGCCCTAGTACCTGGTGCCATCTCCTGGAGCTTCCCAGTGGCCTTTAGTGAGCCATGCCAAGTGACCACACGCTGACAGCTGGAAACAGGAGCTGCAGTCAGGTTCTTCGGGCCAAGATTACAAGGCTTCCTTTGGTGACTCCTGGTGATGATGCTATTCTTGCTTCTTTCTATTTATGGTGGCTACCTTGGTTCAAGACTGCATCATTACTGAGTAGTTATGACCAGCATCTATAAGCCTGTCTGTGTTCCAGCCTCACAGAGCCTTCTCTCTAGATAAGTGGTTCTTAAGTATTGGGTCGCAGCTTCTTTGGTGGAGGGCAGGGGTTGAGCAACCCTTTCACGGCAATTGCCTAAGACCATTGGAAAATGGATGCTTACATTACGATTTCTAACAGTAGCCAAATTACAGTTATGAAGGAACAATAGTTTTATGGTGGGGGGGTCATCACAACAGGAGGAACTGTATTAAAGGGGTCACAGTATTAGGAAGGTTGAGAACCACTGATTTAGATGCAGGAGACTTTAGGGGATCAGAGATGGTTACCCCACAGCCAAGGTCAGAGCCGGGATCACCACTGGATTTCTAACTCACTCTGCAAGTCAGACCTGCATGGATTCTCTGGCCTATTCTGCCAGAGCCTGCTGGGCCTGGCCTGCCTCCCCAATCCTCTGTGGCCTCCTTGGGAGAGTCCTCTGGAGCCAGCCTGTGGCCATGCCTGGCTTGACTCCAGCCAGTCAAGCCGGGACTTGAAGATCAGGCTGGACTGTGGTGTCTAAATAAAGGGCGTCCTCGGGATTAGAGCAGAGGTCAGGAGAGGACATGGCTGCAGCTGACCAGCCCGACAGGGTGGCCTTAGTGGCCCATCATTAGGCTGGAGGGGGGCTGGCTCTCTTCACAAACCAGCTCCACCCTCTAGCTCTCTGCCAGCAGGGCGACGAGGGATCCTCAGGGCTGGGGTCAGCCTGGGGTCAATGCCGACATAAAACCCAGCTGACTAGAGCCAGACCACCTACATATTTAAACAGATCTTCACGAATGGAGAGGCTGTACCCAGCCTTGCAGATGGAGAATGAATGCCAAGCTGGGAACTAGAACTTTCTTTGCTTTGAGATTTCTTTTTTTTCCTTTTAGGAGCTCATATCCTGAAAGACTCTTCCTTTCTGCTTTTTTCCCTTTTCACTCTGTCGGGAGAAATGGTAGAATGTAATCCTGTTTGGTTCCAGGGGGAAAAGGTAAACGTGTGTGTGTGTGTGTGTGTGTGTGTGTGTGTGTGTGTGTGTGCGTGCACATGACATGTCATTTAAAAAATTCAGATGGACAAAAAGAACCTGACCCTGCTCACTTCATATTCCCCATTCTATCCACAGAAAAAGGGAACCAAAAGGAGCAATGCAGAAACATGGGAAACATGGCCATGGCTGAAGTCTTATCTGGGTTAAAAACCCCAGGAGTGCTTCGCTTTAATTTTTTGGTATAGCAGGATCAAGGAATTGATTCATTCTGGCTATGCTTCCTGTCATTGTTTCTGCCGGCCGTGTTTGATCTGTGATTCATGTGTAGATCTGCTAGCCACGCTCTGAAAGAAATAATATATTCTGCATTGTACTAGGTCAGGCTCAACCAGGAAACCCCCCTTTTGCTGGGATGATTTCAAAGGCACAACACACACACACACTGACACAGACACAGACACAGACACACACACACACACACACACACACACACACACACACAGAGAGAGAGAGAGAGAGAGAGAGAGAGAGAGAGAGAGAGAGAGATGCTGGCTCATGCACACACACTGTTTGTATAAAGGATTAAAAGAACGAAAGGCCAGAACATAAGCACAGCTCCAAGACATGGAGTGGCTATGGCTGTGGCCCTCACCCGCTGACCTAGCCCAGTCGTGTCCACTTTGAGTCAGGTATGTGTGCACCCCACCACTGCAGGCAGGGGCCATGTCGGCTCTTTGATGGGTGAGGCTATTATTCGTATCAATGGTTTTTAGTGAAGGAGCAATTTTCACAATGCAGTAGTCTTCCTCTTCCCTTGGGTCCCAAGCCGAGCAGGGACAAAATTGACATTAAGCAGTACAGGTCTGAAGAGATGAGGTACTCCACACCTCCCAGTTTAAATTGGACTGGGCGTTTACTGGCGTTTTAAGGGCCAGAGGAAAGTTGAAGCAACTACGGGGGTAACACACACGTGAAAAATGAAAGGCCAGACAGCCCTGGGTAAATAAGAGATGTGCCTGGAGTTTTAGCGCAGGGTCGTAAAAGTTAACAGGAGCCGTTAGGACTGGAAATGGCTGGGTGGGTATCATTGCCAGGTTTTGGCAAGCACCCGGTTGTTGACTACTACAAAACTGAATAGATTAGAAGAACTGGAGGAGGAGGGGGAGAAGGAGGAGGAGGGGGAGAGGGAGGAGGAGGAAGAGAGGGAGGGGGAGGGGGGAGGGGGAGAAGGAGGAAAGACAGATAGAGGCAGAGAGATAGAGACAGAGAGACCCAAGGCTACCAAAAAAAAAAAAAAACCCAACATGAAACCACCCACAGTCCACTCACTCCCTCTCCCACTCCTCGCCCTCCTATCCCTTTGTTTAGATAAGGTGTCTGCTACAGTTGCTGGCCAGCAGCCAGCTTTCTGTCTTCAAACTCGGGACTTTGGTGCCACACAGGAGACAAGACTCTCTGATGCTGCCTGCCTGAGCATCAGCAGCACCCTGAGGGTCCCTGTGGCTTTGTGTTCCCGGAACGATGATTTGTTTGACAACTGCCTTTCCTTCCAGACTGATCTTCCAGCCTGGCACTAGGTGTGATCCTTTGAGGCCCAGCAGGGCTGTGGAGAGAAGGAGGAGGCACCTTGGCCACCAGGTCAGTCACTATCTAATTATGATGGCCTCATAAAGGAAGCCCAAAGCCAGTCAAAGGCTGAGGAGGGTCTTTGGTCTCAGGCACAAAAGAAAGTGTTTCAGCTCATGAGGGCTGAAGAAGTTAAGTGCTAGGTAAGCAAGCCCAATAAACTGGATTTATTCTGTGGCACACAAAAGATTTTTAATAAGGGTGGAGAAAGGTCCCCTATCCCACCTCACTGGTCTTTCTGGCCACCTCATTTCAGAGCTCCTGTGGGAGTCCGAAACAGCACTCTCAAAGAACCTGGGAAACTGGTGAGGAGTCTGTGGTTTTGGGTATGTTTTGTCATTCTCAGGGGTCAGAGAGGGCTTCCCTGGTAAGTGTCAGCTCAAGGCAGTTCGTGTGCTGGTGGGACAGCAGTAAGCAACCCTTCTGGATATGTTGCTCAAGGATAAGTGTGTGAGACAGTTACCCCCAGCTCCTTTCCAGCTTTTTCCAAGAATCTAGAACCTTCCATTAGTTTGACACTTTGCCTTTGGGCTCCTAAAAGCTTGTGGAGGAAAGTCAGAGGGAGTCACTTAACCAGTGATACTTACAGTCAGTATGTAGGAGCTGTTCTTCTGTGAGGACAACTCTGTCGCTCATAGAGCTTGGGGAAACAGTTGGTCTACTCTGCTTAATCTTACAAACTGTTTCCTACTCCCTTTCATCTACAGGTGATCCTGGAGAGAGCTTGAGACATGCTGGTCCACCCACGACAGGAAGGGCACCATTTCAGGATATCAAGGAGGACACTAGCCTGTCCTGTCATAGTGTTATGGTTTGACTGTGTTAAAGGTAGGGTGGTAGGCAGAGAGTTGAGTGAGTTTTATCCAGTGCCACACAGTGTGACAGTGCTGGCTGTGGCCTCCGGTTCTTCTTTCCACGATATCTGTATGATATTTTTCATCACAGATTCATTTTTGCTAAGAGCTTCAACAAAGATCACCCAGAGAATGGGGCGGGTTTTCCCCACTCAGATCACTTAGCCAGTGATCTTTGGAGTTTGTTGATTCAAACTCTAAAGTCAGGCTGGAGGAGACTGGGCTACATCATATAGAAAATTGTGATTCTAAACCAGCTCTTCTCTATTGCTTCTAAGTCTCATATTTGAGAGAGCTGCTTTCCAACCCAGGCTGGCCTCAAACTTGCTATTCTCCTGCCTCAGCCTCCTGAGTTCTGGAAGTATAGGCATGAACTTCCACACCAGACTAAATCTTTTTTGTGAAGGTTTTTGCTTACTCCTACCTCCCCCTAGACCTGGTTTTAAATGGACACAGGTGGAGCATGTGATGAGGTGGAGTGGGACCCCTCTCATGGGGGAAGAGAAGAAATAAGGAGAGGGGGAGCAGGATGTGCAGGCCTGTGCACTGATGGTGGCTGAGTAGATGGTCTTTCTAACGTGGAATTCTGGGGACTCCTCCTCTGGAATTGTGTCATGAGAATAGAGAAGGATAGAGAGGCAAAGAGCCTTCGAAGGAGGTAGAAAGGTCTCACCGAGCTCTTGGCTTGTCACCTGTTTCTGGAACGATTAAAAAAAAAAACAATCTTGATGATGTCAACAAAAGGAAACAAAGAAATGTTAGCTATGACACCTTACTTGTGCAGAAATGACTTGACTTAGGCAACCTCAAGTTTCTGGAACAACCAAGAAGAACCAAAGTATGTTTGGCATTTCCTGCTTTTGAGTTCACTCTTTCACCAATCACACAAGCGCTTAGATTCCTTTTCATTTGAACCTCTTTACTCTTCCTTTGTTTGTTTCCTTCTTTCTTTTCTGTTTGTCTTTCATGAGCACATATGCACAAAGGTGTGTACATGTGTACACACATATGCATGTAGAGGTTGGAGGCTGACCTCTGCTTTCTTCTTCTGCCTCCTTCCTTCGTAGTTTTTGAGACACTTCAATGATCCTGGAGCTCACTGGTTGGCTAGATTGGTGGATAGCAAGCCTCTAAGATCTGCCCGTGTTCTTTCCCCAGCTTCCAGATCTGGGGTTACAGGCAAGTGGCACCATGCCTGGTTTCGATGTGAGTGCTGGAGATCTGAATTCAGATCAGCATGCTAGTGGGACAGGCAGTTTTCTGGGCTGAGCCAACTCCATTGCCCTGGGGCCACTTTGTTTGATTTTACACACTCTTATACTAGGGGATTCTACAATTTCTTCTGCGCCTGACTTTGTTTTCATTTGCATCTCTCTGGCTTGGATCAGAACTAGAAAGGAAGAGGAATGAGCTTCATTAGAGAATTCAGATTTGGGCCTAAACTGGCAGGCTCCTGAGATAGCAGCACAGCAGGGACTTTCGAGTAAAAGTGGAATAAACAGGATTGAGCTGAATAAAAAAAAAAAAAGAAATAAAAAAGGAAAGGAAAGGACATGACTGCTCCTAGGTATGGTGGAGAAAGTTTATTATAGATATAGGGAGAGCGTAAGAGGCAGACACATCTGGGAGAGTCCAGAGTGGTTATGACCCTGAACCCTGTGGGGAGATGGGGAGGGGAAGGGAGAGAGGGAAACCAAGTACAGCAGCCAGGAGGACAAAGGTACAAAAGGGACAGGTAACCAAAATGTCTGGATTATATAGGGAAAAGACCCTGGGAGAAGGGCAGCCCAGCTTCTGAGATGGAGAGTTCAGGGTAAGGGGTAGGGTATGCCAGCCAAGCCCTGGAACAGGTAGAGACTGAAGGATGCTGGGAGAACTTGGAGGTCAGGTCTACTTTGATGTGTTAAATAGGCACCCCAGCTACTTGTCCTGGGTTTGAAACTTACCAGAAACCACACTGTCTGTGAGAGTGAGAGAATGTAGTCCCTAACACGGAATCTTACTCTTTCTCTGCACAAGTCATAGTTGTCCACTGTCAGGATAAGTGGGCCACCAAGACAACACCAACTGTGTCAGTGCCACACGAAGGACAGGGGTTCATAAAACATATGGCTTCGCTTGGATTTGTTTAAAAAGTAAGTGGGCATTTGTTGAGACCTTGCTTACAGGGGGTGGATGCTGCCCTCCCCTGTCAATTCATTTCTTTGAAAGAACACTTACTGGGGCAGGGAGATGGCTCTGTGGGTAAAAGTATTTGCTGCACAAACCTGGTCACTGATCTACCTCTCCCAGAACATGTAAAATCCTTGTCTGTAGTCCAGCCATTCCCACTATGAGGTGGGAAATGGAGACAGGAGAGTCACCTGTAAGCTCGACCCTCGAGTGCCAGAAAGCCTGGAGTACCTAAGCAGAAAACCAAGAGAGATCCTTCCTGAAAATCAAGAAGGAAGGAACCTATACCTGAAATTGTCTGCTTAGCTCCGTATGTGTATCGTGGCATTTGTGCCCATGCCACTAGCCCGCACCCTCCCACACACGTAAGAAAACAAAAGCAAGCCTACTTTTCTCTTTGAGTCTGGTTCACAAGGGGTTAATGTTTTCCCTAAATGTTGCATCTTAAAGATAAGACATTTTTCTGCTGGTTATGGGAGAAAATGCACCCAACCTCACTTAACACAAAGGCCGGACATTCCTTCCATGGGATTTGTAAGAAGCGTGCCCATTAAAGTCTTCAGTTAGAGAACAATCGAGCTGCAGTGCTGTCCCCTGGCTTTCATGGGAGAGGGGCAGGTTCTAGAATCAGAAACAGGGAGCGCTGAGCATGGAGATGGGGACTCTTCTGGTCTGGAGAAGCCCACACTAGCACTGGATGGTTGTTGGCAACACTTTTGCTTATGGATGGAGTGAATGGCTTGTGGATCTTTTCCCTTCAAAGAAACAGAAGTCATTTTAGGAATAAAATGTCCCCCATATAAAGCAGATGCCACCAAATCCTACCCTCTCTGGAGTCTGAGCAGAGCTGAGAGATTGCTGAGACTCCCCGATTGCACCCCGATGTCTGACTCTACTCTGGCCTCTCTAAAGCTCAGTCCTGTACAGTCATGACTCCATCACTCTGGGTGAGCCCCCATCTCCCAACCTCGATGCTCCTGAGAACCACCCCTCCCCCTCCCAGAGTTCAGAGAGGGAAGAAGCTCAGTCAGCAACTGCTTACAGCCTGGCATTTCTCAGGCACTCACTGGATATTTGTTGGAAGGAAGGAAGGGGAAGGGAAGGGAAGGGAGGAAGGGAGGCATAAAGTGGTATAGTACATTGGTTTGTAACCTTGGCTTCATGTTGGAACCATTGGTGGCAAGGAGCTTTCAAATATGCTAATGTGAGCCAAGGAGATGCTCAGTGGATAGAGGTGCTTGCTGCTTTGAACTGAGTTTGATCCCAAGAATTCTCATGGTAGAAAGAGAGAACAAGGCCTGCAAGTTGTCCTCTGATGTCCACATAGATGCTATGGCATGCAAACTTCACAACCCACCACAATGGATGATTAATAAATGGAAAATGTGCTGATATGACACAGGCCTTTGGCTCTTGATAACTTAGGGGTTTAGGAAGCTAAGGCAAGAGAATTCTGTATATCAGGGTCAAGCTGGACAACTTAATAAGACCTTGTCTCAAAATAAAAAGTAAGAAGATGACTGGAACTGATGATGTAGCCTTACCTAGCCTGTGTTTGATCTCTGGTAACATCCATGAGTACATACACAGACATACATGCACATGCATGCACATACACTCTCACGATGATACATCTGTCCTAAGAATGCAGACTTCAGAAACTCCCCAGCGAGCTCCATGTACAGCCTAGGGTAGGGATCACCAATGGTTTCAGAGCCGGGGAGGACAGAATCTTGCCTCAGTTTCATCGGTCAGGTGGGTGATAGAAACACCACCTTGGGCTGTTGATTGGAGGACGGAGGATGTGACATGGGGATGGGAGGCAGAGACTCGGGGAAGGTACTAACGGGTGACTCCCCTCATTTTTAGGTGGGAAAACACTGGGTTGAGAGATATCACTTCCACCGTCATGCTGTCTAGGCCTGGAGCTGCTGTCTTCAAATTCTCTCAGTCTTCCTTGCTCTCATTCAAAGACTTGCAGTGACTGGACCTTAGCTCAGAATCCAGCGAAAGAGGCCAAGAGAGTTCAGCAGCGCCCAGGAGTTCACTTTTCTTCCAGGCTTTGGTTGGGAAGGTCGTGTAGAAATCCAGGCGTGGTTGTATGAAGCACTTATTGGTTGTCACAAGGACAGCTGTGTTGTAGTTGCCTTCCTTTCCAACTTCCTGCTGCCTCCAGGCAATCCTGGGACATACAGTGACCAGGTACCTAGTGGAGCATGCTGACTCCCTACCTTTGAAGAGAGAAACATGGAGTGATCCTTAGCAGAAGGCACTTGCTCAGCTGTTGAGCTTAGCGAACTCTGGCATACAGTCCAAATAGCCCTCCTCTGCCACCTTTCCTGCTCCTTCTGAGCAGCCTTCCAAGAACACAGGATTACAGTGGACTGCAGCCCTTGAGGCTGAGGAGTGGGCACTCTGCTTCTGCCCAGCTTTTAAGGATTCTTCCTCGCCTTCTGCTGGAAAGATGGGGGCTGACTCCTCCTACCTGAGCTGGCAGGCTAACCAGTTGGCTGTGTGGATCAGTGGTGCCGACGCCCTGGCCGAGATGTGCTGGTGATGATAATGACTGCCGTGCTTTGCCTGTAATTATGCAGTCTCCACGCCCCCGGGGCTGGCATGGTATATTTGCCTGTGCCGTTTGGGGGTTGATCGTACTGTCAGCGCTTAGCAAGAATTAGCAGTGACGCTCCATGCACCACAGTCATAACACTAAATCTGATCTGCATGCTTGTGATTCAAAAAAAAAAAAAAAAAAAAAAAACCACTGTCGCTGAACCCGCTCCAAGCCCATCATTGAAAGAAATTATGCTCAGTTGAAAGAGTGATTTGACGTCACCAAGGACCTACGTGCCGGTTCATGAGCTGCTGGAATTAGGAGGCTGTGCTTTAGCAAGTGGAAACGAGATCCAGACTTGGAAAGCTCTCTGCAGCCAGCAACCTGTTTTCCAGGTGTGGGTTGCTCACTTTCTAGATTTTGAAGTTCCTTGGCAGGCAGGCCACCACTGGCAGCTTATCATGATCCTCCGGGTCATGCCAAGATCCTTCTGGACAGTGTAGGTTCTGGAAAGCGCAGTTTTCTATCCAAGTTTAGTAAAAGTACAAATATAAGCGGTGACCTGCTTTCAAGGACAAAGTCCCCAGCATTCCAAAGTACAATTAATTCTGGATGATGTGTTGATGTGTCACTTTTCCAGAGAGGTGAGCCAACAGCTATTCACCTCACAGAGGGGACCCATGACAGACCCAAGAAATGATTCCACCTAAGTCTAGCTTGGTGAACCAATGAGTTTATTGGGGTTACTTCCAGGATTATAGATGACTCAGAGGCAGCCGTGTCATTGAAAAGCCCCACCCCAATATGGTTGACCACTCCTGATCTTACATTTCCTGGAGTGCCCAATCTAACTTGCAGGCAGCTGCATAGAAGAGCCTCCTCTTGGCTAGTAATTGTTTATTGCTTATATAATGTGGAAAGGATCTTGTGAAGGTTCATATTTGGGGAGCTTCCTGAATCTGGTAAGCCTCTCTCCAGGAGTGTGTGTTGCAATGGGAGGAGATAGTTATAGCACATGTATTGCTTGTGGGTTCCTGTGGCACCCCCCTTCTTTATGACATGGATAATTAAGCATTTCCAGGTAAGCTAGAATTCACAAGGATATCCTATTCCTTTGGAGACCCAGAAGTGTTGTCTGGTGGCAGAAGCCAGATTCTTGGCGGCGGGGGGTGGGTATCAAGTTTTCCATAACCCTTGAGTAGGTAGGTAGTGGTTCCATGGACCCTTGAGTAGGTAGGTAGTGGTTCCATGGACCCTTGAGTAGGTAGGTAGTGGTTCCATGGACCCTTGAGTAGGTAGGTAGTGGCTCCATGGACCCTTGAGTAGGTAGGTAGTGGTTCCGTGGACCCTTGAGTAGGTAGGTGGTGGGTCTGTGGACCCTTGAAAATAGGTAGGTGGTGGGTCTGTGGTTCCATGGACCCTTGAGTAGGTAGGTGGTGGTTCCACGAGCACAAAGTTGGGTCATGACACAGCCTCCCTCGTCCTGACTCTTTGAGTCAAGAAGGAAGGAGAAAAGTAAATAAGAGATAAGGGGATCTGATCTCTTGGCAAATCGAAGAACTCAGAAACAAAGGAATGGGCATTGTTCTCTCCCTCTCCCTCTCCCTCTCCCTCTCCCTCTCCCTCTCCCTCTCCCTCTCCCTCTCCCTCTCCCTCTCCCTCTCCCTTTCCCTTTTCCTCTCCCTCTTCCTCTTCTTTTTCCTCTCATTCTCTCCCTCTCTTGTCAAATTTATTTTCAAAGTGATACATAAAGACATAAAACTTGCACATATTAATGGACTACCACAGCCAGTAGCGTTTATTTCAGTTGCTACTGTTCTATGCCCAAGGACACTAAACTTAGCAGCATAAAAACACACCAGATTAGGCACAAAGAGTTTAAGGTCAGGAGTTTAAGCAGGCTCAGCTGAGCTGTTCTCTTGCTCTCAAGCCATCTGAATTGCTGGGTGTGCAAGGTCTTGAGGGTGCAAGATGGCTTCTGTCACCTTGTTGATGTTTTGGAGATGTGCCACTGCCTGCTGCTCCCATTATCTCAAGAGAACCAGGAGGAAGCTTCGTGGCTTTTGTTCAGTTTGCCTCAGCAATCACGTGGCCTCATGCCGCCCATAGCATAGTATAGGTTGAAGGAATGATGGTCTCACTCAGGTTCAAGGGAAAGAGACACAGACCCCAATTCTAACACAAATAGTAACAAAGAATTGTGGGTTATGTTTTAAAACAGCTGTAGTTTCGATTCTTAGACAGTTGTACCTTTAACTTTATGTTTTGTAGGTCTGTCACCACTAATATTAAGATTTCTTTTGAGTCTTCCAACGAGCCTTCTGATGAAGGTCATGTGACTGTACCCATTACACTGATAAGGGAACTGAGTTTCACGGAGGTGGTGTGAAATTTGAGTAAAAATTTGAGGCATAATGGTCTGAGCCTGGAACTCAGTTTTCCAAATAATGGATTCTCAAATGGAAAATGGAAAGTAGGTGGTATCATGAAAAGGACAGAGAGCTGTCATTGTTCTTTAGAAGCAACCACCATTCCTACCTTCCAAAACTGTTTTTAATTATCTGATGAGTCCAGCACTCAGGAGGCAGAGGCAGGTGGAGCTCTAAGTTCAAGGGCAGCCTGGTCTACAGAGGGAGTTCCAGGACAGTCAGAGTTACTTAGAGGAAACCCTGTCTCGAAGAAGCAAGCAACAACAACTATCCACTGAGACGTTTTCAGGGACTGTAATGTGGGTGTGGTAGGTGGGGGCTATCACCTTCCCTAAGGCTGGATTCTTAGTGGAAGCGCTTCCTTATGAAAAACCTCTGCCTGTACTACCTTTGGTCTTTCTCTTCTAGTCTTCCAATCCTCATCCAGGGAGGTGGGGGTGGGGCGACAATAAAATGCTAATTCGTCGAATACAAATGTAGAGAAGGCAAGCACAGTCAGAATGGCCGCTCACTGGGTAAATATTTGATCAGCAAGTAAAAATTCCAATTTGCACTATTTGCCCAAGGTGAAAAGTATATTAGGGAATGGATGTAATGGGGGTTAAGTAGGCCTGCTGGAGGTCTCCAGGACACCACCCGCAGAAGCCCGTGGCTTCTTACTAACACAAGTTACATGCAAGACTGGGCTGGACAGCTCCAACAGTTCCTGCTGATATCTGAGGTTGGCTCCTCTTTACCTAACACAGCCCAGCTCCGCCTCCTCCACCCCCACCCCCACCCCCACCCGGGCTAGAGTAGCTCTATATATTCTGTTGCGTTTACTATACAAGCAGAAGTGGCTTTTGTAGCCAAGAAGTAGCCACATTGGCTAGATGTGCAGGGCCATGTAGCTGGGAGATTGGGAGTGTCTTTAAAGGGCTAAATTTGGCCCAGAGTGTTTAGCTCAACCCTACATTGCCCCAGACCTATTAGCATCTTCAGGACCCTTACTATTAACTCAGGGAGAGAGCTGTGTTTTGATAAACCAGGAGCATGGCGTGTATCTGGAGAATGCATGCACTGTGTCAACAAAGCACGTGAGTGGAACTTGGGGCAGCAGCGTGGGGCAGCTCTGGATTCTCTGGAGGTGAGGCCGAGGGGCTGTAAAACTAGTTGCAGCTGGTGGCTGGCAAAGCTGAGGAAGAACTGGGGCTGAACTGGGGGCCAGTGAGGACCACTTCTGCCACAGATGATGGGTCAAGCGGTGGTTGCTTTGTAGTCCTGATTGGTTTGTCCTATTTAACTGTGGCTGGTCCTGGGCTGTCCAGTGTCCTGGTGGGTGACACAATAAAGGTTAATGACCAGTGCTGCAGAAAGCCAGAAGTATCAGGCCTCCTGCAGTGACAAGCTGTGATGGCCTCTGGTTACTTGGAGGCTGTGCCAGAGTGGAGGAGAACTGCACAAGGGCGAAATCAGAACAGAGTTCTCCTCCCTGGGCCTTGGGTAATTTAGCAAATCAAACCCACCGGGGTAGGGATCAGATCAGACTGGGTACCAGACACATCAGCCTCCAGAGGAACAGTGAGGGGTAACTGGGCCCAGACGAAAAGCAAGAGACCTATCTGTACAGATGTGCTAAAACCCCAGAAATTCAGGATGTGGCTGACTCAGAGGAGCACAGCCTGGATTCCCCTTCGAGGGTCGCCCAGCTGTGGGCCTTGCCATCTGTAGGTACCTTCCAGCTGGGAGGCGTTCAAGGTCAGTTTCAGCTTCTGAGAACACTTTGCCTAAGGTCACACTCTCCTGGAGTGGTCACTTTTACAAAGGCTTCACCATTTTGGCTCAGAAACTGGGCTTTTCTGGACATGCGGAACTTTCTCTTCTAGGTGAGTGAAGACACAGCAGGGCCTGCATCTCAGTTCAACTCCCCCGACTGAACCCAGTCTGGCTCCCCCCCACCCCCGCCTTCCCTTCACAGGACTCTCAGTCTCCCTATAGTCCCAAACCTGTTCTCAGTGACTGCTTCTAGAGAGCTTAAGATCTGACAGAGAGTAGCATGTCTTTTAGTCATGAATTCTGTCCCAGGGGGACTGCAGATGCCATTGGATTATAGTCTCTGGGGAATTGGTCCAGTTTCTCTTAAGTTGTTCCAGAAGTTTCTACCACTGTACATTTCTACTGGACATATTTACACTTTCCTTGAGAGGTTATTCCAATAATGGGAAGTGATTTTCAATGGTAGGGCACTCATCTGTATATGTGAAGAACTCACCCTGGGTTCCATTCCAGTGCTGAAAAAGAAAAGAAAAGAAAAGAAAAGAAAAGAAAAGAAAAGAAAAGAAAAGGGAAGGGAAGGGAAAGGAAGGGAAGAGAGAGCTGGTGAGATGGCCCAGGGGTAACAGCTCTTGCCATCAAGCCTCATGTCCCAAGTTTGAGCTCCTGGGACCCACGTGGTAGGAGAGACCTGACTTCCTCATGTTTTGCCCTTTTACCTCTGTTTATTTACACGTGTGCATGCGCACACACAGAGTAATGAAAACACTTTTAAAAGACAGAAAATAAATCTGTGAGGAAACACCCCCAACCTTGGCCTTCCACATGCATTTTATCCTCTATTTCCTCCTGTCCTTCCCAGACTACTTTACCCCATCCCTACCTTGCTGAAGCCCATCCTTATAGCACCAGCAATTGACACGTCTGAGCCCCTTGTGCCTCTTCTCTTCTTTGTTCCCAGTGAACTGTGGCTCTCTGCCACAGGGAGCCATCAGTGCCCCTCTGCATACAGACTCCCCACCTCCTGCCAGATACCCAGCCTTTATCATCAGTATGGGGACAAGCTGCTTAATCATTGACTCATCAACTTGGCTGTCACTGCTGCCTTAGTCTCCCGAATAAGCTTCTAAGCGTTCGTGATATTCTCTGTTTTCTTCCTTTGGTAAAGACAAGGGCCAACCTGGGAACTCCAGGTGTCACCTCCCGGAGGGCCTCCAGGGGAAGCCCAGTTCCCATCAGCAAGAAACTTCTCTGACCTGCTTGGCAGCCGCCTCCCTTAACACCAGAGGCCTAATTAGTAGCTAGGATTTCCTCCTCCTCTTTTTCCTCTTCTGCCCCACCTTTTTACCCTGATGGGCACCCTCAGAGTCAGGTCAGGGTGGCACAGTTGTCAGAAAAGAGGGCACATTTTCAGCCATCACATGGTAACAGTGTGGAGTTCATGTTTTCATTTTGCATTCCCGCTTACAGCTAGCTCAGTTCAACATCTATTTATCATACGTTGTGTAGCAGTGGTGGGTGGCTGACAGCAACTGAAAGCAGGGACTGCCAGGGTGCTGTAGGGTCAGTGAGGGTACAGCTTCAGAGGCAGCCACCCAGGATCTTGCTCTTCTAGATCTGAGCAGCTGAGGGGAAGGCTAACCTGAGCCAGTTGCCAGATCTCGAGGGGCTTAACGGGGACTAGCTCCTGCCACTAGCCAGGAGACTAGGGCTCAAGTGAGACAGGTTCCTCTTGAATTCTCCTCTCTGCTCCATTTATACAATCAGAAAGGCAGCCCAGCCCAAATGAAATGCCCACATTTTATTGCTCACAGTGCTTTAGGTCTCATTTGGCTTCGTTCGGAATAGAGGTTTTACTAAGTGGCATAAATTGAGCCTAACAAATTTTAAAACTAAAACAGCAACACCCTAAATGCTTAAAACTGTAATTGGCGAGATAAAAAGTGAGTTGTAGTAGAGGGGTGGAAGGGGTGGGAGGGAGGCAGAAGAAGGGGGATGGGCAGCCAGGCCATTTCCCCAACCCCTCTAGTCAATGCACAGGAAAGTCTCTAGACCCCAGGAGTACCTTGTGGGATGTTTTTGTGCAAGGCAGGTGTTTGCCCCTACAGCAGAGAAGACTTCCATGTAAGAAGCCCTTCCAGCCCCCCTGCAGCCCCCATCCAGAAGACTGGCTTTCTTCACTTGAGCATTTGTATCCTATTTTGGAGGGGCTGATGAGGCCTGAGAGTAGTCGTAGGGGACGGGCACTAACTGCTGGGAGAGAGACGGTGCCTAGATGGGTAGGATGGGAAAGGTGAGAAAGGGACAGTAGCCTTCTTTTTCTGCTTCTTGGGTAAACTGACGTGAGGGGTAATAGGTATGTGACAAGAACTTACAGTTGTCTCTGTCCCTGACGAGATGGCCAAGTTACAGTGGAGGCACACCAAGTGTGTCTCTTTGGGGTATCTGGAGTTTCATTTTCCTTTAAGGTTCCAGCCTTCCTTCAATGAAGATACTCTATGAAGAAACAAGCCGGAGAGACTAGGGACCATCTCTGGAGGGCTGTGTGCACAGATAGTCAGGGTTCTGGTAGCAGCCAGAGAGGTCATTTAAGGCCATCCACTGGCTACCCTAGCCAGTATTGATCACCCCCTCTCAGGAACTGGCCAGCATTTGATGGCTCAGGGCTTATAGGAGGCTTTGGCCTGCAGACAGAAAGTGGGGAGGGGGAGACCTGCTTGGCAGCAGCCATCTCCAGCTGGCAGACAAGCTTCGCTCTGTACAGTCACGGGTGGCCTTGGCCGAGCCCCCAAATTCTCTAATTTTACTTTCTCCAGGGTGATGGCTACCACAACACTCTTGGCTTTGTTTTGTTTTGTTTGCAATGCTGGAGAAGGAACTCAGGGTCCCCTGGTATACCAAGCAAGTTCTCTGCTACTGAGTCACACCACAGCCCAACCACAAACGTCTTGAAAGCAGAACTAAGCCATGCAAGATGAAAATGTTCCCCCCCAGTTCATATGACAATGCCTTGCTATAGGATATCCTTGATATTAAGGCTCAGAACTGTACTTAAAATTAGCTTGAAACAAGGCTCCATCGAGATACTCAACCTCAGGGTGCCTAGAATGACAGCATGGTTGGCACAATGCTGGTTGCACAATCATAAGCAACTGAGTCCCATCTCTAGCACCCACATAGAGATCCCAGCATGGTGGCACTCGCTTGTTATTCCAATACTGGGAGGCAGATCCAGGTAGATCCTGGAGTATTCTTAATCATTAACATGCATCTCCAGTCCCACTTTTATCTCTTTAGTGTATGTGAAGATATGAGACTTGCAGATGCATATATGTGTTTGAGTACGTGTGTGTGTGTGTGTGTGTGTGAGTGTGTGTGTGTGTGTGTGTGTGTGTGTGTGTGTGTGTGTGTGTGCACCTCAGGAACAACACCCAAGGTTGACCCCTGGACTCTAGATGTAATTCCATATACAAAAATAAATGTAAAACCCAATTGCACCTCAATTGTTAGGGATCATTGAGGTGGGAACTGAGCCTTGGAAAGATGCTCATGGAGCTGAGGTCCCTGTGTTTCTTCCTGGTCTAGGGGCCATGTTGACACCCTGTGGTGACAACTAGGTACATTTATATCTCCCCTCACCGGCTCTTCTGGGCCTCATTTGTCTGAAAGCACAGGGCACACAAATGGCAACATTAGCTCTGCGAACTGGCCAGACAACACTGGAGCCCATCACTCTCTGATCTTAGGTTCTTTGTTCAAAATTTCAGAAAAGAATCTAATCTCTATCTTAGGTCAGACATGTTATCCCAGCCAAGAAGGCATATATATATATGGGCATTCATTCATGGGCACTCTATACATAGTCCCTAGCTTACCCTTAACAGGGATTATGGGTAGATAATCATCTCTACAATATATGCTATTCATTTGTGTGTGTGTGTATGTGTGTGTGTCTATACAAATAATTTTCTATATATGCTGGTGTCTTAATTACTGTTTTATTGCTGGGAAGTGACACTACGACCAAGGCAATTCTTATAAAAGGAAGCATTTAACTGAAGGCTTACTTACAGATTCAAAGGGTTAATCCATAAACATCATAGCAGGAAGCATGGTGGGAAGTAGACAAGCATAACTGTGGAGGAGTACCTGAGAGCTTTGATCCTGATCCACAGTCAGAAGCAGAGGTAAAGAGAGGGAGAGGGAGAGGGAGGGGAAGGGAGAGAGGAAGAGGGAGGGGAGAGGGGGAGGGGGAGGGGAGAGGCAGGCAGGCAGGCAGGCAGACAGGCAGGCAGGCAGGAAGATAGACAGACAAACAGACTGGGCCTGGCATGGGCTTTTGAAACCTCAAATCTCACTCTCAGTGACATACCTCCTCCAACAAGCCACACCTCCCAATCCCTCTCAAGCAGCTCTACTCCCTGCATTCAAACATATAAACCTATAGAGACCATTCTCATGCAAATCACCATAGCAGAGAAGCTCAACCCAGAGCTCTGACCCAAGAAAAGTGCTCAGTCCAGTCATGGTCACTTGATAAGACACGGACTAGGAAAACATGTTGCTATGTGATTACATCATTCTGCGAACATCTGATAGTGCTCCCAAATCTAAATGGTACAGGTTGATCTGATGCAATTCAACAAAGCTGTAAAAATGGGGTTGGGACTGCTGCTGGTATGATGGAGCAAACTGTTTTACAGTAAACTTTTTTAATAAATAGAAGATCTTCCTTCTAAAATGATCAAAAATATAGTAAGGTAAATGTGTAAGCCTAGAACAGGCATTTAATAGCAATTATTATGTACCTTATAGAACCACACAGCAGCACAGAGGATTGTTAATACTGTACCACAGACACATGAGTAACATTCTACACTACCATGATATCAGGTCATAGGAACTTTTCATCTTCATTACATTTCATCTTACCGGATGATCACTGTATTTGTAGTCCATGGTCGAAGTTGCTTTATGCTGGCCATGACTGTACAAAACACTCGTTCACTGAACTCCACCATAACATACTTTTTACCTCTTATTTTGTGACAGAGTCTCGCTGAGTTCCTTTCCTAGACTGGCATATAAGTGGTGCACAAGCAAAACATTCATATATCTAAAAAGTTTTTTAAAGTTAAAAATAAATCTCAGAATTCTCTTGAAGTCTGTCAAAATTTCAAATGTGCATACTCCTTGATATAGTGATTCCTGGGAGTTGATATGTGTCCTTGCATATGTGTTACACCATGTCACAGGCAGCTATTTCTACAAAACCAACTGTGCTGGTTTGAATGAGAATGGCCCCTACAGACTCATGTGTTTGAGTACTTGGTCCCCATTTTGTGGAACTGTTTGGGAAGGATTAGGAGGTGTGGCCTTGTTGAAGGAGGTGTGTCATTGGGGGTGGGATTGGAGGTCTCAAAAGACTCACAGGATTCCTAGTATGCTCTCTATCTCTGGCTTGCCTTAGAGACATAAATTCTCAACTTTCCTGCTGTCAGGCCTTTGTTCCACTATCCTGTATTCTAAGCCCTTGGAATCATTGGTTGGCCTGGAACTCACAATGTAGACCAGGTCGGTCTTAGATATCCATCTGCTTTTGCTTCCAAAGTTCTGGGACTAAAGGCATGTGCCACCATGCCAGGCACTCTTATTACTCCTTGGTTTGTTGAGTGATCCTTTTGGATTGCATTAGACTAGCCTCATTTTTAGCTAGGTTCCCCTGGTGGATCTGTGGTCAGCAGACAAACAGGCTGGGAAATAAGGCTCTGTTCAATACCCAGGGTCATCGTCCTATAGGCTAGCTTGTTCCCAGACAGCCCGGGTTTGCCTTATGCATTTGGAAACACACAAAGAAGAAACAGACACATGAAGTGCTTTTAAAAGCAGTGGTTTACATCATTTGCTAAACATGTCATGTGGTGAAGGGGCAAGGAAATATACTGGCATTTTTAGTGAGAGGAACAGACTGAGCAAAAGGTCAAAGGGCAAGAGGCAAAGACTTGGTGCCGTAAGCACAATCGATCCTCTGTATGTGTGAAATAACACTGGCATGTGGTTACTTACTGCAGCACTGTTGGTGACAGAGTCAACTGAGACAGCCATCAGGAAGAGGTGGGCTAAATGAACCATGTCTACACTCTAGAAACATCTGTGATTGAAAAAAAAAACAAAACGAAGAAGCGCTGTGTTCGGTTAGAGAAGTCCTGAATATAGATTGTGATGTAAAGCAGCAATTCAACAAAAATCCCTGAGTAAGTGCATGATTCTCTCTCTCTCTCTCTCTCTCTCTCTCTCTCTCTCTCTCTCTCTCTCTCTCTGTGTGTGTGTGTGTGTGTGTGTGTGTGTGTGTGTGTGTGTGTATTGGCAAACCGTGCAGAGATATAAGACTCTATGGAGCCAAGGAGATGGTTCAATGGGTAAAAGTGCTTCTTGCCATGGAACCATGAGAACCTGAGTTTAATTCCCAGGTCTTACATAAAAACGAAAAACCAAAACCCTGCCCTGGCTGTGCACACCTATAATTTTCGTGCTGTAGAGTCTGAGACAGGTAGATACCAGAGTGCACAGGATATCCACTCTATCGGAAACACAGAGCTCCAGGTTCAGTGAGATACCTTGTTTTAAGGGATGAAGTTGGAGAGTTATTAGGCAGGACACTCAACGTCTTGTAGCTGCCATGTATGGGTGCATGCATCTACATACACGTGTGTTCCCATAGGAATATATCACAAACACACACAGAAGGAAACTGGATTTCTGTTCATTACTGCTTGCATACATTAACTCTATAAAAATGAGTGTGGCTAGGGGCTCCGGTTAGAGATAGAGGGGGCATTTTTCACTGTATGCTTAAAGTACATCTCAGTCCCATATGAGAACACAGATATAAAAATTAATATCAAACAGCTTCATGTGTGTGCTCATTAAATAAACAGGGAGAAAATACAAACAACAGGCCTCTGTGGCTTCCAGAAACCTCTCTAGAGTTCTCTATAGAGAACTTGTCCAGTATGTTTGTGTTTCCATCGCACCAGTAAATAAGTACAAAAATTGAAAGCAGTGAAAATTAATAAATCAAAAGATTTATTAAAAAAATCTCTGTCTCCTAAGTGCTGGGCTTGTAGGCATGTGCCACTACTAACATAAGCCTTGAACTGTAACTTGTTTTTCTTTTGTTTGGTCTTTTAAGATAGGGTTTCTCTATGTGGACCTGGCTAACCTTGAACTTGCAGTGATCCTCCTGTCTCTGCCTCCTAAGTGCCACTACTCCTAGCCTGTTTTGTGTTTTGTGGAGTCATTTTGGGAAAACATATTGTTTGCGGAGGAAAAAGACAAGTGCCTACCCTTTCCTACCCCGCTGGGTTGTGCTGTCCCCAAGGAATGGCAACAGAATACCCTTCTGCTTCTGACCAGGCACTGACATTCTGAAAGATTCAAGAGTCTGCGCGTTGCTTCAAGCTGGGATGGATTCCTTGGCTCTTCAAATGTCAGCGTGCTGCTCTGCTGGGACAGGATCCCATTTCTCAGGAAATGTCTGGAACCAAGTGCCGATGGGTTTCTGTGATGTCACTAAGTTCTGGCAAGCAAACAGCTCCTGAATAACAGCAGGCTCACTTGTGAGCCTGTGGCAGGGGCATAACTAACTCAACAGGGCCTCTGGGCCAGGACTGAAGCCACATTGGTGTGTCGCTCTAGCAGTCTTATTGTCCCACTCACTCATCTCCTCTGCCCATAGGCTCCTATTGTACAAGTGGAGGCCCAGAGCCCATGTCTAATCCTCTCTTCTGTCTACCACCACCGGGACACAAGAAAGAACACTGGGGCAGTTGGCTTGGAGCTACTGAAGATTCTGGAAGCCTCTTGAGTAATTAAATGGTCAGTCTATGCCTGTGCCTGTTCTGCAGCAATAAGCATGCATCAACTCCCCGGTACTGCAGCTGTTCTCCATAGGTCCACCGAGAACTGTGCCTGGAACCCTCATCCTACAAGGAAAGGTTATCTACAAGGATGGGGAAGACTGACAGCTAAGCATGTGTTTATGTGAAAGTCTAAGGCTTGCTTTGTAGTGAGTCTTTCTTGTTGCAAGGGGGAAATAACTCAGCCCAAATGAACTTAAAAGAAAATGACCCCCGAGTACTCACTCTGTTTATAAGAGAAGCTGGCATCTCATAGAACTCTGGTAGCTTTGGGACACAAGGAACTCAGGAATGTCTTAATGTCTTTACTTCCTGTTCTTTCTTTCATGTCAGCTGCTTCTTCTTCTTCTTCTTCTTCTTCTTCTTCTTCTTCTTCTTCTTCTTCTTCTTCTTCTTCTTCTTCTTCTTCTTCTTCCTCTTCTTCTTCCTCCTCCTCTTCCTCCTCTTCCTCCTCTTCCTCCTCTTCCTCCTCTTCCTCCTCTTCCTCTTCCTCCTCCTCTTCCTCTTCCTCTTCCTCCTCCTCCTCCTCCTCCTCCTCCTCCTCCTCCTCTTCTTCTTCTTCTTCTTCTTCTTCTTCTTCTTCTTCTTCTTCTTCTTCTTCTTCTTCTTCTTCTTCTTCTTCTTCCCCCTCCTCCTCCCCCCTCTTCCCCTTCTCTTCTTTCTCCTCCTCTTTCATTGACAGACTACATAATGACTTGTGCTCCAGCTACTGGGATTAGCTGACTATGTTGGATCCAAAAATCCCAGGGTAGGGGTTCATTGACTCTAATCTGGACCAGTGAACTTCGGTTACATGTTACTAACTGTAGGTTGTCCTTGGAGGTCCCAGGATTTCTTAGAGGGTAAAGGCTTGTGGAAGAGGTGCTAGTAACACCCAAAGTATTCCTTCCAGAGTGATACATAGCCCATACATTTCTACTTGTTAACTTCCTAAGAATTGGTGTCCTTATTTCTTGATTTTTTTTTTTACGGTGTGTATGTGATGATAGTGGAGGTAGGGTATGTGCACAGGGTATATGGCTTATACACTGGTGTGCTGTCAGGCCAGAAGGCATTAGATCCCTGAAGCTGAAGTTGCAGGCAGTGCTGGGAACTAAACCTGGATGTTCTTCAAGAGCAGTTTGTGCTGTTAATGTCTGAGTGATCTTTCTAGCCCTACTTTTAAAATATATATATTTAAAAAATTTTTGAGGTAATATAATTACATCACTTCTTCTTTCTTTACCTTACTATTTTTACACTTATTTATCTAGTGTGTGTATAGGGGGACACTCAAGTGCAGGGCATGCTTGTGGAGACAAGATGACAACTTGCTGGAGTCTCTTTTTCAATCGTGTGGGTTCTAGGGATCAGTCACAGTTGTCAGGCTTGAAGGCAAGCTCCCTTACCCACTGAGCCAGCTTGCTAGCTCTTATATCTAGTTTTAAAGTGTCTTTTCAGTGTGGGTCCAATTATTGCTCTCTGCTTCTGGGAGTTTTGATGTACTCTGTGGTCTTTCTTCTGTGATGGATGATCTCTGTAGGAAGCTCACTGTTGGCATCTTGTGGCTCATGTATGGCGGGGTGAGGCTGGTCACTTGGTTGTGTGGATTGAGGGGAGGCTCCAAAGGCCATGCAATGGTAGATGCCAGCCTCAGAGAGTTTAAGAAGAGCCCTGGACGATGAACAAGTGTATATGACTCCCCCTGATGGCCACATCACCAAGCAGAGGAGTACTTTTTAACCCTCATTCATCTGTATCAGAGGAGACAGCCTTACTAGGTTTTGGCCCTGGGGCCTAGAGGGAAAATGGAGGGATATGGGCCTGTAAGCCATTGCTTTGCCTAGTACCTCTTTTAGTCAACAAGGATGCTGGCATGGCTCAGGGTGCCTGATGGCACGTGGATGGTAACCATGTGAGTTCTTTGGTAGAAACCAAAGAAGAAAGGGAAGGGGCAGGCTCAAGGCTGCAGGCTGAGGCAGAAATGTAAGGACATGTTTAAAGGCTTTCTTCTTCCATTCTGCTTCCCATCACTCACCATCCCTTGACATCTTACCTCATGTCAGCCTTCAGTCTTCTTTGGGTCTTCCCACTGATCGTTGGCTGCCTTCTACAATCCATACTGCCTTCTTGATTTGCTGGGGTTTCTAGGTTTGGGACAAGGATCCAGTAGCTCAGAATAGCATACCTCTTGCCTTGGCTGACTTTGACCTCATGCTTTCTCTTGAACTTGGCTTCTCCCCGGCATCTGCTCAGTTCTGGCTCTGGTTGAATTCAGCCCAGCTGCTGTCCTACTTCCTGATGGCTTCACAGAGCAGGGTTTAGCCTCTTAGCTCCTTTCTGGATATCTGATCCCTAACCATCCCTGGTGAGCGGCTTTATCTCTCATCTCAGGGTTAAACAGCTTGGAACTTACACATCTGCCAGAGGCCACTGCCATTGAATTCATAACTCTGAGGGGAGGGGGTAAGCTGCTGAAGTCACTGTTCTTCAGCCCTAGGAAGAGAAAGGTGTGTGTGTGTGTGTGTGTGTGTGTGTGTGTGTGTGTGTGTGTCCCAGCTGAGTGACAGCCACACATGGATATGGGTCATTCAGGATAATGCCTTGGATTGGAGGGGAGGAGCTCGCAGGGTATCAGGGAACTTGTCAAGGGTGGTCAGGATGGCAGGTGTGGACACTCAGAGGGTCTGGGCCAGTGGCTATTTACTATATGGCGACAGGAGCATTTCAATATTTTAGTAATGGGTACAGCTGTCGTAGCCACGCATTGCAGCTGAATGTCAGTGCAGGTTGTAGGTGGCAGTGAGCAGCTGGGCTGTCACGGTGATAGTAAAAGCAGATGGAGTGGTTACAAACTGCGACAGGAGAAATTTTGTCTCATCACTGGAGAACTTATATCACTATCTTTTACCAAGGAGGGGTGGGCAAACTGTAAGCTGGATAGCAACAGGCCTTCAAAATGGACCAGGAGGCTGCCATTGGGGAATAGGCACAAAGGAGTGTTTTGAGACTCCTTTTTTCCCTTACTTGCTAGCAAAGGCCCCCAGATTATCTGCAGCTATGATTCATGAGAGACCTTTCTAGAGCCTTTGCTGTGTGTCAGGTGTGGTGCTGGAGATGACATCACAAAGATCAAGAGGCTGGTCCTGTTTCCCTGAAGTTCATAATAGTGTCACTGGAAGGGTTATGGTTTACATAGGCAGTGTCACCCACAGGTTTGTTTTCTGACTGTCTGCTCCCAGCTGGTGGCACTATTTTGGGTGCCCATGCACTGGTGGGTAGGTTAGTAGGGGAGTGAGACTTAACAGTTGTGGCTGGTTGTAGCCACTCTCTGCTGCTCGATTCACAGGGCTGGTCCAATGGGTTATGAACTCTACCATCCCTTTCCTCGATGGTTGATCACCATCATCAACTTAACAGGATTTCAAATCACCATGGAAACAAATCTCTGGGCATGCCTGTGAAGGATTATCAAAATTAGGTTACTAGAGATGGGAACGCCCACTCTGAGTGTGGACAGTTGCTCCGCGGGCTGGGTTTCTAAGAGTAGAGGAAAAGGAGAGAGCAGAGCAGGCACTCTGTCTTCTTCCTGACGGTGGAGACAATATGACTGGTTGTCCCCACTCCTGTTGCCTCAACTTCCCCCGAATGACAGACTGTCCCCTCCAACTGTGAGCCAAAATAGGTCCTTCCTCAAGTTGCTTTGGTCAGTGTGTTTTGTCGACACAAGAGACTAACACATATCTTTTCCATAACAAATCGAGACCCCAAAACTTTAGGCTCCAACAAATCTTATCCCTTGTAAACATTTCTGTCAGGCATTTTTGTCACAGCAACATAACAGAAGCTAATATTGCAGGGTGGTGGTAGTGGTGGTGGCGGCGGTGGCGGTGACACAGGCCTTTAGTTCCAGGACTCCAGGAAGCAGAGGCAGGCAGATCTCTGGATCTCTGAGTTCAAAACCAGCCTGATCTACAAAGCAACTCCAGGACAACAAGGGCTTGTTACAGAAAGAAACCCTGTTTCAAAAAACAAAACAAAATTAAACAGAGCAGCTAATACAACTAAGATAAATTCGGGGTAAGGATACGTAACCCAAAAGATGACCAACAGAGCAGAGAGTATGCCAGGCACACTGCATGAATCCACAGAGGGGAGTGTTGGGAGAGCACTTAGGGGTAGCGGTTTGGGGCTGGCATGGCTAAGGAAAGGACTTCCCGTCTCAGAAAGCTTTCCTTTGCTTCTAGAAATCACTACTTGCTTGTGATCTTCACCTCTAGATATCAGGTCGCTGCTTGTCCTTGAAGGCACTTAGAGCCTCTCACCTTGCCAGTGTGAAGCCAGCGCTTCTTAACTATGCTCGGTTGGGATCAGAGCCAGCCAGAGAAGGCCAAGTTCAGAGGAGCTCTGAGGGGCTGCTCTGGTCATACTCCTTCTGAGGTTTCTCCACTGCCATAAGGAACTCACCTGTCTTTCTCAGAGAGGCAGCCCCAAATTAAAATTCTGACTTGCAGAGAGAAGGCTGGTCTCTCTAGGTGAATGTCGGAGTGTCATTTGCCCTCTCTCCAGGGATTACAAGTGGGAAGATGAGTTTTGGCAACAGTCCAGAGCTAGAAAGACTTGCTCTGCTCTAAGGCATCCTCGGGGTTTCCAGACCCTTCAAGACCAAAGCACTGTTTTGCAAAGTCTTTTACCCCACAATCCAACACGGTATCCTCAGTACCCTCACTAAAGGCCGTGAGATGAAGGGGATGATTAAAAACAAAAGAACGAGCCAGGTGTGGCATACACCTTTACTCCCAGCACTCAGGAGGCAGAGGCAGGCAGATTACTGTGAGTTCGAGGCCAGCCTGATCTATAGAGTAAGTTCCAGGATAGCCAGGGCTACACAGAGAAACCCTGTCTCAAAAAACCAAACAACCAAACCAAACCTAACCAATGGACAAGATGCAGAACAGTTCCCAATTTCCTCTGCCATCCTTTTATTGTGTTATTTTTTAAAGCAAAACATAAAATTCATTGTCTTAGCCATTAACAGTTTTATTTTTATTTATGTCTATGTGTGTGTCTGCATGGATGTATGCCATATACGTGGGCGCCTATGGAGACCGGAAGAGGGTGTCAGATCCTCTGGAACCAGAATTATAGAGGCTTGTGAGCTGCATGACATGGGTGCTGGGGACTGAACTTGGGTCTGCTAAAAGAAACAGCAAGCAGTTTTTTTTTTTTTTAAAGATTTTTACATTTTTTATAGATTTATTTTATTTATTTATTATATATAAGTACACTGTAGCTGTCTTCAGACACACCAGAAGAGGGCCTGATCTCATTACAGATGGTTGTGAGCCACCATGTGGTTGCTGGGAATTGAACTCAGGACCTCTGGAAGAGCAGTCAGTGCTCTTAACCGCTGAGCCATCTCTCCAGCCCCACAGCAAGCAGTTTTAACTACTGAGCCATCTCTCGGCCTAATCCAAGCCTCTACTTCCACGGTAGTAAATACACTCTCAAGGTTTGCAGCCATCCTGCAGAACTCTTTGCAGCCTGTAAAATGGAAACTCTCTACCCATTAAACACTAGCTCCCCCACAGCCCTGGCTCCTACTCCCAGTGCCTGGAATCCGCCATCTACTCTCTGCCTCCCTGATTGCCTCTTTAGTAACTCATGAAAACTGAGTGTCCTCGGGGTGAAAAAAAATCATTTTATAGGTGCTACACAGGTGTGAGCCCACTGAAGATGTCAGATTTGAATGATGATACCTGAAGACACACACCCTGTCGTGCTTTTGTCCCATAGCATAAACTCATGACCTAGCTAGGAGGTTAGCCTTTCTCCTGGGTCACCATCAGGGAAGGATGCATGTGGGCAGCTAGCAAAGACTGAAAAAATATTCCACCCAAATGTTGGGGTTATGGTGGTTTGGATAAGAATGACTCCTATACGCTCATAGACTTGAATGCTTGGTCATCAGGGAGTGACACTACTTGAGACCAATTAAGAGGCGTGGCCTAGTTGGAGGAACTGTGTCACTGGGAGTAGGCTTCGAGATTTCAGGAGCTCAAGCTAGTCCCATTAGATTCCTCTTCCTGCTGCCTACACACCCAGTAGAACTCTTAGCTACGTCTCCAGCACCATGTCTGCCCGTGTACTACCATTTTTCCCACCATGATGACAATGGACTGAACCTCTGGACTGTAAGCCAGTCCCAATGGAATGTTGTCCTTTATAAGAGTTGCCCTTGGTCATGGTATCTCTTCACAGCAATAGAACACTGAGTAAGCCAGGGGTTTTCCATATAAATAGTCTGAAGAGATGTTAGATAAAGTAAGGCTCTGGAAATTAAACGGAGCCTTAGTTTTAATTGTTTGCTGTTGACTGTTTTTTTTTTTTTTTGCTTGCCCCCCCCCCCCACCACTGTGGCTGAATCTTCTAACTTTTAATGCAAAACTTCTTTTATTTCTATTTATTTATTTGGGATAGTTTAGGTCTTAAACATACTATGTAGCCAAAGTTGACCTTGAACATCTGATTTTCACTCCTCTGGAGGGCTGGGATTATAGGCATACACCAGCACACTTACTCTCTTTAGGAAATACATTTGGTATTTTCTATGGTGCTAGAAATCAAACCCAGGGCCTTCTACATGATAGGCAGGTATGCTACCTACTGAACTACATCCCCAGTCCAAGCAAAACATTTTTTTTTCTTGACACAGGGTTCCATTATGGATTCCTGACTGGTCTAGAACTCACTATATGGACCAGGTTGACCTCTGCCTCTGGAGTG
Source organism: Rattus norvegicus (assembly GCF_021556685.1). NCBI lineage: Eukaryota > Metazoa > Chordata > Mammalia > Rodentia > Muridae > Rattus > Rattus norvegicus. The sequence goes on from NC_141554.1 coordinate 17,414,993, forward strand.
CTATGATTAAAGAAATGTGTCCGCAAGGCCCTGGGATCGGTCCCCAGCTCCGAAAAAAAGAACCAAAAAAAAAAAAAAAAAAAAAAAGAAATGTGTCACCCATGCTTGGTCACGAGGCAAAACATTTTCAAATAAATATTTTTCTATTTCTCTCTTTGCAGCCACATCCTTCTTTCTTCCCATCCTTGATCTGAAAATGTCCTGTTACTTGCAGCCAAAAGCATTTCATCCTGACACCGGGCCTTTCACCAGCTCTTCCACTGCTTGAGCTCCTTACGAGGATAGTCCTACAAGGCCACACTTCCCAGCTGCCCATCCTCTTTCCCTTTCTATCAACTGCCTCCTCATCAGTCCGAGTCACTTTATTTTGGTAGAACCCAATGGCATTTTATTTCCTTTTGCGACTCCTCATTTACTCTGAGTGTCAACTTTCCTGCTAAAGTTTTTTTTTCCTTCTTTGGTTTCTAGGGCCCTGAATTTCATCATGCACTTCCTGTCACTTGACTGCCTTTGCAAATACCAGGAGCTTCTTTAGCGTTCCTCCTAATTCTAGATATTTTATTTCCCAGAAACATAACCTCAGTCCTTCTATGATTTACTATATTCCTCACAGTGTTCTTACCAATACCATCACCATCACCCTCACCCTCACCATCATCACCACTATCTCCATCATTGCTGCTTCTATTGTCAATTGACAAACTTAATGTCTACTCTTCTAAGCCTCATAACCATCAAATAAGGTAAATATCACGGCTATTTTCCAGGCAGCAACACTGAAACTCTTAGATGGTACTCATGTTTGCCTAAGAGCAAAGAGCTAGAGACTGGAAAGATGGCTCAGCAGTTAGAACAATTGTTCCTCTGGCTAAGTGTTGGATTCCCAGCACCCGGGAGGCATGTTCCAGTCATCTGACAGGGGATCTGAAATCTTATGACTCTGCAGACACCCGGCACTCACATGGTGCAAATGCGAACATTCACACGCACCAAAGCCAATCTTTTTAAAAGGAAGTAAACATAAGCAAGTAAAATGTATTCTAAAAAGAAGCAGAGTAGGAGGAGGAAGAGAAGAAGCAGTAGCAGCAACTAGTAGATAATGTCAGTAATGTTGACACCCCTGCTCTCAATACACCATCCTTCGCTTTCCTCAGGACTCAGGAAGCAGAGACAGGCAGATCTCTGTGAATTTGAAGCCAGCCTGGTCTATAGGTCTATAGAGCAAGTTCCAGGATAGCCAGTGCTACCCAGAGAAAGCCTGTCTCAAAACAAACAAACAAACAAACAAACAAACAAACAATCTCAGGGATCATTACTCATTACTCTTCCTCAGGCAACAGCATGCCAGGCCCTCACCACTGAGGACTAGGTTAATAAGACAGCCTCCTAACAAATCTCCTTACTTCAAGAACCTGCCCTTCCCCCAGCATGTCTGTCTGTCAAGCAATGTAGCTTTAACTAAGCCTCCCTTGTGCCCCTGTGCATATACTTACAGTGGCTCCCTGATACCTCTTGGGCCATAGCCTGGTTCTCAAAAGCCTTCTACACCTGGGCCCACGCTCTTGGACCCTCAATGGCTTACTGTTTGTCAGGATTCAGAAGCCAGGTGGAAATGATTAGCGTCACCAACAGTTCCCTGCTTCCAGGCATGGGGGTGAGATTTCAGTTCCCTTTTATGATTTTATTGCTCTCTGCAGTTAAGTAGAGGCAGTCACGTGATTAGCTCTAGCCAATGAAATCAATCTGGATGTGTGTTACTTTGACATTGAAGCAATGCAAAGGCCCTGCAGGACTTTCCCACTTCCCTCTACCCCTTGCTGTGATGCTCTGTAGCAGTGTTCCAGATGGTGGAGTCCCCATTAGCCGGAGTCCCTGAGTGACTCTATGGAGCAGAACACGTTCCTTCCTTCATCCACTGACTTGAAGTGAACTTCAAGTGGAAATGAAATTATTCTGCTGAGCTATTGAGATCTGGCAGTTGTTCAGCGGCTTAAGACACAATGAAAGTTTGGGTCTTTGTCCATATTCACGTAGATCAGCAGGAGCCTCCTCTCGTAGTCATCACTTAGGCACACAGGTAGACCGAGTGTCCATCTTTATTTATTTATTTTTTTACATCAAACTTGTAGCAAAGGTTACTATCAAACCCCACTCACTGGGCCAGAGTGGGATGTTAGTAAAAACCTTGCCGCTCGTTTAGCACACTACCTATCCTTAGGAGGTCACAGAGTGTCCATCTTAACACAGGCTCTGTGATTACCTCCAAGGGAAGGGAGTCTGTGGGAAATGAAGCCCGGATTCTTTAAAATGTGTGTGTGTGTGTGTGTGTGTGTGTGTGTGTGTGTGTGTGTGTGTGTGCATTGTATGCATATATATGCACTATGTTCATGATGTCTGGTGTCTGAGGAGGTCAGAAGGGGGCATCAACTCCTCTGGGACAGACATTACTGGTGGTATTTGAGCCACTGTTTGAGCCAAGCCCAAGTCCTCTGCAAGAGCAATAACTCTTAACCGCTAAGCCATCCCTCCTGCCCTATACCTTGACTCTTAAAGCTTCCCCCTGCCCCCTTCCCCCCCTTTCCCCCTTTTTATGGTGAAAAGAATGTATATTTAGAACTAGCCAGCTGGACTTAGTTTAGATGATCCCAATTTTGTTGACAATATCCAGAGCATCATAATCAGGAGCCAAGCTAGCATATGCCTTCTCTCCATCAGGTCATATCAGGGTATCGGCTTTGGCCACATCAATGGCATAGAGGTTCTTTACAGCCTGTGTGATCTGGTGCTTGTTGGCCTTGACTTACAGAGTGAGCACAAGCCTGTTGTTGCCTTTTGTCTTCTCCATGGCTCACTCAGTCTTTAGTGGCAATTTAATGATGGCTTAGTGGTCAAGCTTGTTTCTTCTGGGTGTGCTCTTCCGAGGGTATTTGGGTTGCCTCTGGAGCTGCAGGGCCTTGGCCTCTGGAAGGTGGGTGATGTGTGAATCTTCTTTTTGTGGCTATAAACGCCTTTCAGCACTGCCTTTTTAGCTTTCAAGACTTTTTTTTTTGGCTTCGGCTTTGGGAGGTTCCTTCTTAGCTTTCAGTGCCAGCTTGGCAGAAAGGTTTCACCTAGATGGAACATAAATCATTTTGCTTAACTTTTCCTTGACAGAATTAAGTCCCCAACTCCAAAATGGGGCAGAAACATAATTTTATAATATGCTGAGAGAGCCGGGAGCTAGAACTGTTGGTGACTAGTGAGTAGTGTTGACATCATCACTAGAGCATCAGATGGGCTGGTCAAACTACTCCACTCTATCCGGCCTCTGGAACCCCACACCCCTTTATTATGTTTTACCCATGGCTTCTAATCCACCCTCCCCCAGGGAGCTCCCCTTGGTATTTCCAGCACACTAAGAACATCACTGGATTCTTTCTTATTCCTAGCTTTCAGGGTCTTTGTGGCAGTAAAACTTCAATTGGTCAGATTGGTCATTCACTGGTTCATATATAGGTAATGAGACCAGTTCTGCTTTTAGCAAACACACCCAGCTCCGTATATTCACACATACCTACTTTTACGTCAACACTGATTCACTTTAGCTTTTTAAAACAATCACTGGATTGCTGCCTGTGTCAGCCAATGAGGGGTTCAGTGCTCCGAGATGTTTATGGAATTGCTTTGGAGTGCACAGCATATCTGAATTCTTGTCTGTCAGGGTGTGATGATTGTGCTACTTTTATCCATATGCTTGAGAACTGAATGGGTTACTTTGGAAAGAACTAGAGCGCTCAGTAAACCTCAGCAGTTATGATTACTCCTCTTGAGAGCTCTGTGAATAACAATCTAGCTTCTGAAGGTGGGTTTGATTTCTTGTTAATGATTCAAACAGCCCTCAGATCTGTAGAGGAGCCAACACACCCTGTGCTCATGGTCTTTGGATAAAGGCCTTGAAACTGAGGAAAGGTACTATCTGGCCTGGGGAGAGAAGAAGGTGGAGCTCATAGGTAGGCTCTGTCTTGGAGAAGGCTGGGGAAGGTCCACTTCCCAGCCAGTGATTTAGGAGACAAACGAATGGCATGTATGTGCCTCACTATCTAGATGGGCCATTCTGTAGGATGGTGTACAGTCACTCAGAGGGGCCAAAAAGGGTCAGGCCTCCATTCTCTACAGAAGTGACCTATCCATAACACATCCCGTTTTGTCTTGCAGACTCCTTCTTATCTCACTCTCTGTCTCAATTTTACTTCCTAGGCTCACCTTCCAAACAGACTAGCTGTGCTTAGGAAATCCAACCCTAAGATAGGGGTTAACACCAGCTCAGTGCAAGGAAACTGCCTCTGGCAGGCCTGCCTGCCTCCTTCTCCTCCCCACCTCTTTTTCTTCAAACTCTCATCTTATAGCCTAGGTTGGCCTTGAACTTTTGGTAATCTTCCAGGCTCAGCCTCTCAAGGTCTGGATTACAGGCAGGAGCTGCCACTCTTGCCTTCGGCAGTCTTTCTTTTTTCTTTTTCTTTCCCACCTTTCCCCCCATCTTTATTAAATTGGGTATTTCTTATTTACATTTCAAATATTATTCCCTTTCCCAGTTTCCAGGCCAACATCCCCCTGACCTCTCCCCCTCCACTTCTATGTGGGTGTTCCCCTCCCTCACCTCCCCCCATTACTGCCCTCCCCCCAACAATCCTGTTCACTGGGGGTTCAGTCTTGGTAGGACCAAGGGCTTCCCCTTCCACTGGTGCCCTTACTAGGATATTCATTGCTACCTATGAGGTCAGAGTCCAGGGTCAGTCCATGTATAGTCTTTAGGTAGTGGCTTAGTCCCTGGAAGCTCTGGTTGGTTGGTATTGTTGTTCATATTGGGTCTTGAGCCCTTTCAAGCTCTTTCAGTCCTTTCTCTGAATCCTTCAGTGGGGGTCCCGTTCTCAGTTCAGTGGTTTGCTGCTGGCATTCGCCTATGTATTTGCCATATTCTGGCTGTGTCTCTCAGGAGAGATCTATATTCAGTTCCTGTCAGCCTGCACTTCTTTGCTTCATCCATCTTATCTAGTTTGGTGGCTGTATATGTATGGGCCACATGTGGGGCAGGGTCTGAATGGGTGTTCCTTCAGCCTCTGTTCTGAACTTTGCCTCCCTATTCCCTCCCAAGGGTATTCTTGTTCCCCTTTTAAAAGTGAAGCATTCGCATTTTGGTCATCCTTCTTGAGTTTCATGTGTTCTGTGCATCTAGGGTAATTCGAGCACTTGGGCTAATATCCACTGATCAATGAGTGCATACCACATGTGTTTTTCTGTGATTGGGTTGCCTCATTCAGGATGATATTTTCCAGTTCCATCCATTTGCCTATGAGTTTCATAAAGTCATTGTTTTTGATAGCAGAGTAATATTCCATTGTGTAGATGTACCACATTTTCTGTATCCATTCCTCTGTTGAAGGGCATCTGGGTTCTTTCCAGCTTCTGGCTATTATATAAGGCTGCTATGAACATAGTGGAGCATGTGTCTTTGTTATATGTTGGAGCATCTTTTGGGTATATGCCCAAGAGAGGTATAGTTTCTGAGGAACCTCCAGACTGATTTCCAGAATGGTTGTACCAGTCTGCAATCCCACCAACAATGGAGGAGTGTTCCTCTTTCTCCACATCCTCACCAGCATCTGCTGTTGCCGGAGTTTTTGATCTTAGCCATTCTAACTAAAGAGTCATTTCATAAGGTTTTGAGCCTTGCTCTTATGGTTGAAAGAAGTCAATGGTTTCAGAAGAAGCCAGCAGCAAGGGAGAGATGTTTGGGTGCATGTGTCCCAGGAAGTCATCAAGGCAGTCCTTCCCCCAATCTTCTCCAAGGCGTAGCCTACCTACAAGCCACACCTTCATTCTTCTGGATAACACCTTCCCTCAGTTCCAAGAACTGCATGCAAGGGATATCTGAGCACCATGAACAGAGGTGGATACAGACAGCTCCTGTTACTTTAGCTTCGACTAGGGCGAAGGGTGGGGGCAGGACACTATACTTTGGCTTGGTGGCAGGTCTGACATGTGAGCTCTCAGTAGCCCAGCACAAGGTTGTTTAATGAATCCTGTTTGAATGACATTCTGCCCTTTGGATGAACAGTGGATACAGGCTCCTCGGTATCTCCCAATTTCTGGAAAACCTGGAGGATGATGAACACCAGGAGATACTTGAGGTAGTTAGTCTGGTGATTTTTTTTTTATACAAACAGGAAGGAAGATGCTATAGTTTGGGTATTGACAGTCCCTCAAAGGACTCTCAGTTGCCTGCAGGATCCTGGTCCCTTCACTTTAGTTTTGTTCCCTGGCTCTGTGGGGGAGGAACTTTAAATTATCATGTGCTTCTGTCCCATTCCAAAAACTTAAGAGCCACATGTAAGCCCAACCACAGACAGGATCTCCAAAACCAGGAGCCCAAAGAACCTTTTCCCTTTATGAGTTGATTAGCTCATAGAGCTGATGGTAATCAAGCTATGTTGTACCTGTTAATGTCAGGAAGCGCCTCTCAATCCAGGAGAGACTTGTGAGCCAGAGAGGGAGGAGAACCTTAACAGTGTGGAGGTGGGGAACAGACAGCCCCTAGAAGCCAGCTCTGCCGGCTCCTACCTGCCCTTCCTACTACCTAGATAGAGTACTCGGGGAGACAGATCTCACATACAGTGCTCTCCTTAGTGCAATGGGAGGTTTGTTTATAGCCCCGTGTTTTACATGGGTCCAGAGAAGGGAAGGTTTGCAATTGCAGATGAAAATGAACTCATTGGAGAAATTTCTAAAATTTTTGGAAGGTCCCCTGATGACGGGGACACTAGTGAGGGTTAGATTGAGGTGATGATTGTAAAATGACCTCCTAGCCTCTGTACCTCTTCTCATACCTAGACGGACACTTAGCATTCTGATACTAATTACTGCTATCTAATATGCTGGGTAACCTCTCTCATGATATACTGAGTTTTGGACCAATGGATAGCCTATTCTGACCCTGGATACCCTGAGAACTATCTGAGTTGAGCTCAATCCTTCAAAGTGAACTCAAGTTCTCGGTGTCTTGGGATATCCCTATAGTCTCAGCATTTGGGATATGGAGATGAGTAGACCAGGAGATCGAGGCTAGCCTGGGCTGCATAAAACCCTGTCTCAAAAACAAACAAACAAATAAACAAAAAAAAAACAAAATGAATTTCAAATTGGGACTGGTGATACAGGTCCTCTATTCCCAGCTACTCAGGAGGCTGAGTCAGGAAGATTAAAAGTTTAAGGCCAACCTGGGCTACTTTGTGAGAGAAAGCCTATCTCAAAAAATGTATTTTTTTTGTTCTTTGTTTTTTGTTTTTGTTTTTGTTTTTCAATGGGGTTATAGCTCAGTGGTGGAGGGCTTGCTGAGCACATTCAAGGTCCTGTGCTCAATTTCAGATTTTAGTCATTTTTTTTCTGTGCTCTCCAGTACACAGTGGGTAGCACTAAGTCTGTTCACCTCCTCCAGGCTTTATCTTTCCGTTGTCTGAGACAGGGTCTAGCTATATAGCTCTGACTGGTTTCAAACTCTCGGTCCTCTGCTGTAACCTCCTAAGTGTCAGGAATACAGATGTATGCCACCATGCCCATCTCTCTCTGTGTGCTTTTAGGAGTTGGTTGGCAACACGAGGAACCCCTCTGCAGGTGCTTGACATGAACAAAGAATGGTCAAAGCAAAGTCATCTTAGCCAGACTCCAGACATCCAGACAGTCACCCCACGGGCTCTGAGCTCTGAAGACTCCACAATTGAGAACAAACAGAAGCCAGATTTAGCCAGTTACTATTATCAGCAGGGAAACCGGCTGAGAATGCGGAACACTCTGAGCTAAACACAGCGATGGGGCCTCTGATTCAGCCTGTCACTGCAAAAGGACTGCTGGCCTTTGCAACCAAGTCCCAGACCAGTATATTTTGGGGTCAGGAGAAAAAAAATTCATTGAAATTCTCTCTAGCTGTTTGAGAATTGTTGGAAGTAAGATTCATGCTCCAGCAAGAGCTGGCAGAAAAGCCCATCTCCAAGTCCCCAAACCACAAAGGCAGCTCTCTGCCCTCCTCATTCTTTAGCTGATTGAAACAATCTGAAGCCAGGTTCAGAACACGGGCTTTGGTGAAAGGTGGGCTACGGCTGTTTGGTGGAGAGTAGCATCTGCCTCCTGGGGCGGGGTGGGGCATTGTCCAATTTCTTACTCGTTTTCATCTTTTCCCTTTTTCAATTTTTTTCTGCATCATTTTCTTTCATGTCAGTTAGATGAGTAGGGTTATTGGCACATCTCACCTGGTACCACGGGGTCCTTCCACCTCTGGGGTTGCCAGGTGACAGAAGAGATGCAAAATAAGGTCCCAGAAACATGGTGGCTTTGGAAGCTGTTTGTTTCTGGGTCCTCGGTGCCTCGCCATCCTCTCCTCCCAGTTTCTTCCTTACTCAAGTGGTAATCAAATGGAGTAAGAAAAGGCCAGGCAGGGAGCTGAGGGAAATGGCTCGGTTGGTTAATGTGCCTGCACCTCACAAGCATGATGAGGACCTGAATTTGAACCCACAGAACCCATCTAAAAACCAGGAGTGGTAGGGAGTGTTCCCAAGCATGGGAAACTCACAAAGATTCACCCAGCTTGGGTGAATTGATGAGCTGTGGACTCACTGAGACCTTGTCTCAAAATAAAAGCAGAGACATTTGGTGTTGTCATTGGGTCTCCATATAAGCTTGCCCAAAATGCACACAGACAGACAGACAGACAGACAGACAGACAGACAGACAGACAGATGCAAGCATGCGCCCACACCCACACCCACACCCACACAGAGAGAGAGAGAGAGAGAGAGAGAGAGAGAGAGAGAGAGAGAGAGAGAGAGAGAGATCCCCAAAGCCTGAACATCTAACCTCATAAGATAGAACCAATAGTTTTTATTGGAGAAGCTAGCCAGAATAGAAGCAAAGGACGGGAGAAATTATTCTTTTCTCCCGGTGATAAAATTGAGTTAGTGCTGGCTGCATTAATGTCCATTTGGAGTGTGAAAGGGCTGTGGTCTAATCAACGATGGGGCTGGGGCTGGGGCTGGGGCTGGGGCTGGGGCTGGGGCTGGGGCTGGGGCTGGGGCTGGGGCTGGGGCTGGGGCTGGGGCTGGGGCTGGGGAGGTGAGGCAGCTGTGGCCTTACCTCCCCGGCCCAGTAGCATTTCTTCCCTTTCTTTTCAAACAGAATGAATAGTCCTCCAGGCAGTGCACTGTCTGGCCCCAATTTGTAAAAGGTGATCTCACGGGAACCTCTATGTATATGGAGAAAGCTGGGGGCCTGTGGTTAAGTGTGTGTGTGTATGTGTGTGTGTGTGTGTGTGTGTGTGTGTGTGTGTTGTTTGTGTGTGTTGTTTGTTTGTGTGTGTGTGTGTGTGTGTGTGTGTGTGTGTGTGTGTGGTGTATGGGTGCTTCTGTTAGGACTGGTATTTGCCTCTTCAACTGTACAGACAGTGGGAGATGAAGGGAGGACAGGCTATGGGGTGGGGGAAGGGAGAGAAAGCCTCCCGCTTGGCATTTGCAAGCTGGTGGGGAGCGTGCTGCCTCCAGGTTTCAGGCAATCACAAGGCCCATTTGCTCTTGCAGGTTCATTAACGAGGCCCGCGGGAATGACAATTGCCTTGTCCACCGTGTTAACTGGACAGAAGGAAGAGAGAAAAGTCAGGAAGGGGAGAGAGCAATGTTCAGGTTCCTGCTCAACTGGCATTGCTCCTCTGAACTCTAATGGTGACCTGCCCACAGCTGCCTTGGCTATCACTGGGAGGGGTAAGTGGGAGGTGAGAAAAGAGCGTAAGTGGTGTTGTGGATTTCATAGGTCAAACACACACACACACATACACCCTTCTTTCTTTTTCATTTGATTCCAGGCTATTTGCTGGGCCCCTGGGTCACTCCTAAACATATTTCCCCAAGTGATGGTTCCCAGAAAACATCTCTGATAGGGAGCTAAGAAGCAGACAGCCCTCAAGGCCGTGCCATCCTCTCTGCCCACTGTCTCACCTGCTTCCAATCTGCCCTGGTTCTGTCCTGGGCAGCTATTGTCCTTCAAGTGTGGACAGAGAGGCCCTTAGACAGGTGGCCCACAACAGCCACTGGACAGTTGTGTTCCTAGGGACCCTTGCTCTGGAACCTATTGTCCTTTGCTGTCCCTCAAGGTGCTATGAATTCTCAGCCAGCACTTCTATTTGCTGGGCAAACAGACAGCGAAAACGGTCCAGTGCCAGGAGGCTTGGAGGCTGGCACTTGGCCAGGGGCCCTGGCAGCACAGCGTAGGGACAGTAGGAAAGAGTATCCAGTTGGGAATTATTTAGCGCCCACCTGCGTTTTCCCCTGTACTAATGGAGAGCCCGCCAGGATGAGGGCACAGAATGCCGAGGAACTGGGGACCATTCTGTCCTGCTGCTTGTTAGGAGAGCAGAGCCCTGGCAAGAGGTTACTTGGGGAAGCTGGATGATGTTATCGACCAAATTGGGGTTTGGGGATTATCTGTGGATTTCATTTATCTGTGTTTTCCCTGGTCTCTCTTGTTGTAGGTAATTAAGAGCTGATTGCTGGTAATTAAGAGTTGTTGAGAGAGGCGGCAGGATCCAAAAAGGAGAGGCACACAGTTTGTCTTCCTTTGGACAGACTCCTGCCCCCTCCCCACCCCTGTCTGCCCCCTCCTCATGTGCCTCCTGCAGGGAAGTGGCCCCAGAGAGCAAGTCCCAGCTTGTCAACTGGATTATTTATTTGTAAATGCCTCTCTGCCTTCTTCCCTCCCTCTATTGCCAAGCCTGGAGCCAAGCCAAGTCTCCGTTCGTTCGGGTGGGTTTTAATTCCACCTCCCCACACTCAGGTGGCCTAAAGAGAGAAAGCCTTTATTTTTCCAACAATAGCCTTCCTTGGACTCCTGAGCAAGATAACAGTCACAGCTGGCTGAATGGCGATTTTCAGAGCGATGTTGTCTCTTTGGGTCTGGACTGTCTTGTTCATTCTTCCTGGTTGTGGGCTTTTCTCCTGGGATGGCATTGGGGGAGCCAATTCTGCACTGTCTTGGCATTGAGCAATGAATATGTGTTCACATAACTGCCTTCTGTTTCCAGGATCCACCCACTGGTCTTGCTGGCTTGGATTTGACCATGGACTCTAGAGTTCTGGGTGGTCATGGCCTCTAGTTCAGGGAGCCCACACACGACTCCTCTGGTGGGCCCCTTTTCCTCTCAGCTCCTCTGAATGCTGCAGGTGCTCTTGGCTCTTCTCCTTGCCCTGCTGGAGTGTGCTCCAGACTCCAAGCTCACCGCAATGAAGGCATGCCTCCTCTTGGGGCATGGTTTGGATCTGAAATGAGTGTCTTCTCCTCCAAGTTTCAGGAGTTGGAAATTTGGTCATCAGGATAAATGATAGTGAGAGAAACCAGGTTCCTTCCTGAAAGGGTAGGGGCTTGGTTTGGGTTTTGAGACAGGGCCTTGCTGTAGTGCCAAAGCTAGCCTCTAACTCAAGATCACCGTGCTCCAGCCTCCTCCCAGGTTCTGCCATTATGCCCAGTTGAGAACAGGTTGATATAAAAGCATGAGTCATTCTCTATTCTCTCATCCCCTCACTTACTCACAGTACTTCCCTTTCTGCTGCACTGTCCCTTGGTGATGCCAACAGGAGGTCCTTGCCAGGATGCTAGTACCATGTTGTTTAAACTTTCAAGTCACCAAAACCATAGACAAGATAAACTTTTTTCCCCCATAGGTGACCTTCCAGCCTTGAACATTGTGTTACAGCAGCAGAAAGTGGCCAATGGTAGCACACCTCTCTCATCCCAGCGTCACAAGTCCCTAGCTTGTTCCAGGATGGCGACGCTTCAGGTAGCTGGCAAACTCCTCCATTCTTTTTTGGTGACAAGAAAACTGCTCTTGTGCCTCCTCCCCCTCCATTCTGTATCTTACGCTGCAAAACCATCCTTCCCACAGCAGAACATCTAAAAATTCCAGGTGAGATTACCCCAGCTTTCCATGTTCCGTGCCCCCAGTGCTTGCATTTAGAAGTCATGGCTCTTGAGAACAGTCGATCTGTGAAAGATTTGCCAAAGTCTTCCTGGGACCTCACAAGCCACTTGCCTTTCTCACAGACAACTATTTATTGAACACTTCCAGTGTGGCTGGGGCACTCCTGGCTTATCATGTTTAATCCTCACAGTGCCCTGTAATGATCTCCATTTTGCATCAAGGAAACTCAGATAGAGTGGTATTAAGAACTGGATCTTTTGTCTCTGTCACCCTGCTGTCTGTCCCTTTGGACGCACCTCTGCTGCCTCGACAGTGGCTGTGGTGAGGGGGTCTCATCAGAGTTTTAACACTGATAGTGTATCTACTGGTAGTGTACCTATGTCTTTCCTTTTGAGCCTCCAGGCTTCTGGACTGTGACAGAAGGTCAAGCTTGTCAGGCACCATGGATTGGCCTACCTGCCTGGTAGTTATTGGTGTCTGTTGTTGCCACCCTGTTTCCCGTACAGGCATATAAACTCTCCAAGTGGTTGTGTTCCATGGTCACCCATGTCCCCTCAAAGGGAGAGAGTGCCAAGTGAGGAATGTCTTTGTAGTTTATGATCCAGGGGGAAAATCACAGAGCATGACTCCTGCCATATTCTATAGGTCAAAGTGTCACTCATCTGTGTGGGTTCAAGATGAGATGAAAAAAGACCCACCTCTTCATGGGAGTATCGAGGTGCTGGAAGAGCAGACGGGATTGGAAATATCGCTGTGGCTTTAGTTAAGGGTTAAATTCCACCACAGTGGAGGGGTGTGTGTGTGTGTGTATCTGAGACTATGCAGTAGAGAGTGTGGGAAGAGACACAGGCAAAAGGAGAAGGAGAAAAGGGAAGGGTAGGGGGTAGAGGAAGAATGGAAGGGGAGAGACAAAGAAGGAGAATGAAGAAAAGAAAGAGAAGACATAGGGTGAAGAGAGGGAGCAGAAAATGGAGTTGGGGAAAGGAAAAGAGAAGGCTCCCATGAATGTTGTATGAAAAAGAACACTTTTGTTTCTTGTTGATGCTGTTATGATGTTGAGAACTGAACTTACAGCCTTACACATGCTAGGCAAGTCCTTTACCAGCAAGCTCTATTCCCAGTCCGAGGAGGCATTTATAACGTGAGCTTGAACTGGCCTGGACACCCGGGTCATATCTAAGCTTTGAGGGCTTTCCCTCCTCTCACATACTCTGTAATCTCTCTCATTCCCATCCACAGGCACTCTCCGGCCCCAACTTCCCCACATTTGTGTTTCTCTGGTTACATTGGTCAGCTTGATCAGATTTACAGTCACCTAGGAGATCCATCTTTAGGTGTTTCTGAGAGGGCATTTCCAGAAAAGTTTAACTGGAGAGAGAAGATCCACCCTCAACATGGACAGTGACTTTCCATGGACTAGGGCCCCAGAATTAATACAAAGGAGAAAGCGAATGGAGCAGCAGCAGCATTCATTTGCTTCTGCTACCTGACTGCGGATACAGCACCCACAGATGTGGATCACAGATGTAAGCATCTGCCTTACTGTTCCATTGTTATGATTTCCCTGCCCCAGCAGACCCTCAAACCCAGAGTCAAAATAAACCCTCTTTCCTTAAGTTCTCTGCTCAGGTGTTACGTCACAGCATTGGGAAAAGTAGCTGCTATCCTCGGCATGCTTTTTCTTTCTGACAACCAGATGCTGGGGTGGAGTCTAAGGGAGTCTTGTGAACTGTACAGCAACACCTTTGACGTTCGCCGTCCAGCAAGTTCTCCCTTCTTCCTCTTTTCCCTCAATGAGCCTTGGCTTGCGAGTCTGCTCTGTGTCAGGGATGAGACATGCTATTCATGTTCTCTGCGTCGCTTACGATAATTAGGATATGACTTGCCTGGAAATCATTCTAAATCCCAAATGACAGTGGTATGTCCAAGACAGAGTTCCTTTTCATGTTTAGGATGTCTGCAAGTAGGCAATCCCAGGCAACATTGCCACTGCACAGGGCTGGGGACCTGGGTTTCTTGTTGTTATGCCAAATATGACTTGTCCAGTACAAAGGTCCCCCTTCCCTTTTCTTGGGTTGGAATGGAAAACAAGGCTTCCTGAATGTTAAGTCTCAAGCACTGAGTCATGCTCCTAGGCCTCTATGGTGACTTGAGACCATGTCTAGACATTCTTTGACAGTCCTCCCAGCCAGGTAGGCTCTCCAAACAATCAAAATGGCAGAGGTGACAGCATGAGTGACTTCTAGAGCTGGAAGGATAACCTTCCTTGATCTTCTGGGTATGTTTTACTGAGACAGGATCTTACTCTTTGGCCCAGGTGGCCTTGGAACTCACCATGTAACCAGGCTAGCCTTGAACCTGTGGCAGTCCTCCTCATTCAGCCTCCCAAGTGCTGGGACTACAGTTATAAAACTGCAGCCCCTGGCTCAAAGGTAGGTTTTGAAGTGTTATGTGGCTTCTACATGTATCTTCCCTACTTCCCCTCTCCCTAGCTGTCTATTTTTCATTCATTCTCCTCTCCATATCTCTAGAGTTCTGAAAAGCCAGTTGTTTGAGCCCTGAGGCCACTGTACAGGAAAGAGATGCTCAGGACTCCTCGTCTTCTGAATGCCACGCCGCTTTGTGTCTGCATCTGCACATCTGCCTGCGTGACTCTGCCCCTTCCAGGGTCTTCCAAGCTCGCTAGGCCTACCATCCTTGGCAACAAAGCTTCCTGAGGGTTCAGTGGGGGTCCTCTGAGGTCCTGGGACACTGATGTTCCCAGTGACTGCACTGACAGCTGTCTGCTGTCTTTCCACAAGCTGTTCACTGGGTCCCAGGTGATTCAGAACGTGTGGTTGACATGGTGCCAATTTGCTCATGTGTGTCCTTCCTTCCAGACTAGGCCAACTGGGGATCCCTGGAGCAGAGTGTGTGCGTGGGCTGAGAAATGTGAAGGCTAGTGGCAATGGGGGTGAGTGGAAGAGAGCAGCTTTCTCGGGGGCTCAGGGGGATTGGAAGAAGCAGGCTGTATGCATGCACTTACCCACAAGTATCCATGTGTGTAAATGCGGACACGTGCGTGCCACAATGCGTGTATGTGTGTAGGTCAGAAAACAACCTTGGGTGCTTGTCCTTGCCTTCTCCCTGATTTGGAAACAGGGTGTCTTTTTGTGTTTTTTTTTCTGCTGTGTACATTAAGTGCTCTAGCCTACAGTTTCCTGAGAGTCTCGTGTTTACATTTCCCATCTCACTATGAAGGCGCCGAGTGCTACCCACCCAGATTTCCTTTTTTTCAGAGGATTCTAGGACAGGTCCTCAGACTTGCATTTGAAGTACTTTTCCTTAGTCCCAAGGGACCATTTGTTGTTGTTGTTGTTGTTGTTGGTGGTGGTGGTGGTGGTGGTGGTGGTGGTGGTGGTGGTGTTAGTGGTTGGTTTTCTCTGGAAGGGGAGAGAAGTCTCATATATTCCAGGCTGGCCTCACATTTTCTATGTAGCTGAGGATAACCTTGAATTTCCTATTCTCCTTTCTCTAACTCTTAAATGTGGAGATCACAAGAATGTATTAACAGACTCGGTTTATGGTGTGCTAGGGCTTAATCTCAGAGCTTTGTATATCCTAGATAAGCACTTTACCAATTGAACCTACCTTGAACTGATCTCTCTGCCTCCTTCTCCTGAGTGCTGAGAGTACAGGCATGTGCACTACACCTGGTTAGAGGCCTTTTGCCTTAGCTGGCAGATGACTGACCTCTCCCTATATCCTTTCGTGGCCTTCCCTGTCTATCTGTGTCCTGACTATTTCCTTTCCTTCTTGCTTTTCTGTTACCTTGAAACACAGTTTTACCACATGGCCCAGGCTGGCCTTGAGATCCTCCTGTCTCAGCCTCCCAATGTTCCTGTGCCACCATGCCTGGTCCCTTACTCCCCTTTCTTATAAGGACATCTGTGGTAGAGGATAGGGACACACCCTAATGAGACACAAAGATGGGGATGTTAGGAACCACATCTTTGCTTGCTTCTTTTGGAGGAGGCTGCCACTGTACCCTGTTCTCTATCTGTGTGCCCAGCACAGTGCCACCCCAGGGCTGTCCTCCAGGTATCTCACAGCTAACAGCATAAGTTCAGCAACTGAACCTTGTCGGGTATTGCAAAGCCATCGAAGCTACCTGGGTCCCTTGCTGTGTCCCATCTGTAAGAGTTAATCCTTCACATTCCCCACACAGTGCACACACTCCCTGGCAATACAGCCGGATTCAGCTGTTTTTCTTGAAATAGGAGATGGAATTTTCCCCAATGTAAAAATAATGGTGCCCAATTCTTGTGGGAGGTGGATGGGGCTGGTGCTGGCACCGCGGGCCCTTCTTTTCCTCAGAAATAGCCCCACAGTGGCCTCATTTTCTCAAACTTGCAACTCAGCGAGCACTTAGCCTTTAGTGAGAAGAATCCACACTGCTGAAGTCGAAAAGGGAGCAATCCATTTGTCAACACAGGCAGCCAATAAGTCATGAGAACCAAAGAAGGCCCCTAGCTCTTATCCAGCTGCCTTAGGGGTCAAGGCATGGAGCCTGACACAAACTGACTCACAGTCAAAAACCAAGACAGACAATGACGTAAGGGCTTCCCCTGTTGCTGATAGAGACAGGACATAAGAAATGTAGGTAGGGTAGATGACATTGCTAACTGGTTTTGGAGCCTGGAACCTTATTTGAAAGATTGGGTATGGACTTAGAGAAGTCTTGAGAAGGCAGGAACATTAGGACCCGAAACTAGGAACACACAGGGAAAGACATAGTGGGAAAGGAAGTATTTTTTCTCAATGGCTACAGCTGAAGTTGGCAAGGACCCTGGCTTCGATTAGGTCTTAATAGACTTGACCTTCCCATACAAGCTCTGACCCCTTCTCCCTAGAGCTCAGAGCTAGTATCACACTGACATCTTTTACATCAAATGCTAACAGAGGAGACCCAGGCTCCCTTTGGACTCCATCACAGAAGAAGCTGGAAGGATGGTCATTTTTCAAATGCCATGATAGTAGCTGTAGGACTGAGCCTGCTCGAGTTAGGGGAGGAAAAGAAGGCTGGGGCGCCAGGGCCAGCAATTACTTGAGACTTTCTTTGCAACGGGAACTAGAAAGACAACAATTTCTCTGCAACCTCTAGGCTCCAACTAGAATCCTTTCTCTAACAAGGGTTTTTCTTCCACTGTTATGCAGTCTTGCTGCCCCCCCCCATGGCTCTCTCAGGGGAAGGGACATCATGGCTTAGGGAAGACAAGCTGAGGGGTCTAGAGTGGGAGGGGCTACATTTCCTAGGACATTTCCTCTTCAGACTGTTCTTTCCCTTCCTCCTCCACTTCCTCTTCTACTCCCTTTTCTCCTCCATCTTCCGTCCTCCTTTTCTTCCTCCCTTCCCCATCCTTTCCCTCTTCCTTCTCCCTCCTCCCACCCTTCTCCTCTCAAGGAGTGACAAGCTCACCCTGACCCTGTGGCTTCCTTGTTTCCTCTGCAGTCTGATAAGAGGAGAGAGCACTGCCTGCCTCAGGAATAAGTCTCCTGGCAAAATTAGCTGCAGGATTTGAAATCCATTTTTATTCCACCCAATATTAATTATTGTTGTTTTCTGATGTTCATTACCAGCTTGTTTCCTGGTGTAACTCTGGGGACAAAGGGTTTTCAAAGCATTTTCTACAGAGGAGGAGCCCCACATTGCCACCCCTGTTGAGTTACTTCCACGCCTGACCCAAAGACCTTCCACCAGGGGTTGGAAGCCCTTCTGGACTCCTGCGCAGGGGATTTCCCCTGCTCATTGTGCCAGGAAGAGCAGGCAAGAGCCAGGACAAGCCAGATGGGACATTGGTGAGGTCCTTCCCACCCCTTTCCCTTCCTCCCTCCCTCCTCCTTTCCCTCCCCCTCTACCCTACCCCCTCTCCTTCCCTTCTTGACTCCTCGAACTCCTTCCCAAGTCTGCCAGCTTGCCCACAGCAGCTGTGCAGGAAATGCATTTTTACTGTTATTTCTGTCCCATGGAGACAACGAAGACAACACACACAGCATTATTAGAGACGGATCTTATGCCTTTACACCTAGGAATACAACCATGGCCACTTAGGCCAAGACACAGGCCTTCTAGTAACTTCCCCTGAAGTCCCTTGTGCCATCTCTAGGTTGCTGTTCTCCAAAGATATTCTGTTGTCATTGTTGGCACCAGGGCCACCATTGTCCTTTTTGTCTTCCCCATATTTCCTCAGGCTGGGCCTGAACTCCTAGGATCAGGTAATCCTTCCACTTCAAGCTCCCAGAGAACAACTCGAATGCCAGGCGCTTGGCACTATGCTTGCTTGAATTATTCTGATTTCTGAAGTCACCAACTTGGCTTGTCTGTTTTTGAACTCCATGTAAGTAGCTCATATGCTTGCTATGTATTCTTGTGTGTGTGGTTTCTTTTGCTCAACACTGTCTAGGACACTCGTCTTGTTGTTGCATGTAGTAGTAATTTATTCACTTTAAGTGTAGAACACCTACCTGGGTGGCTACGCTATGATTACTTTATCTTCTGATGATGGACATTTGAGTTCTTTCCAGTTTAGGGCTCTTATGCGCACCAGCACTTGTGTCTCTCAGTATAAACCTCAAAATGAATTGAATGTCATAGGTTATACAATAAAGACATGCCTGATTTTTCAAGGAGTAAGCCAATACAGGGTAATGCTTCTGCCAAAGGTCTGAGAGAGGAAACAAGGCCATACCGTCATGACATAGGTGAAGAAAGGCTTTTACTAAGGTGCATTTGCTAAGCTGTGGCAAATATGGCTCCAAAGGACTCCTAGCTCCATTCATATTGACCTTGAACTTAGTCATATGACTTGCTTTGGCCAATGGGATACCAGTAATCATGATGCTGATGTGACTTTGAATAGCAAGGCTTGTCTATTACCATATTGTAAATGTTTGTGTCTCTCCCAAATTTATTTAGATCCTAAGACCCAGTGTCCTAGGGTTATGATTAGATAGTCATGTCAGTTTGATTGGCCTGCGAGACAGACACTTCAGTGATTGTTAAAGCATACCTCTGGGTGTATCTGAGAAGGTGATTCTAGAGACGTGTGGGTTCTGATCTGATCAATGGATTTCCCTTGATGGATTTGTAATATGATGGCATTGTGAGAGGCCAGGATTTTGGAGGAAATAGGTCACAGAGGGCAGGTCCTTGGGACTAGACCTTCCTCTGCCCCCCCTTTTAAAAATTATTTTATTTGTTTACATTTCAAATGTTATCACCCTTCCCAGTCTCCCATCCAAGAACCCCCACCCCATCTCTCTCCCCTTTGCCTTTAAGAGGGTGCTCCCCCACCCACTCCCACCTCACCCATATAGCATCCCCCTTCTCTGGAATATCAAGCCTCCACAGGAGCAAGTGCTTTTCCTCCCACTGATGCCAGATGAGGCAGTCCTCTGCTACATATGCAGCAGAAGACATGGACCAGCTCATGTATATTATTTGGTTGATTGTTTAGTTCCTGGGAGCTCTGAGAGGGTCCAGTTAATTGATACTGTTGTTCTTCCTATGGGGTTGCAAACTGCTTCAGCTCCTTCAGTTCTTCCCATAGCTCTTCCATTGGGTTTCCTGGACTCAGTCCAATGGTTGGCTGTGAGTATCTGCATCTGTCTCAGTCAGGTGCTAGCTAGTAGAGCCTCTGAGAAAAGCCATACCAGGCTCCTGTCAGCAAGTGCTTCTTGGCATCAGCAACAGTGTCTGGGGTTTGGTGTCTGCAGATAGGATGGATCCCAAGATGAGGCGGTCTCTAGAAGGCCTTTCTTTCAGCCTCTGCTCCATTTTTGTCCCTGCATTTCCTTTAGATAGGGACAATCCTAGGTTAAAATTTTTTAGATGGGTGGGTGACCCCATCCCCCCACTGGGGGGCCATGTCTACTTGGAGGTGATCTTTTTTGGTTCCATCTCCCCACTGTTGGGTATTTTGGCTAAGGTCATACCCAATGGGACCTGGGAGACTCTGTCATTCCTGTTGTCTGGGACTTTCTAGTGGTTCCCCAAGTTCCCTATCCCCCATTGCTACTTATTTCTATTCACTCTCCTAGCCCTCTGAACTTCTTCCCTGTCCCTTCTAATACCTGGTCCTCCCCTCTTTTTCTTCTCCCTCCCCTCTCCTCAGGTCCCTCCATAAAAATATGGAACGCTTCACCAACTTGTATGTCATCCTTGCGCAGGGACCATGCTAATCTCTGTACGGTTCCAATTTTAGTATATGTGCTGACAAAGTGAACACTGCTCTGGCCATTTTTATGGTCCTCATTTCTGCCTGCTTGTTGTCTGCCATGAGGCAAGCACCTGTGCTTCTCCACACACTATCAGTGATGTGATGTTGTGCCTGAATGCACGGGACTAAGCAACCACGGACTAATCCATCTGAAACCGTGAGCCAAAATAAATCTTCCTCATGGAAGTCATGCCAGTCAGGTATTTGGTTATAACAATGAAAAAAGTGACTAATGCAGTGAGTATCGAGAGGTGAACTCTTCTGGAGGGGATCAGTTCATAAGGATTCTCTCTGGTAGCGAGATAAGTGCCTTTACAAGGAGACGTGAGGGAACCCATTTGTCCCTTTTTGTGCTGCAAGGACACAGGAAGCAGACAGGGTTGTGCCAGCTATAACAAAAACCCTAAATTGTATGGTAGCAGGTTTGTGTGCTGGGATGGCATGGAGGCTAGAAGAATAGTGAGCTCTCTTTGGTACATGTGGATGTTTGATGAAATGTGGGCGGGGCTTCAGTGTCCACTGTGTTTAGCTCACTTTTATTTCCTTTGTTGCATTCATATTTTCACTCCATAGGTCAAATAGCCTGGAACTCACTGTGTAGCCCAGGCTGACCTCCTGACCCTCTTGACCTCCCCCTCCAAGTTCTGGGGTTGCAAGTGTGTACCACCACGCCAAGCTCCATTATTGTTTTTATTTTATTATTTATTTTTAATGCACTGTTTATAACCCTGCCCTATTCACATGGGTGTGGGAGTCATATACTGAGTTATGGGTAGCCTACCAGTGGCCACATCCCCCAGAGAAAAATGACTCGACTCCAATTGCTGCCTCTTCCCTCTCCTGCTCTCTCTTCTTTGGCTCCCCTTCCTCCTTTTCTCCCTCCCCTCTCCCTTCTTCCTTCTCCTTCAAATACATGTACATGCACATCTGTACACCACGGGTGTGCCTAGTGCCCATGGAAGTTAAAAACAGGCATTGAATCTTCTGAAACTAGAGTTCCAGATGGCAGTAAGCTGCCATGTTGCTTGTGGGAACTGAACCTAGGTCCTCTGGAAGAACAGCCACTAACGCTTATCCATTGAGCTATCTCTCCAGCTCCAGGAGTCTTTTTTTTTTCCTGTAAATACAATGTTCTGTTGTATGTATATGAAGCTGTATGCACGGAGGTAGCTTTTTCTCTCCACATGCTTCCTGAGCATTAAACTCAGGTTGCCAAGCGTGGTGGCAATGACCTTGACTCACTCACTAAGTCTGGTTTATACAACTTGCCCTTCTATTTGGAGCTAGTGCCTCAGATAGAAAGGTTGGGCTCCCAGGCACTGACTTCAGAAAAGAGCACGAGCATTGTCTTCTAAGTCCCACAGAGCTGTGGAAGCATTTGGCTTAGATCTTTAGTGATTTCGGTTAGAAAACCAGAATGCAATGTTGCTTTTTTTTTTATTTCTTTAGAACATTTTATTTTTTTATTATTGCATTTTAATTTATTCATTTGTGTGAGTGGGTGTGGGTGTGCTATATCTTGGCTCATCAGGCTTGGTAGCAAGCACTTCAACTGACTGAGATGTCTTGCTAGTCTGCTTTTTACTTCTTGAGATACCTTCTCACTATGTAGGCCAGGCTGGCCTTGAAATGTCCATCCTCCTGCCTCAGTCTCCTGAGTACTGAGATTATAAGTGTGTATCTTCACACCTGACCCCAGAGTACAGCTTTCCCACAAATCAAGCATCAATTACCTCAAGATGGTGTATTTACATCTTTCAATTCCTATGAATGCTAGACTTGGGGTCAACCAGCCCCCATCTTCTCCTCCTGTGCCAATGCTACCAACCACTGAATCCTTTCAGGCATCACGTTGATTGGGACAACCAACCTGGCCTGCCTTCATGGAGTAGTTGGGAGACAGATGTCCTAATGCTGGGAAAAGCCAATGAAGCCACGTAAAACACAGAGCAAGTACAAGACAATGCGGCATTATTATCCGCAGTGACTGCCATCGACTCCAATTGCTGCACATTGGGGCATGGGTTTTGAGTCCATCAAGGTCGTTTTGCTTTATGACTCCTCTCTTTAGCAGCCCACATAAATTTGACACATTCAGGAGCCACAGTGGCCTCTGAAAGCTTTCTCTCATTATCTCTTGCTGCATTTTTAAACCAGTGGAGATATGCACAAGGGCCACCACCTTTATTGGCTCGCCATGGCTTCTTTCAAGAGAGATTGTCACATATTCATGACCAAGGGCCAGTATAGGTTGCACCTCATCCACACAAGAATGTCCCATCAGAAAGGAAGTCTTCTTTCCTGGACTGTTCCTATCTGACGGGGAGTTTTTGACATCAGTAGGAAGCTATCAGTGTTAAGAACTATTGTTTCAGGCTGGAGAGATGGCTCAGCAGTTAAGGGCACTTCCAGAGGTCCTGAGTTCAATTCCCAGCAACCACATGGTGGCTCACAACCATATATAATGGGATCTGATGCCCTCTTCTGGTGTGCATGAAAACAGCAACAGTGTACTCACATACATCATCTTTAAAAAAAAAAACAAAAACAAAAACAAAACTATTGTTTCAAAATGTAAAATGGCCCAGGGTGTCTGGCAGGAGATTGGCAAGTGGTCTGGGTAACACCATCTGAGGGACTGACTGGTGGAAGACATGTGTAGTCTCACACTATGTTGAAGAACAGAGAAGCCTGATGGGGGTGGGTATTTTCATTTCCTGTCCTCTTTCTTTGAAAGACTATCTAGTCCTTCCTCCCTTCTCAGCTACAGGCAAGTAGTGTCACAGAAAAGGCATCTGCACTGAGAGCCCAGGGCTAACCTGGGAATTCGGACTCAGTGGGCCTTGAATAGATAGCGCCATTGGAGCTCTTCTGAGCAATGCTGGCTCTTGGGTTCTGTTTTATTTCATCTTTGAAACAGCGTCAACAGTGGAAGGAAGATGGGGGTGTGGGCTTATACAAATGATTTCTCTGCAGGAGCTTTGCTGAGAATTAACTTGCAGGGACCACCCACACTTAATCCTTACTATAGAGTTATAGCTGGGGACTTAGTTCCTCCACAAAGCCTGGAGCTCTTGCTCACAGTGGGTGAGTAGCTGTGGTGGCCATGGCCTTGCTCTGGGTTGAAGACCATGAGGGACACTGTCCTGTAAGGACACAGCGCCTGGGAGTAGTGGGGAAGGAAAAACTATTGATTCTAAGGTGAATACTGTTTCCTTATGTAGGAACCATTCTGCTCTGGGGAGGTATTAGGAAATGGAGGTGAGTTTTGGGTTGCCAGACTAAGGCGCGCGCGCATGTGTGTGTGTGTGTGTGTGTGTGTGTGTGTGTGTGTGTGTGTGTTTTACTGGTCTTACTAGACAGGGGTGCCAAGGATGCCTGGCATCCTATAAAGAGGAGAGTGTCTCATCCAATGGGATTTGTCCTCGACCAACTACCGCCAGTGCCCCTGCTGATGAATGAGCTGGTGTGCAAAGAAAGTTCCAGGTGTCCTTTGTATAACCAATTGGTTCATTTGAGACTGGAGGTCATTTTTCAAGGCAACTCAAGGGATTGGGTGAGGACTTCTCTGAGCTGGAGGGACTAATAGAAAGCCTGACAGCCTAGAGCCACAGGAAAGAGGGGTGCAGGTGCTGAGGGACCTCGTGGAGGTTAGGCAGAGGCCACCCAGAAGGGGGAGCAAGGGTCAGTGGGGAGGGGGAGGGGTTACAGGGCAGAGAAGCTTTTTATACAAATGGAAGAATGAGAAAGAAGTCCCATGGGTGGAAATGTGCTGGTGGTCCCTGTAAAGCTGGGCTCCCCCATAGCGTGACAGTGGCAAAAGCATGGAGAATCAAGACAGGGATTTAGGAAACTGGAGAATCAAGTGTTCAGGCGGGCCTAGATTAAATAGAAAGGGTCTCTGAGGCTGGCTTTGTTTTCTGCCGTTTGCTTTTCCATTACTTTAGGTTGGGCCTGGATTCTGGCTTTGCTGACACCCAGAAGGGTGGCCAGGGCAGCAAACAGTGCTCATGGAAGCTGCAAGTGTCCAGGCATGGCCTTGCCTGCTTACTGGGGGCTGTGGAAGTCCCCTCTAGGAAGTGGATTCCATATGTCCTCCGCTTGTTAGAGGGACCAGAGCATGTTATGGGTGGTACCCTTCAGATACTGTATAAACAGGCCAAGCTGGAGGGGCTTTCAGGCCCTGCCAACTGTCTTTGTTGACTGTCGGCTTGTTCTGTGTCCCACAATTGTGGGCCAGGCCAAGGGACTTTCAAAAATCAGGTATTGAGGTCAATGCTGAGTCTGTATTTTGTCTTCAGTTAATCTGCGGTTTGTAAGGCAAAGGAATAAGATGACAGTGACAAGGACAGAACTTAAACACAGGGCAGAGGTGGGGGAAGGGGGGGCGCTGACTTCCCACAAGCTTGTGCGGAAGGGACTGGGGCCCAGCTGCTGACATTTTTACAAAGCAAATAAGTGTCAGGCCAAGCTGGTGACCTCAGTGTGAATGGAAAAAGATGGTCAGCTGTGTGGCTGCCAGAAATGGCATGTTTGTCAGCCCACCTGTTAGGAAGTGGAGAGGGAGATGTTGAGTAACATTGTCTCAGCAAATGGTTACCCATTGCTGACCACAGGCCCGGCATGGTCTGAGTTCTTCATGCAGCCCGGTGCCTGGGCTCTACCCCACTGCCTAGGGAAAAGGGCTCAGTTGTGGTTTTTATTTGCAAGACGTGGTAACCGAGGCTGCAGTGTTCATTTCTTTATCCTAGCTTGGACAACTAAGAGGTAGTAAAGAAAGGCTATGAATTTTGGCAGCCTGGCACCTAGTATCTAGGTCCAGGCCAGCTGCCAGGAATGTGGAAACAGGTCCAATTGGGTGGGGGTTTGTGTATGATCTCTGTTCCGGTTATGTTTGTTTGTTCATTTACTTGTATGTGCGCATGTGTGTGTGAACATGTGCATACATGTGCACACATGTGCTACAACACCTGACAGAGGATTTGAAAAGAGTCAGAGGTCAAACAGCACCTTGCAGGTTTCAGTGGTTCCTTCCACAGGGACATAGGAATTGAATTTAAGTTGTCAGGCTGCATGGCAAATGCCATCTCACTGGACTCTGTGTTCTTCTTATAATTATAATTATGGTGAAAATTTAAGAAGAAAAAGAGCCAATCATATGTGTAATGAATTACCCTAAAATTTAGTGACGTAGGATCTGGTGAGATGCCTCAGAGGGTTAAGGTGGACTGCTATGCAATCTGACAGTATGAGTTTGATTTCTGGGACCAACGCAGAGGGAAGAGAGAACCAATTTCTGCAAACTGACCTCTGAACTCTACATGTATGATATGGCATGTATGTACCCACCATGCACATTAAAAACACACAAAAAATTAATCAAATATATTTAAAATAAAAGTTAGTGACTTAACTAGTTGCCATGTTGCTATAGTGCCGCATTGTACTGGGACTTAATTGCCCCCAGTTAGAAGAGTTTTGTCCAGTTCTGTGTCTCTTCCTAGCATCTTTCCTTCTTCCCAGGCAATTGGCCTGGAGCTGAGTCCTAGTAAACCAATGACGTCAGCTGTTAGCTGAGATGCCTCACCTGGCGCATCCCTACGGTCTCTTTGTATAGAATGGGCCTCCCTATAGCATGGTGATTGTATTTGAAAAGTAAAGGGAGTCACATAATGACACTTCCACCATTGTCAAAAACCTGTGCCCCTACACGGGAAAGTACAAATAATCATAATGTTTAAAAGTTCTGTGTATGTATATAAGTATCTCTGCATGGGTATGTCCACATAAGTACATGTCCCCAGAGAAGCCAGAAGGGGACACCAGATCCCAGAGTTGGAATTATAGGTAATTGTAAGCTGCCCTATGAGGGTGCTGAGAACTGAACTCACAGACTCCAACTCTTCAAAATATAGTTTGCTAAAAATATGCTTTTAAAACAAAGTCTTTGTAGGTAGTCAGGGTGGCTTCAAATTTGCCATCCTCCTGTCTTAGCCCTCAGTTCCCGAGTACTGGAATCATAGATACATGCTACCATCCATGGCTGGCTGGGACCTTTGCTCTTTCTAAAGTTTTTGAACATTTCTGTATTTATGCTTCATTCTTTGACAATGGCGTAGACTTGTATGATATACTTAGATTGTTCCAGTGCCCCATTCTATCACTCTTATTCCTCACTCCCTCAACAATCCCCACCCCCTTTTGAGACAGTGTTCTTCACTGGGTCCCGAGGCTTGTCTATTAGGCTAGGTTGGCTGGCCCGTCAGCCTCAGGGACCTGGCTGTCTCTGCCTCTGTACACCGGAACTACAAGCTATACTTACAAGAGTATACCACAGTGTCTAGCTTTTTACATGGGTATTGCATGAATCATCTCCCCAGTCCTTGGATGGGAAGGGCCATGTCTTAGCACTTGGGAGACTAACAAATGAGGATCACTGGAAGTTTGAAGCTAGTCTGAGGTATAGAGTATGACCCTGTTTGGGGGAAACAAGCTAACATCAGAATGTAAGAAAGGCATGGGCTATGGAAGATCTTATAGCCAGCCATCTTGGGAAATATGGTCTGCTCTTTTTCCTTTTCCTTCTTAAATCTTACATTTCATTCATTCATTCATTCATTCATTTTTAAAAATCTCACTAATCTCAGGCTGGATGGAAACTTGTATGTAGCTGACAATGACCTTGAGTTTCTGATTCTCCTTTCTTCATCTCCCTAGTTCTGGGTTTACAGATGTGCACCATCATACCCAGTTTATGTAGTGCTGGGGCTAGAATCCAGGGCTTTGAAGGTGTGTGCTAGGCAGGCATTCTGTTAATTGAAAAAAAAAAAAACTCCTGAGCTCCATTTAATTTAATTGTTATTGTTGTTGTTGTTGTTGGTGGTGGTGGTGGTGGTGGTGGTGTGTGTGTGTGTGTGTGTGTGTGTGTGTGTGTGTGTGAGCATGTGTATGGTGAGTTTGTGTGTATTTGAGTGTGAGTGTGGGCACATGTGACAGTCAGAGAACAGCTTTTGCGAGACAGTTATCTTTCCTCTGTGACTTGCTGAGCTATCTTGCTTGTTGCTTATTCCCACGCCCCTCCCACCCTTTTAAAATCATACACAAATCTCAACTGGTCATAAATTAAGCCCTAATTCATTCTGGAGACATGTTCCTTGGTGAAGACCTACTAAATGAACAGAACCTTGTTTAACAGCTTTTATTCTGGTCCCATCATAGATTTCCTGCTGGACCAGGCACTGACCTGGGGACCGGGGACATAAAACACTGCTCCGTGGAAGATGGAGCTCTCAGCCGAAGCCTTTGGTTTGAAGGAATATTGCCTTCAGTTGCATGTACACATGCAGGAGGCTCTAAGCACAGCAAGGGATTCTGAGCTTTATCGGGTGCAGAAGTCTGGCTTGGCCTTAATTTGTTTTTTCCTTGTTAGAGTTTGAATTGTCCCCCCCCCCTCCTCCAGTACACTGAAGTGTCCCCCTCCACAACCTCAGAACTGTGACTGATTTTGGAGGTGGGGCCTTTGATGAGATGATGAAGTTAAAATGGGGTCCTTAGAGAGAGCTTTATTCAAAATGACCCACATCCTTATAAGACGGAGCTCGAACACAGAGATGTCATAATCAGAGGTTAGATTATGGATCAGTAAGTAAAGTGCTTGCTATGCAAATGTGAAAACCCAAGTTCAGAGCCCTGGAACTGTGTAAAGTTGGATGTGCTAACTAACACATCTGTAATACCAGATCTTCTGAGCAGAAATGGGAGGCAGACACAGAAAACTGTCTGGAAGCTCACTGGCCCAGTCAGCCTTGGCTACATAGCAGCAAACAGCAAGAGACCCTGCCTCAAACAAGGTAGTGAGAAGGATCTACATCTGAGGTAGTCCTATGTGGCATGTGCACTCCTACACTCAGTGCACGCATGCATGCACGTACACACACACACACACACACACACACACACATGCACTCATACACACACATGCACTCTCTCACACACACACACACACTCCTACATGCATGTACACATGTACATGTTTTCAAAACGAAATGCTCAGCCAGGCATGGTGGTACATGCTATTAATTCCAGCACTTGGGAGTCAGAGGCAGGCATGAATTTGAGGCCAGCCTGGTCTTCCAAGTGAGTTCCAGGACCACCAGAACCATGCAGAAACACCCTGTTTTGTAACCCCTCTCCCAGACAAAAAGCAGGTAGTAGTGATGTAGCCTTCCTCAAATCAAGGAGACAAGCCGCAGAAGGAGCTGACCTTTGAACACAGACCTCTAGCCTTCAGAACTATGAGAAAGTAAATACCTGATGTTTCAGTTACTCAGCTGGCCATGTTCTTTCCTTTCTTGTAGTGCTGGGGATTGGTCCCAGGGTTTCACACATGCTAGAGAAGTGATTGAGCTGCACCTGCAGCCCTCTTTTTCCTTTGTGAGACAGGGCCTTGCTCTATAGGCCAGGCAGCCTGGAACTTTTAGTCCTTCTTTCTCCACTTCGTGCATAGCTGGGATCATGGGCCTGTGCCACCAGGTCCAGTTAGTCTGTGGTGTTTAGTCGTGTGAACCTGAGACATTTGTCCCAAATATCCTTTGTAGATGACCCAAATGGCATGACTGAGGGTGGGTCCACTTTCTCAGAATGCTTCTTTCTAGGGATAGCTTCACCTGCAGGCACATAATGGTGCTTTGATGAGACTAAATTTGGGTCGTCCAGGGGATCCTGGCCTGGTCAGTGAGGGCTTACCTCAAAATAGGTCCAGATGTCAACCAGTCTGAAAGAGGATTGAGTGAGGAGCACTGTGGATACTTCTGTGTATCCTGGACCTGTTGTCTAAGGCAAACAGTCAACTCTGAGGACTTCCTCCTCCTGTGCTGTTTCCACCATACAGGGATCCAGACCCTCCTAGTCTCCATGCATTTTTTATTTTGCTATATTCTTTCCATTGTTCTGATGTGAATAATTTAAAGTGACACAAAGGGGGACCTATCAGCTCTCAGAACCCCCTGAGCCCCATCTCTTTTCTGTTCTACCCTGTTGTGCCTGCATCCTTCCTGAACCTTTTTCTCAGGTCAACACACGCACATGCGAACATGTTCCTCCTCCTCTTCTCGGTTCTCGGTGGACAGCAGAAGTGACATTTTTGTATTTGTCTCTCTCAAGCCTCTCTTGTTGCCTTTCACTCCTTGCACTCTCTCTCTGAGGTAGTACATGTGAGGAAAAGAGCTGCTTCAATTTGAGAAGCAGCTTGATATCTCTCTCTCTCTCTCTCTCTCTCTCTCTCTCTCCGCCCCCTCTCTCTGTCTCTCTCTCTCTTTAGTCACACACAGGGTGGGGCTTCCTTGGGGGCTAACCAGGGAAGGGAAGAAACAGTTCCCGAGAAGATTTGTCCCTTTCCCCTGGACAAAGGCATACAGGGTGAGTTTTGGGGTCATAGACACTCAGGGGATTTTGTGTGTAGCCTGGATCTTCCAAACGAAAGCAGAGCTGCAGCCGGCTGCTGGCACTGTCTGCAAAGCAGCCTTGAACCAGGAAGCAGGCTGCACTCATCAGGAGAAGGCATGGCCAGGATTTCCTGAAGGTTCTGGCCTCTAGCCTGTAACCCAGCACTGTCCAGTAGAAATGGACCTTGAACAGCGTTCAAAAGAAAACAGGTGAGGGTAATTTGAATAGTATATTTTATTTAACACCATTTATCCAAAATATTACCATCTCAGCATGTAATGAAGGCAAAAAATATTAATGAGCTGTTCCACATTATTTTCTTGAAACTAAGCCTTAGAATCCCCTGTGACTTTCACACTTAACAGCAAATCTCAGTTTAGACTGACCACATCTCAAACTCAATAGCCATGTACGTCTGGTGGCAAGCATGCAGGATGGTGATAGTCCAGCCGAACCAAGCATGGAGGCCGCACTCCATCCAGCTACTTAATCAATGGCATGCAGACGCCTGCTTTGTGTACTTGTGAGGAACTGGAGAGGGACTGTGTGACGAGTGCAGGGAACCAGCCTCCCTGCGTTATTGTGGCCAGCACTATTCATCATTAATGCGCTGGCAGAGCTGGAGTCCAGCTCCGTTGCTAGTGGCTTCCAGTTCACACACACAGTCCCATGCTGGGGAATTGTTGACCCACATTCTCTTTTTGGGGAGCTAAGGATACAGTTTCCAAGTGATCTGGCCCTGCCCCCCCCCCAGCTGGGGCCTCACATCCTAGGTATTTGCGTATTTGCTTCTCTCCCTTGCTTTAGGTCCCAGCACCCCTCTGGCCTGTCCCTTCTATATATAGCTCTCTGTGGTGACAGCTGGCCCTGGGATGACTCATCAGCCACCGTGGGTGTCTCCGGATGGAACCCTGACCATTTATTCATAGGGTGCTTTTTGCAGCTTCTGGTCTCTTCCTAGCAAGTCCTGTCCTGGGGGATTGTCCTTTAGAAACCATGGAGACTGAGGGTTTGATTAACCAGTAGGCCTCTAGCTGCAGATCTCTGGGGGCTGTGCAGGCCTGACTCAGAGAAGTCTGTCGATGGAAAGGGATCAATCTCTTCTCGGATGTCTTGGATGGGAATGTTGCCTGTCTTTCTTCTGCTTGCCTAACTAGCCCTGGACTGCCTTGGCAGCGGGGCCCAGGAAATGCCAGCTCCTTTCCAAAGTTTATAGGGCTTCTCACATGACTGCTGGCAAACCCTATCTCTTTTCAGTGGGCCATCAAGGCAGTTGGCAATACTAGGCTAAGGAAGGCAGTTCCGCTCACCTGCTGTACCATTGTGGGCAAGTCCTTTCCCATATCCTAGTTTCTGTTTTCTCTTCTGCATGGCTCTCTAGTACCACAGTGAGGGACCTCCTGTGACAACTGTCATTACTGTCCAGCCAGACCTATTACTTCCGTTTTCCCCAAAGCAAACCAAAGTGAGGATTTGTGGGGAAATCCTCCCCAGACACGCCCTAAGGGCAGAGCAGAAGTAGGGTGAGAAGGGGAGCGAGCTAACCAGTTGCAAAGTGTCTTAGTCAATTTGGGCTACAATAGCCAAATACTGTGGGCACGGTGACTTACAAGGCATGGAAGTATTATCCCTCATGGTTTTGGAGGTTGGGGGTGGACCCTTAGGACTACCATGAGGGGTGGTTCTGGGGAGACTCCTTTCTAGGTCGTTTCTCCTTGCACCCTTGTATGTGGAAAGAGGGCAGGAACTCTGAGGACTCTGTCAAAGGTACTAGACACATTGGTGAGGGTTCCTCCACCCTCACCACACTGCCTCACCTCCTGAAGGTCTCATCACCTAATCCCATCACCGTAAGAGTTAAGATGTCCCTCCATGAATTTAGAGGACATACCATTCCTTCTGTAACGAGAGACTACCCCTAGCTTGAGCCCATAGTGAGTTCTGGAGGGGGGAGTTGCACAACTCTATCTGTTTAAGTGCTGGGATGAACCAGGTCTTTCTGGCAGTCCCAACCATTGAGTTACTTCCCATGTGTGTATGCATGGTGTGTGTGTGTGTGTGTGTGTGTGTGTGTGTGTGTGTGTGTGTGTGTGTGTGATAAGGTTGGCCTGGGACTCACTGTGTGGACCAAGCTGACCTCAAATTTAGAGATCTAGCCACCTGTGCCTCCTGAGTGCTGCGCTCAGAGGTTCGCACTACCATGCCCATTGTGTAAGAGCCTTTTGTTCTCATGTCTGGTAGCTTTCTTCCTTTTGCCCCCCTCTTTGTCCCAAACTTGTAGGGTCTCATCTTCAGGTGATCCCGCCACCAGGGCTTCTCAGGCCTGTCTTCAGCTGAAGCCTCCTGGTCTTTCACCTCAGCTTTCAGCTTCTAACTCCTTTCCTCCAGCCTTGGCTTCCCTTTTGCCCCCTCTGAAGCAACTTAACCAGAGAAGCTGCTGGGTGCATGGCTGTACACCCTTACTCCTGTCCCCTTTGTCACCCACTACTGTGACCAAGCTCAGGTACAGGGCACATGCGATACTGAGTCTACCAAACCACCACAATCCCTGAGTTTTCCATCCAGTAGCGCAGATGAATTCATTTTCCATTCTCAGGAATTCACAGTTTGAATGATTCCCCCACTGCAGTCATCTTGCTGCAGCTGGGATTGTGTTTATCGCAGGCTGAGGAATTTGCTTTTCCACCCCAGTAGAATTCTCTCCCCACGCCTTCCTCCTCTTGCATCCCCCTCCCTCCCTCCCCCTCCTCCCTCGCTTCTTTCATTTTCCTTTCTTTTCTAGCACTTCTTGGCTCCCCTTCCACTTAATTCCTCTCTGGTTTTCCACTTCCTTCCACTGCTCCTCTCCCTTCCTCTTCCCCACCCCCATTTTGGTGTTCTTAGGGCGACAGTGACCCAGGACAGAACCAGAGCTGATGCATTGTGTGAGAGAACACTTCAGAGCCTGCAGGCAAACCCATACCTGAGGTGAGCGTCATAGCAGGGAGACAGTTGACAAGTGTCCAGGGACTGTGTTCCTCATTCAGTCACTATACAGTCTTGTTATTTCTGACTTAAAAATAAATAAGCCAACATTACTTGATGCAAGGTACCACATGCACTTGATATTTGGTCACAATGGAATTGAAGAAGGATGCTTTTAAGAGGGTCATTAAGACCAACACTATTTGAGAATTTTACGGAAATTCCATTGAGTTTGAAAAGAAGAGTGCTACCTCGCCTTCCTAACAATACCTATTCTTCCTCTTGCTCCCTTATTTCTCCCATCACTGGCTCTGACTTATTAGCATTTTCAGGGCCTCACCCACAGTGTGCCTGTGATCCTGGGGCCGTGGCATCTAGCCATGTGAGCCCGCTCTTGGAATCTTAGGTTGCAGTCAGCCAGCCTAGGTGCAGGATAAATCCAAGTGTCAGTAACACCATCTCTGATTTCCTGTCTTCTGCCTCGTACTAACTTTTCCTATCAGGGTGTCTGCACTGGGGACAAAGGTCCCCTGGCCCAGGACTGTGTAAATGATGGCTAAAAGCCTTACCAGCCTAGACCATGCCAAAGAAATGAGGTCAGAGCTTTGGGCTGTTCACCTGATGCCACAGGGAAAGATTTTCTTCTGAACACAGACAGCCCCACCTTGGTTGTCTACCCATAAGCAATGTTGCCCTGTTTTCCATTTGCACAAAATGTAGGTGAGAAGATGGCGGGTGGTCCATGGTGACTGATGATCACTGTAAACTCACAGAAAGGAGAAATCTAGAAACACTAAGGTACTTGCATGAAGTGCTGGCATCTTGGTGAGGTTTGTTGAGAATCCACAGTCTTAATCAGGGTTTCCATTGCTGTGAAGAGACACCATGATCAAGGGAACCCTGGTAAAGAACAACCTTTAATTGGGGTGGCTTATAGTACAGTGGTTTAGTCCATTATCATCATGGAGAACAGCGTGCCAGCACACAGGCAGACATGGCGCTGGTGAGGTAGCTGAGAGTTCTACATCTGGATTTGAAGACAGCAGGAAGTGAGGCTGATACACTGGCCAAGCTTGAGCTTCTGCCATCTCAAAGCCCGCCTCCTAGTGACATACTTCCTCCAAGAAGGCCACAGTTCCTAATAGTATTCCTCCCTATGAGCCTATGGGGGCCATTTTTATTTAAACCACCACATCCACATGTAACAGAAAACATGCAGATTGGGTACAGATCCTGTGTTCTTGACCTTTGAATTCATCTCCTGAGAAGATCACTCATT
Organism: Rattus norvegicus; assembly: GCF_021556685.1. Classification (NCBI taxonomy): domain Eukaryota; kingdom Metazoa; phylum Chordata; class Mammalia; order Rodentia; family Muridae; genus Rattus; species Rattus norvegicus. Next base: position 17,448,927 of record NC_141554.1, read on the forward strand.
TGTGAGGTGAGAGCCTTGTTCCCTTGGAATCCTCTTCTCTTTCTGCTATTCCTGAGACTCTTGGACCCAGTGTCCCTGAGTATAAGTATTTCTATGATTAGGATTTAAACAGTAAACGCCAGATTCCTTATCCTTCAGGTGGCACAATCTGAGTATAGTCTGCACTGTCAACCTTCTGTGTCCTAGGGGACTGAGACATTTAGTCACAATGATGGCCTGTTCAGGCCACTCTCTCTGGCTTCCTCCCTGGCTTATCCATGATGCTGGGATTACCTTCCCAAGGAAGTTCACTTATAAGCTTGCCTCAGACATAGTCTCTAGGGTAGCAAGAGACTTCAGATCTAAAGTCAGCCTCTGTCCTCTCAGGGTACCGTCTCCCCCAACTAAGCACTCACCATCTGTAATTATGAATGTTTCCTTAACAGAGCCTTCGGAGTCTAAGTTTGAAGCATTGTGCAGGGTATATGAGGGCAGACAGAATGTACATTTTATTTACCTCAAGACCCCATACGTGGTCCAACCCAGAGCTTAACATGCTACACATCTAATATTAGCTCTGTGAAAAAGAATGAGTGCACAACGCTCAAGATTTTCATTAGCCCCGTCTCTGTCTCTGTCTCTGTCTGTGTGTGTGTGTGTGTGTGTGTGTGTGTGTGTGTGTGTGTGTACATGCATAGGGAGGCCAGAGGACAGCTTCAGGTATCATCTTTAGAAACGGCAACCACCTCACCTCCTTAGAGACAGGGTCTCTTCACTGGCCTGAACTAGCCAATTAGCTCCCAGCTGGCCCACCAGCTTCAGGGATCTCCCTGTCTCTGCCTTCCTTGAGCTAGAAGTATAGGCATATACTACAGAGCCTGGCATTTTGATGCGAATTTTGAACTCAGGTCCGCTTGGTTCCAAGGCTAACACTTGACTAACTGAACTATCTCATTAACGTCCCTTATAGCTTTCTTGCTATTTACCCTTTGAGGTGGTTTTATTTAACTTGTTTTGAGACAGAGTGTCATGTAGCCCAGGCTGGCTTTGAACTCACTGTGTAGCTAAGGATGGTCTTGAACTCCTGATCCTCCTGCCTTTAATTCTCAAGTGGGAGGATTACAAGCATACACCACCATGCCTGGTTATTCTATTTATTTAATTTGGGTTTGTATTTGTTTTTAGCTTAGTTTTTAAATGAACAAGATAGTAGGTGTCATTTTGACACCTCCACATATGAAGATCATATACTTTGGCCATATCTACTCCCCTATTACCTCTCTGGTTCCTTTGGGGGTGATTTTAAGTGCTTTTTAGACTGATTTTGCTTTATGTGTACCAGTGTTTTGCTTGTGTGTATGTATGTGTGCCAAATGTGTGCTTAGCACCCTCCAGGCATAGGAGGACTCAGATCTCCCTGGAACTGGAGTTACAGATGCTTGGAAGTCATTATGTGGGTATCAAGAACTAAACACAGAGGCTGGAGAGATAGCTTAGTGGTTAAGAACTCTGACTGCTCTTCCAGAGGTCCTGAGTTCAAATCCCAGCAACCACATGGTGACTCACAACCATCTGTAATGGGATCCGATGCCCTCTTCTGGTGTGTCTGAAGACAGCTACAGTGTACTCATATACATAAATAAATATACATAAATAAATCTTAAAAAAAAAAGAACCAAACACAGGTCCTTTGCATAAGAACAAGTGCTCTTAACTACCTAGTCATCTCTCTAGCTCTCTTTTGGGTGTGATTTTAAAACACACAGATTTTATTTCATTTGTTAAGATTCATTTATTTTTGTTTTTTATGTGTGTGGATGTTTAGCTTACACATCTGTCTTTGCACCATGTGCATCTCTGGTGCTCATGGAGGCCAAAAGAAAGCACAGGGATCTCTTGGAGCTGGAGTTACAGATGGCTGTGAGCTGTCACATGGATGCTGGGAATTGAACCTGGATGTCTTAAAAGAGCAGCCAGTGCTCTTAACCCCTGAGCCATCTCTCCAGCCTCCAAATATAGAGTGGAGCTGGGATTATAGCTCCATGGTAGAGCCCTTGCTTAGCTTGTATGAAGCTCTGGGTTCTGTTCTCAGTGCCTGAGAATGAAGACTACACAGTGTAACTCCGAGATTTTGCATCAAACCTTGCTTTGATGAGTGGGATCTGTCTGTGTCTCCTCCTCTTTAATATCAGATGTGCTGATGACTTCTTCAGTCAAGAGCAGGACAGAGCTGGGCTTCTGCCTTGGAGTGGCTGTCATGTAAGTTAGCCATGCTAGGGTGGAGCATAATCTGTAAAGCCACGTGGAGGCGATCCAATCGACAGTCCCAGCTGAGCCCAGCCTCTCAGTCATTTCAGCCCAAACACCAGATCTGGGAGCCCCAGACATAGTGGAGCTGGGAGAAGAAGCAGTGTCGGTCCTGTGCGAATTCCTCACCTAGATAAACCTGGCTCCATCACAACTCTTAAGCTGCACTGTTAAAGGGTCACTTTTTTATGCAGATATAATAGGATTGTCCTAGTCTGTTTATTAGTTATGAGCCCGTTGGACACTCACTTAACAAGTTTCTACTAGGTACAGAAATGATTGTTCAGTGATGAACAAAGAAAAGACCCCTATTTTAAGGGGCTTACATTCTAGAGCAGTGGTTTTCAACCTGTGAGTCGCAACCCGTTTGGCAAAGCTCTATCTCTCGAAATATTTACATTACAATTTATAACAAAATCACAGTTGACAAGTAGCAACGAAAATAATGTTATGAGTGGGGTTTACCACAACATCAGGAACTGTACTAAAGGGCGGCAGCCTTGGGAAGGTTGAGAACCACTGTACTAAAGGCTGCTGTGGACAACCATTGTTACCTTGCAAAAACCATGTCCTGTTGAATTGTTTTTTTTTTTTCAAAAGCCCTTCCAGATGGTGGTGTGGGGGGGTGTTCCTGATGAGTTGCCAGGGGGGGCTCCCAAAGTAGGTGGAAACCCAGAGCCCTATTATTTGCTGACTGTCAAGCATGCTGTCCTTGTGTGTTGTCCAAGCTTCACGCACAGCAGGAGAATCTCTAGGAGCTGAGTCTTCTGCTCCCCAGAAGAAATCCAGGGGAAAATGGTTCATGGGAGAGAGCTAGCAACTGCCTCATGGAGAAGGATGACAGCAGCGAGCTCAGGGCAGGAATGGGGGAGTACTTAAATAGAAATGATACCCTTGGGTGGCACTCCTTTAGCTCCCTAACCTGCCTCAGAAGGCCAGGTTACCCCCTGTGTCCTGACACACTGTATTCCTGAATCAGAATGTGGGATTCAATGGGATTTTTATGCTGCCTGGGACCTGTTGTTCTGTCTCTGTCTGTCTCTGTCTCTGTCTGTCTCTCTCTCTGTTCATGTGTGGATACGCATGACTGTACATGCACATCATGCATGTGTGGAAGTCAGAGGTTGGCCAGACATCTTCCTCATCCCTCCGTGTTATTTTTGGAGACAGGCTCTCCCACTGAGTCTGTGCTCACTGATTCAGCTAGGCTAGCTAGTCAACAAGTCTTAGGGCTCCTCCTACCTCCATACCCACCCTGCCCTGCGTGTCTACTTTGTTGCATGGTTGCTGGATACCGAAGCTCAGGTCCTCGTTTAAATGGCAAATGTATTACCAAATGAGTCCTCTTCCTAGTCACCTTTTATTGCTTCATTGTTGAGACAAAAATCTCAACAATACTGTGTAACCCAGGCTGGCCTGGGGCTTGCAACCTTCGAAGCACTGAGTTTATAGTGAGCCACAATGCCAGGCTGCCTTCTTCTGCTTTTAAGCAAATTTCAACAGTGCCTGCCTGTCTCTGTCCTACACAAAGAGAAAGCAGAAGTCCACAGCCTCCAGGGAACCAGTTGTGATAAAAGATGATGCTACCAGGTGGGGCCTATGGTTCCCACCCTTGAAGGGCAAATTCTACAAGGAAGGCTCAGGGGTCTGCTTGGAGCTTTCCCATCAATGGAAACCTAAAGGTCTGGAAAGTGTCTGAGAGAATAATCTCCCTGCCCCTTTAAGAACAGGAACACCTCCCTGAACAGAAATCAGGTTGGTACAGAGGGGTTGAACACATGGCTGGCACTCGGGACAGGTTCCTTCCCCTCCCCTTAGCATCTCTGTCAAGTCATCCTGAGACTGGTATGCTGGCTGTCCTGGGGGTTTTGTCTTCCTCAGCTACACCAGGCTCAGTCTCTCCAGACTAAGCAACTCAGGGCAAACAGAGGCCCAAGCTTTCAGAGCGGTTGGTCTATGCTACCCATCCATTCAACAAATATTTACTGAGCTGCGTTCCATGTACATGGCTAAAATACAGCTGTGAAAAAGACAGACGGAGGAAGACCCTCCCCTCCACGGAGCACACGTTTTAAATTACCTTTATTTAGTGTGTGTGTGTGTGTGTGTGTGTGTGTGTGTGTGTGTGTGTGTGTGTGTAGGTCAGCAAACAACTTTCTGGAGCCAGTTCTCTCTGCCATGTGGGTCCCAGGGTTCAAGTTTAGGTTGTCAGGCTTAGTAGCAAGGGCTTCCTCTTTACCCACAGAGCCGTCTGGCCAGCCAGGGGTGCACACTGTAATAAACAGGAGGTAACAAAGAAGCACAAGCCTCAGCATCGCATTTACAACTCAGAGGTGACTCATCTTCTGTCTGCTGTCCCTCTATGAAGTCCTGGCTGGCTGACATCTCATCTCAGAGGTGACATCTGCTTGTAGGTGTTCTTAAGAATGTTCCAGCTAGGGTCTGGAAAGATGGCTCTGTAGTTAAAAGTATTTGCTGCTCTTAAAGAGGACCTGGCTCTGTCTCCAAATCCCCCTACAGCAGCTAAAATTACCAGTAACTCCAGTTCCAAAGGGTCTGATACCCTCTTCTAATGTTCAGGCACACACGCGATGCACATATATACATTCACTTATATACATAAAATAAATAAAAACGTAAGTTAAATACTTACGTTAAAAGGAGTGCCACAGCTGGCATGGTGGGACACGTTCTAGAGACTGGGGCAAGAGTATTCTGACCTGGGGAACAGTCTTCACTACATAGCCAGACTCAGTCTCAGTGAAACAAAAAACAAATTAGGGCTGGGAGATGACTCAGTTGCTAAAGCTTGCCTTGCAAACACGAAGACCTGATTTCAATTCCCAGAGCCCACCTAAAAAGCCAGATATGTTAAGATAGATAGCTAAACCCAATCCTGAGGAGGCGGAACCAGAAAATCACAGGGTCTCAGTGGGCAGCCAAGAGTGAAAAAGCCTGTGTGAAAAACAAACAAACAAACACCCCCCCAAAAAGCAGTGGACAGCACCTGAGGAATAACAGTCAAGGTTGTGTGTATGTGTGTGTGCACATACTCCAATCAAGTACCAGACAGCAGCAGCAGTAACACCACCACCACCACCACCACCACCACCACTACCAACAACAACAACAACAAAACAACCAAAGGATAAAAGAGAAAGTTTCATTGGCTAGGGGTGAACCTTAATTGGTTCAGTGCTCACCTAGCACCCCATCACCCTAGAAAATACCCCCCCTACCACACAGCCCTACAAAACAACGACAAAAAGAGTATTTCCAAATCAAGCCCTTTAGGTCCAAGAGAACCAGACACATGTATTTCTCTTGATTGACTAAGGCTTACTCTTTGAATAGCAGAGGGCCCCTTTTCTAGTTCCATCCATTTTTTTTCCCTGAATGATTGACAGAACAGGTGAGACCACGTTCAGGAGACACCCTATCTCCTAACCCCGACACATCAGCCTCTACACGATAATACAAGGGGAGACTTCCTGCGGGTGGCCACAGACACTGACACTGCCTACAGCAGCGGAGGTCGCTGCTTCATTACCAGGAGTTTCTTTATGAGTCTAAAAACAGATTAATAGAGGAGGTTTTTTCCCCCTGAGAGGGGAGACAAGGGTGGAAATAAAATTTCCCCAAGACAAAAATAGTCAGGGCCCATGCAGTTAACAAGGCCCTCATCAGAAAGCCGTGTTCAGACACTTGCTCTTATTAGGACAGTGGGTGCTTCCTGTGCCTCAGGCTTAATTCCAGGAGCTTCTCCCATTTGGATTTCGGTCTTCCTCTGGTAAGCCCCTCTGGATTAACCTGTCACACTCTGTCAGTCATGACGCAGGCAGCTCTCTGTGTCCAGGCCCTGGCTGCATTATTTATTTTCCATAGGAAATTAGACCAGAAAGCTCCACGGAAGTGGGGGTTGGGATTCATTTCTTTACTGGACTCTCTTCTTCTAGTGTCTTCTTCTAATCTACAGCTTGGACAGAATTTTCCGGCTAACAGTTGGTAAGTCCTTAGCCAAACGCTTTGAATTCCCCATGTGGCAGATGAGCAGACACTCTTGCCCTCGTCCCTCCTCCATCAATATCACCCTGTCCTCTGTAAGACAAGGCTCTTGGAGAGGGGTGACTGAGTGTGCACGTGTTGGAATAGGGTGATGGGGAGGGAGAGGACTAGTCTTATATGGAACACATCTTTCCTGATATGCCCCTCTGTAACTGGAATGGCCTCCCGGTTCTTGCCATGCCCACAGCCTGCATCCCATTGTATCCCTCTCCCTCTCCCACACACTGTGGAGCAGAAAAGCACTTTGCAAGGAAACAGCCTATCCCCAATCTTCCCCTGTAAGGGGCTCCAAAGCAAACTCACCTCCCTGGACTCAGAGCTCATGAAGGCCTGGGGTATGCAAAACCCTTACAGTTTGATTATTGTAGCTCTGTTCTCTGTCTTCTTCCTGTGGGTGGCTTTGTGACCTTTATTAGACTAGCCACAGAATGGTTAAAATTAGAAAGATGGAGGTCAGGACAGAGGGAAATGAATTCTCATGTGTCCTTAGTAGGAGTGGGAAAAAAGGCCAACTACTCCAGGGAAAGAGTTTCTGATAAGGTTAAACACATGCCTCTGTGTGATCTAGCCTTTGCTCTCTGACTTGACCTAGAAGTAATGAAACTCTGTGTCCTGACAAAGACCTACATGGGAGTGTTCTTGGCTGTCTTAAGTCTCTCAGTCCCAAACCAGGAACCCCAGAGATGCAAACAGGCACAACACCTCCATGCAGTCAAGTAAGAATACCACCTAGTATTAATAAGGGACTAGGTTGGCCATAATGAAGGGTGCTTATAATCCTAGCCACCAGGTGGCTGAGGCAGGAAGATCTAAAGTTGGAAGCCAGATTGGGTTCTATAGAGAGAGCCTATCTGAATAAATAAACACAGGGAGGGCTATAACTCGGTGGTTAAGTGCCTGCCTAGAATATCTAAGGTACTGGCTTCAATTCCCAGTACTAAACTACAAAAATAAAACACAACCCCAAAATATATACATGGGAACAAAAGAGAAGTCAGCTATAGGTTCAAAACAATATGCATGAATCCTAGATGTGCAGAGCAAAAGAAGCTGGTCACAAGATAAACACTATACACTTTCCACCAATACAAAGTATAAGAGTAGGCCAAACTAATATATAGTACGGGTTCTCAGAGTGTGCTAGATATCTACCCCATCTCCTCTTGGTAGACCTTTTGCAATGTCGCTAGACATTTTTGCCCATTACAACTGTATGCGCTCTCTCTCTCTCTCTCTCTCTCTCTCTCTCTCTCTCTCTCTCTCTTTCTCTCTCCCTCTGTGTGTGTGTGTGTGCGTGTGTGTGTACACATGCACACATGCACATACGCACTGCTGCTACTATCTAGAAGGGTGACCCTGAACTCCATAGTGTCAAAATAGAGAACCCTGGTGTGTGGTAATAGAAGTTAGCAAGAGTTATTACTTCTTAAGGAGTGCTGGTTGGAAGGGGCATGAGGGAACTTTCTGGAATGATGGCAATGTTCTATATTTGTGTTGTCTAAAATAGCAACCGTTAGCCTAACGTGGCTGTTTAAATTAAAATGAAACGTAATTAAAATTTGAAGTGCCCAACAGCTGCAACTGACAGATCTAGACCATGTCCACCTTTGCAGACTAAGAATGGGCGGGGCTTGCTCTGTTTCCTGAGCCAGGCTACTTGAAAATGCACATCTTTTATTACATGTGAATTCCATACCTCAATCCATACAACACAGTGAGGTGAGAAAAAGAGTCTTTGTACAGAAAAAGAATGGGGATGTTGGTGAAGCTCCACTCCCCACGAATGTGGCTTCTGTCCTCCAGGTGGTACCCCATGACTGGCCAGGCCTGCTTCCACAGAGTGGCACTCAGAAGGGGCGGGGTGGTGGAATCCTTCAAATGGGCTTCAAAGTCCAGGAAACGCCAAGACCATTTACTCTCTAGGGAACTCAAGGGCTGCTCCAGCTCTGGGGGAATTGACTAGCCTGTCAGGAGGACCTGAGGAAAGAAAAGGCTCTGCTTTCCCCACCCCCACCCACCCACCCACCCATTGCCAGGTAGCCTCCCCCCACCCTGGGCTGCAGGCTCTCCCAGCAGAAATTGCTCCATTCCGAGTCACTGCCGCCTCTCGCTCGCTCTTCTGGTGTGAGGGTTTTACAATAACAGCATTGTAACCACTTTGAGAAAACCAATAAAAAGGCGGTGACAAAAGAATAGCGAGCCGGCTGGAAATTGCACGCGGGAGCACAGGCCTGGGTCTTTTGCTGCTGCGTGTTTAATAGTGCTCCTGGGCTGCAGGCTGCAAAGACGCACGTGTTTATTTGGGGGATGCGCTGCGACTTAAATAATGAATCTTGCCTAAGCATTCAGATGAATGCAGGGAGCTATGCCAGCTTTCTCACCCAAGAGAGTCCTTGTCAGACCTGTAGAGCTGGCTTCTCTATGACGTGGTATGAGAGGTAGGAACATGTGTTTTTCCTTCGTTCATTCATTCGTTCGTTCGTTCGTTCACTCATTCAGCACCCAAAATAGAACAGCCTGTGATTGCTACGAAGCCACAAAACCACCAGCGTAGCCTGTGCTTGTTGAAGAAAAATACCGAAAGGGTAACACATTGCGTACAACCTAAGGCAGCTTGTGGTGGGTCTTGTTCTCTTCCCTGACCACAGCGTTTGTCGTCCCACTCTCTGCTGTCCCACATTCTCCATGTCTGTGTGATGGCAGCCCCTTTGTCCTTGAGGTAATTATCAATATCCATCTTCAGAAATCATTTCAGACTCACAGAAAAGTTGCAGAAATTATGTGAATAATTTTGAACCACCCTTTCCCCACACTCTTCAAAAGTTAAGCCTGCCAATTTTCCTTTTCAGTCTTTTTCTCAGGCTCTATGTATTTATGTGTTCGTGTTTGCATGTATATAAGTCTGTTATGCGTCAGTCTGTATCAATTCCTTGAGGGTCTTTGGAGTCAATGAGGACTCCTTTCCTCTAACGCAGACCTGTTAAGAAGCAAGGCCATTCTCTTACACAATCACACTATAATTGTGAAGAGCAGGAAATTAATACTGATGAGGTGTTAAAATCACCATACAAAGTCAGGAGTTCAATTAATAAAATTGTACTGCTATTGCCTATCTACAGACATCTGTATTTCTTCAAGTGTCTCACTACTTTCCTTTTGTGGCAAAACAAAAATACAAAACACGCAAAAACCCCAAAGCAAAATTAACAAAGAAACAAACCAAACCAAACCAAACAAACAAAACACCCCATGGGGTTTCGGGGCTCAAGACTCAACTCAAGGTGACATGGTTGCCTTTTATTGGCACATCTCTTAAGTTGGCTTTGATCTAAAATAGTTGCTCTGTTTTGCATTGAAATTCTTTTTTTAAAAATTGTTACGTTTATTCATTGGCGTGTGGGTAAGGGGGGATGGGCACGTGCAGGTCATGGCACATGTGTAGAGGCAAGAGGATAACCAGCAGGAGTCAGTTCTTGTCACTTGATGCCACTGTGCTGCATACTCTGGACTAGATGGCCCTTAAGCTTCCAGCTGATTCTCCTGTTTGCCTTCTATCTCCCCATAGCAGGAGTGCTGGTGTTACAGATGTGTGACAGCTGTATTAGGCCTTTTTATATGGATCCAGGGAAATCAAACTCAGTCCATTACTCACCGAGCCATCAATGAGGGGCCTCCCTTCATTTGTTTTGAGGGTTTTGATTTCTAGAAGGAAATGACCAATACAGGGCTGGTGGAATGGCTGCTGCCGCCACCTTTTCTAAATGTTAACACTTCATAGCTCCATTATTGAGAAGAGGTGCAGGTGAGGGGACTTCTTGAACCTTCTGTACAAACTCCTTTAAACGACCACCCCTCCTACTCTTTCTTCCTAAACTACCAGTACCTAACAGAAGGTAGCAAGTGTTCTAGGTCTCCAAGTGACACCTTTCCTTGTGGAAACTGAGCTGAAGAGGTTAGTTCCCTTGAAGCATTCCATTCACCCCCACCCCAGCCCAGCTTGCCACAGGGCTGGTAGATGAGGTGTTAAAATCACCACACGAAGTCAGGAGTTCAGTGAGGGAAAAGGTGAAATCAGAGTGAACAAAGTCCCCTCACAGGGGTTTTCTGAATCGGTTTGCTGATTCTGGGTCCCTTTCCTGGTCCCCTCCTTGATTCCAGCCTCCCCCACTCTCTCCAGAATCAGTATTTGCCTCCCATTGAAGCCATCCACCAGATGGGCTGCAGCATCGAAAACATAATTTAATTTCCAAGATGGCCAGTATTGTCACCCGAGTGTGGGCCATTGTTGCCGCAGAGGGAAGGAACACCTTGACATTTCTGGTTGTGATTTCAAGTGCCCTCATGTGATAGTGCTAGCTCTCATTCCTCAGAGCATATAGACACTCAGGAAGAAGAGAGAGAATAGAAAGAGACACGGCTGACTTAGAAAGCAGGAGGGTACATTTCCGGTAAGCCACTTGTATGTTAATGGCCAGACTCTATATAGGGCTGTTTAATAAAAGGCCTCGGTGTCATACAATCTGCTATCAACCAAGTCCTGAAATTGTCTAAAAATGAATATTTTGGTAGTCATACTCACTGCATGTATGTGTGATAGGGGGCTTATGTGTGTTCATGCTCCGGTGTGCACATACGTCTCTGTGTGTGTTCAGAGGTGGCGAGCTATTTACACATGCAGTGCTATGCAAAGCTATATGAACCATATGGGAATCTATTTAAAATATTGATATTCTCAGTTAAATCAACAATGCACAATAATGTCATTGCCTATGAGAGCTCTATTTTGACACCAGAGGGGGATGGGGGTAAGAATCCGACACACCTTCCCTTGCTGCAGTTTGTCTGGGATCCCGAATCAGCAACCTCGCTATAAGAATCCAGAATACACAGAGACCACACTTGAACTAATGCCTAAAACCTGACGGAGACATCCTTCATAGTTAATCTGGTTACTCGGGGTTTATTTCACAGTCAGAAGTTCTTATGATGGAAGGGGCCCCCGCTGGCTTCTCCCAGACATATGACTGAATTAATGAATGAATGAATTCAACTTACCAGGGCAGATTTAAATTGCTTACGGAAACAGAGTCTGGTCATTTTTCTCCCTTCCGTTTTCTTTTAAAACACAAATATGAGTCTCAAATGGGTGCTGTAAGAGTCATTAATCCTTGATAACTGACTGTTTTATCTTTTGATTAAAAAAAAAAAGGAAGGCCGACTGACAGTGAGCTCACAACGATAGGTTCGTTAAGAAGTCTGGTTCAGATGTGGCCTAGCAAATAAACGCCCAGGTTTCCATTAACCGGGGAGCACCCAGATTCGAGGTCTGGTTCTCCCAGACTTAAAATGTAAGGGACACCTAAACTAGCCTTGTCTTGAAGCAACAGGAAGTGTTCAAACTCCCCCCCCCCGCACCCCAAACTGAGGACTTTCAGTGATACCACCTGGCTGTCAAATTTTAATGGGTGCTTGTTAACAGGGACTCTGAAACATTGTGATTCGTCTGACCATCAGTAACTTTCAGGCCTGCCAGTGGGATTGGGCTGCTGTAATTTGAATAGGGACCTTAACAGCAGAGACTAGGGGCTGCTCTGGTGGTCCTGGAGGACTCTAACAGTGCAGGTCTACTGGGTGGGAAGAACGCAGCAATGGAGAAAGCAGGGGGGGGTTCAGAACGCAGCAATGGAGAAAGCAGGGTAGGGTTCAGGGCCTCTGTCCTCCAGTAATGCAGAGGAAGAGAGGCTTTCTGTGCTGCCTTGGCCAGTGACACCTGTAAGTCTGCTTCATGCTTGCTTGCGGCTGGGAAGTCCACCCTTCTGCCTGTCTGCCATGGGACAGACAGCTTGTGTGGAAATGTTCCTAGAAAGGATGAGACTAGCCCACCTCAACTTTCTCTTCTTTCCCTACTCTGTCCTTTTCTCCTCAACCTTTGCTTCTTTCTCTTCCTCCCATCCCTTTCCCCTTTGTCTTTCTTCTCTCTTCACCCATTTCCACTCTCTAGCCTTTCTATGACCTCCTGTTCAGTACTTTCTTCCCTGCTGTCCTTCATTTCTTCCAGATCCTTCCACTCCCCTATCCCTCTAGTTCCCTTCCTTCTGCTTCCCCCGACCTGCCCCGTTCCAAGCAGCTCATGTTGAGTGTCGCCAGTAAACTGCCACTTCTCTGGATGACATCCTCAGTTAGACTCCAGTCCTTCCCTCACCATGACCCTCCACAGACACATCACTTGCTGGCATGGTTGTCTAGGAAGGGTGGCAGACAGTTCCTGGTATTTTAATGTGTAGCTGAGTGACCAAACTGGGCTTTTCAATAGGAGGGCTCTGACTTTCAGGCCAAGAACATGCCCAACCCTGGCCAGTGTCTGGTGCCTAAGCAGTCTCAACTCAGACCATAAGCCAGAGTGGCCATTCCAAGATGCTCTCCCCACCCCCACCTGGGACGGGGGAAGGGAGGTAAGCAAGAGTAGCTATTTTCCAAGAAGGTCTCAAAATAAAGTTCTCCAAGGGGAAGTCGAGTTTCCTGGACGTGGCAGAAGGTGTGTGGTTGAGCATGATGGGATGTGTATATGTGTGCAAGTGTCTTGTGTTCCCGGGGAGAAGGAATGGCTGCTTTGGCCCGGAAGGAAGGCAACATTCTGCCTGAAGCCGCTGGGCACCACCATGCGTTGTTCAGAGGATTCAAGAGTGCTTTGCTGGTGGAAAGCTTATTTTGCCCAGCAGGACTAAAAATCCAATTAAAGAAAGAATGAGGGAAATGCGAAGTCTGGACTGCGTGCTGGCACCGCCCTGGCCGACTTCCTTGGCAGGGATTTCTGCTGAGAGGAAGGGCCAGTGATGGTCCTGGGGATAGCCCAACCCAGAGGCTCTCACGAGCTATGGCCAAACATGAGGTTGCCGCCTGCTGTCAGGCCCTCTTTGCCTGCCCCCCCTCAACCCCATCCCATGCCACAGTCTCCTGGAGGACCTGCTGATGCTGTGGAGAGCCCGACTGGCTGGCAGCAGCTAGGGCACCAGCCAGCCTTAGCTCTTGGGCCATTTGAGCCACCCACCCTCCTGTGCCTATTGACATGGGTGAGAATCGCACAGGCAGATTAAAGGCAGCATATGGCCCCCCAACTGGAAGCCAGCGGGGCTGAACCAACACTGGCAAATTGTGTTCAAACCGCATTGAGAATCCTGGCAGCTGCACCTGGCATGGGGAGCAGCCGGCGACCTGCATACAAAGGGAGTTTTATACACAGGGGGCCAAGGCAGCCGCGTTGGCGGCTCTGTCCCCACTCCCTGCAGCCTGGTTCTCACCTCCCCCTCGGCCCAGATCTGGCCACTGGCCCTGGGAGGAGAAGCTCTCTGTCCAGGTTTCCAAACCTGCAGAAAGGCAGCAATGGGGACAATCTTCAAAGGTAGAAGGAATTTCTCAGTGTCCTTTAGCCCTGTGCCTGTGAGCCCCTAGGAGCCACCCTCCCAATTCACTAAGGGCCATATTTCTGTACCCAGGCAGGCAGGGAACCTACAAAGAACAACCAGGATCTCACTTTTGTAGAACACAAAGCACCCAGAGGAGAGAGCTTCCAAGTGTCCCCATGGTGACACATAAGCAGTCATCTGGGTCATTACTTGTCATCTTTCCAAAATAAATAGTCAGGAGGCAGAGGCATCTAGCTACTTCTGGAACGAAGGGGAAACATCAAGTGGCTGGCTTGTAAACATAAATAATGGAACTGGGGGAGGGGAGACCAATTAAGCTGCAATAAACCTACAAAGCCAGGTAGAGGCATGCTCACACTCATGGGGTCAGCATGTGAAAACATGCTGCGTTGTGTCATCCAGTTAGTCAGGTGTGTGGTGCAGGTCAGCTGAGAGCACATGAGTGTGTGTGTTTAATGCTAAGATCTGCCAAACCCCGAAGGGACGTGAAGTGGGTGTGTGTGTGCTTTTACGATCCTCTTCATGGACTAGGGTTTCGATAACCATAGCTGTTGGCTTCCCAAGGGCGCTCTATCCTGGAATCTGCTGCCCTGGCCACATAAACCACCCATTTGGCTGGTGACTCTCCATCCCTACCCTAAGGGCATACCAGTATTTCCTCCTGCCTGGCCATCTGCCACAGTTCTAGAAATAGAATTTCCAGGATAACTGGGGCATCCTTAGACGACAGTGGGTGGACAGTTCAAGGGATTTAGGGAAGAGTTTGGGGAGGCATGAGGCACCCTTGCATTAGGTCTAAGAAAGTGCACTGTCATGAGCCCATGAGCCTGTCCCCGGTTCCTTTTTAAGAAAGGGGTTCACTATGCAACCCTGGCAGGCCTGGATTTGCTATGTAGATCAAGGTGGCCTCTAACTCACAGAGAGATCTGCCTGCCTCTGCTTCCCTCTGGATGCTTGGATTAAAGGTGTGCATGTACCTGGGAGCCTGCCTTTGAGATGAAATCAGACTATTAGATTTGCTGCCCAGACATGGGTTGGTGTCTTAGTTAATGTTTCTATTGCTGTGATAGAAGAGCACCATCAAAATCAATGTGGGGAGGAAACTATTTATTTCATTTTACATTTCTCAGATCCAATTCCATCATTGAGGGAAATCAGAGCAGGAGCCCAAGCAGAGCAGAAACTTTAAGGCTGGAGCTGCTGCAGAGGCCATGGAGGGGTGCTTCTTACTAACTTGCCTCTCATGGCTTGCTCAGCCTGCTTTTTCCTAGAACCCAGGACAACCTACCTCCAAGGATTGCATCACCCACCCTAGACTGACTCTCTCCACAAGCATCAATCAATACAATATGCAGTAAACTTGATCATAAGCATTTGATGGAGATATTTTCTTAATTGTTGATTCTAACTCCCAGATAACCCTAGCTGTCCAACTCAAGTTGATCAAAACCAAACACACACACACACACACACACACACACACACACACACACACACACACACACGATCAGTTGGAAAGTAGTTTCCATTATTTATTACCCTGGCATAGGTACTAGATGCCTTCTTCCCTTGTGGTTTGAGAGGGACAGACATTTTGAAAGGGAAACCATGACACCTACGTGTTGGTGTTCTGGACTGTCTCAGGCAAAGTTCAGAGTGCAGGAACATCACTCTGGTGCTGAGAGGGGGCATGGTACCTTGCTCTTGTTTTATCTCTATGTGGAAATGGACAGGTGACACAGTGATCTGCTCAAGGTCACCCAGTGGGGACTTACACAGACTGAACCCTCACTGTAGACTCCTCCTTGTTACCTGGCCAGCTGTAGAGGCTAGTCTTCCAGTTTTGACTCATCCAGTCATGGGGAGAAGACAATGTCTACCCACTTCCTCCCAGACAGAAGGTGGGGTCCCTTATGAGAGGGAACAGTCAACTGTTCTCTAGCCCCACTCTCCTGGAGAAGGACAGAAAGGAAAGCTGACACACTATGGAGGGAGTCTGGTTTTTGCCTGTCAGTTTTCTCATAACAGAGCCTTCTCCTTCAGATCTGACCTCTGTCATTCCAATGAAGATGAGCCAGAGTCTGGGACCATGGACTGCCTATAAGGACTACAGGTAGGAGAAACTGGGCGCCTCTTTGAATCAGACTGGGACAGAGCTGAGGGCACCTGGCTTCCTTATCTAAATTTTGACAGTAATCCCCAAGAGCTGGGAATGCATGCTCTGTTTTGGTTTCTATGGAAAGATCCCATGTAAGAATGTTCCCTGTTGGATACAGATCGGAAAAGAAGAAGTCAAAATATCACTTTTTGCAGATGATATGATAGTATATTTAAGTGATCCCAAAAGTTCCACCAGAGAACTACTAAAGCTGATAAACAACTTCAGCAAAGTGGCTGGGTATAAAATTAACTCAAATAAATCAGTAGCCTTCCTTTACACAAAAGAGAAACAAGCCGAGAAAGAAATTAGGGAAACGACACCCTTCATAATAGACCCAAATAATATAAAGTACCTCGGTGTGACTTTAACCAAGCAAGTAAAAGATTTGCACAATAAGAACTTCAAGACTCTGAAGAAAGAAACTGAAGAAGAACTCAGAAGATGGAAAGATCTCCCATGCTCATGGATTGGCAGGATTAATATAGTAAAAATGGCCATTTTACCAAAAGCGACCTACAGATTCAATGCAATCCCCATCAAAATACCAATCCATTTCTTCAAAGAGTTAGACAGAACAATTTGCAAATTCATCTGGAATAACAAAAAACCCAGGATAGCTAAAACTATCCTCAACAATAAAAGGACTTCAGGGGGAATCACTATCCCTGAACTCAAGCAGTATTACAGAGCAATAGTGATAAAAAAACTGCATGGTATTGGTACAGAGACAGACAGATAGACCAATGGAACAGAATTGAAGACCCAGAAATGAACCCACACACCTATGGGCACTTGATTTTTGACAAAGGAGCCAAAACCATCAAATGGAAAAAAGATAGCATTTTCAGCAAATGGTGCTGGTTCAACTGGAGGTCAACATGTAGAAGAATGCAGATCGATCCATGCTTATCACCCTGTACAAAGCTTAAGTCCAAGTGGATCAAGGACCTCCACATCAAACCAGATACACTCAAACTAATAGAAGAAAAACTAGGGCAGCATCTCGAACACATGGGCACTGGAAAAAATTTCCTGAACAAAACACCAATGGCTTATGCTCTAAGATCAAGAATCGACAAATGGGATCTCATAAAACTCCAAAGCTTCTGTAAGGCAAAGGACACTGTGGTTAGGACAAAACGGCAACCAACAGATTGGGAAAAGATCTTTACCAATCCTACAACAGATAGAGGCCTTATATCCAAAATATACAAAGAACTCAAGAAGTTAGACCGCAGGGAGACAAATAACCCTATTAAAAATGGGGTTCAGAGCTAAACAAAGAATTCACAGCTGAGGAATGCCGAATGGCTGAGAAACACCTAAAGAAATGTTCAACATCTTTAGTCATAAGGGAAATGCAAATCAAAACAACCCTGAGATTTCACCTCACACCAGTGAGAATGGCTAAGATCAAAAACTCAGGGGACAACAGATGCTGGCGAGGATGTGGAGAAAGAGGAACACTCCTCCATTGTTGGTGGGATTGCAAACTGGTACAACCATTCTGGAAATCAGTCTGGAGGATCCTCAGAAAATTGGACATTGAACTGCCTGAGGATCCAGCTATACCTCTCTTGGGCATATACCCAAAAGATGCCCCAACATATAAAAAAGACACGTGCTCCACTATGTTCATAGCAGCCTTATTTATAATAGCCAGAAGCTGGAAAGAACGCAGATGCCCTTCAACAGAGGAATGAATACAGAAAATGTGGTACATCTACACAATGGAATATTACTCAGCTATCAAAAACAATGACTTTATGAAATTCGTAGGCAAATGGTTGGAACTGGAAAATATCATCCTAGGTGAGGTAACCCAATCACAGAGAAACACACATGGTATGCACTCATTGATAAGTGGCTATTAGCCCAAATGCTTGAATTACTCTAGATGCCTAGAACACATGAAACTCAAGACGGATGATCAAAATGTGAATGCTTCACTCCTTCTTTAAAAGGGGAACAAGAATACCCTTGGCAGGGAATAGAGAGGCAAAGATTAAAACAGAGACAGAAGGAACACCCATTCAGAGCCTGCCCCACATGTGGCCCATACATATACAGCCACCCATTTAGACAAGATGGATGAAGCAAAGAAGTGCAGGCAGACAGGAACCGCATGTAGATCTCTCCTGAGAGACACAGCAAGAATACAACAAATACAGAGGTGAATGCCAGCAGCAAACCACTGAACTGAGAACAGGACCCCCGTTGAAGGAATCAGAGAAAGAACTGGAAGAGCTTGAAGGGGCTCGAGACCCCATATGTACAACAATGCCAAGCAACCAGAGCTTCCAGGGACTAAGCCACTACCTAAATACTATACATGGACTGACCCTGGACTCTGACCTCATAGGTAGCATTGAATATCCTAGTAAGATCATCAGTGTAAGGGGAAGCCCTGGGTCCTGCTAAGACTGAACGTGATTGTTGGGGGGAGGGCGGCAATGGGGGGAGGATGGGGAGGGGAACAGCCATAAAGAAGGGGAGGGGGAGGGATTAGGGGGATGTTTGCCCGGAAACCGGGAAAGGGAATAACACTTGAAATGTAAATAAGAAATACTCAAGTTAAAAAAAAAGAAAATAAGAGAGAGAGAGAGAGAGAGAGAGAGAGAGAAAAGAATGTTCCCTGTTTGTGGTCTTCATTTGTGAAAACAGCATTTTAGCCTGAGAGTACCTTGTGTCATCACTGGCTAATATAGTTGCTGGTTTACTTGACCAGATTTGTTTTTCTGCTTTGAACATTAACATATCTAGATGGCCCTATGCTCCCTTCACAGTTTTAACAGTAGTCTACGTTGCCTCTTAAATTGGTCACAAGTCCTTGCACTCATTTCCCAGGTAGCCCTTGCTCACACAGATCCTGGGTTTCTCTGGGTGACTTGCTTTGCCCAGGAAGACACTGTTAATTATGGTTAATAAAGGTTTAAAGAGTCCTTGAGTGCCAGGTCTGGCTGCACATGTCTATAATCCCAGCACTTGGGAGGTGGAGGCAAGAGAATCATTGCTACTGTGAGACAACCCTGTTCTATACAGCAAGTTCCTGGTCAGTCAAGGATACACAGCAAAACGCTGTTTCAATAAATAATAAATAATAAACAAAAATTCTTTGTGCATTGGAATTTGCCCTCTCATGCTTTATTTCTGTTACTATAACAAAATACCTTATGCTGGGTAATTTATGAAGAAAAGACATGTATATAACTCACAGTTGTGGAATTTAAGTTCAAAAGCACGCCACCAACATCTGCTGGGCATCTGGTGAAGGCCTTGTTGTATCATAACACTTTAGTAGCCAGGCATGCTGCAACTTTGCAACTGTGCAAGCTTTGGTCTCCCTCTTTTTATAAAGCCAGAAATGCTATCATGGGGGCCCTTCTAACTCTGCTCAATCCTAATGGTCCCACCTTCAAACACTATTAAAAATATCCATTCTTAGAACTAACAACTGCCAACTGCTTGCTTGAGGCAGGAGAAGGGATGTTTATCAGTCACTGGTAACACCCAGCTGACACACAGCACCAACTAGGAGACATGCACATTCTGCATCCAAGGGGCCAGCCAATCTGACCATAGACAGATGAGTCCAGGTGAATTCTCAGGGCTGTCCAGTGTATCCTGGGTGAATTCACAGCCCTGGCAGAGCTGTTTTAAGCTGCCAAAAGTTTTGTTTTGTTTTGTTTACTATTGTTGTAGTAGTGTGTAGTAAAATACACATGTCAAATTTATCATTTTAATCTTTTGAAGTGTACTTGCACCTTAACTCATGATGGGGACACGCCCCTGATAAACCTGTTATAACTTAAAAATATCATAGATAAAAGATACATTCGAGCTTGACATGGTGGTACCTTTAATGCCAGCATTCTGGAGTAAGTTCCAGGCTAGCCAGGGCTATACAGTGAAACCCTGTCTCCAAAAACAAAACAAAGCAAACAAAACACCAAAAAAAAGAACCCCCAAAACAAAAGAAAACAAAACAAAACCCAACCAAACAGCATGTTTTAGCCAGTCCTGGTTGCACAGACCTGGAATACCAGCTGCTTAGGGGGAAGGCCTGCCTAGGTTACAAAGTGAATTCAGAGCCAAGCCAAGCAACTTAGTGAAACTTTGTCTCCAAATAAAAAGACAAAGGTGCCTGCGTCCATTACTGACAACCTGAGTTTGGTCTGGAGGACTCAGATGGAGAAAAAGAGAACTGACTCCTGTATGTTATTCTCTGACCTCTGCATGCACACCATGGACTGTGCATGCCCCTCCCATAAATGAAATGTAATAAAAATATAAAGGACAAAAGAGTGCTGAGGACAAAGGTCAGTGGCAGGATGCTTACCCAGCAATTAAGCCCCCAATTCAACCCTCAACACATCACATATTTGTTTTCTAATAGCACTGGGCCTATCCCTTCTTTTGGAGACCTTTAAGGCCATCAACAACATGGCATGGGGTCTTTGTACTTATCTTCATAAGAAGTACATGGACATACATATATGTTGGAATGTGAGAGCCTTGTCCTAAGATGCCTGTTACCAACCAGGATGTTTACAGGTCAATACCAAGGGTCTATGGTCACAGCCTTGGCAAGAGGTTGGAAAGTCATTAGTTCTTTGAGGTTTCAAATTCTAGCTAGAAGTTAGGCATGATAGTACATGACATTACATTTCGCCACTAATGAGGTGGAGGTAGTGGGTCTCTGTGAGTCTAAGGCCAACTTGGTCTACATAGAAAGTTCTAGGCCAGCCAGAAAAATATAGTGAAACTCTACTAAAAAGTAAAATCTATCTGGAGAAGGTAAAACGCACTGGGAGGTTGATTCCAACTACCCCTGTAGGGGTTTCATAACCTCTTCTGAGACGGTAAGTATGGGGGTGGTGGTGGTAGTGGGGGTTGTGGGGGTTGGGGTATGGTGGTGGTGACGGTGGTGATGGTAGTGGTGGTGGTAATGGTGATGGCGGTAGTGGTGGAGATAGTGGTAGGCAGATGGAGGAAGTTGGTAGAAATATTCTGGAGTCCTTACCAGGCAGGGATTGAAATGAGACACAGACATGAGTTTTCTTTGAATAAGTAGTGTTCTCATTGGCTTGAAGCCTAAATTCTTCTGGTGACTGAGGTCACCAGGGAGCAGTTCACCCAGGTGGCCCATCTGGAAGGTTCTGGAGCCCAACTGCTGAATTTACACCCTCATTTGCTGTTTGCTGACTCTGTGAGTCTGGTCAAGGGAATTGAACACGTAGAGCTGTTGAGTAGATGGAGAGTTCTTGGCTTCATGCCTTTGATACAGCAGCCAGGGTGCCTGGTAGAGGGAAGAGGGAAGGTCTGTGGTGAGAAGCTGGGGCTGACTCAGTTGCCTTCTGGCCAACCAGACCTACTCTTCTCCTCATCCTGGCAGGAACACCAGTTAACCAGATCTCATGACCACATCACAAACCTTTGCTTGCTGCCTCTTTGCTTACAGCTCATTGTCCAAAGGAAGTCATAAATACAGGCTCACCATAAAGGGGCAAGAGATGTCTTCCACTTTGAGTGAGAAAATGCAAAGTCTTATGCAAGAGGAAGAATTTCAGAGTAGGGACAAATTTTAGAACGATAACCATATACCACTGTGTCCATTAGCTTACAAACCATTTATTGGGGTTGCACTAAGACAGTGGGGTTTGAGGATACATGCTTACAATCATAGCACTTGGAGGATTGTGAGCTTGAAGTAAAAGCAAGCTGAAGGAAACACAGACACAGACACAGACACACACACGAGATACTTTTGATCTATCCTTATAAAAGGTAGAGGTAAAATATCATACCATATCTATAAGAACAAGTCTCTCAAATCTCTAAGTGTGTGTGTATGTGTGTGTGTGTGTGTGTGTGTGTGTGTGTGTGTGTGCGCGCGCATGCGTGCGAAAGCTTTCTAGTCCTTCCTCCATTCTTATGAACCCGTGACTTGTAACTTGTAACTTGTCACCTTGGGCTCCATAAATATGTATACTGACTGATCAATGGGGACATTCTCAGGGACAAAGAAGCCTATTGGGGCTTGCACTTGAATGTCACATAGAGTGAGGATGTAGGCTTGCTGTAAGGATCGAGCTTCCACACTCTGCCTCTCCAGTGGATTTCTAGTGTTCATTGTCTGCTTCTTTCCCAGCATTCTCAAGCTGCTACCCCTGGTGGCTGCTGTTTGAACCCTACTGTATTTGTTTTATCCCTCCCCACCAAGGTGGACCTGGAGATCTGGTGTGCAGGTCCTCTCTTGCACAGTTCGCGTTGTCTAGGCTTCCACGTATCCACCACAAAATGGGTAAATGTGTTTTGGGAGGTTGTGGAGACCACGGGTGCTGCAGGTGATGTGGGCTCAGGCAAGATGTGTGGAAGTCACGTTTGCACTGAAAGCGCCCAGTGATTTAGCTGGGGATAAGACACACGTGGATGCCAGATGCTGGGGCATTGAAAGTCGGGCGCTGCGTGGTTGGGAGGGGCGGCTCTGTGTGGGGGAAGCAGCTGCTTCTCAGCAGTCATTTGGGACCTGTGAGGTCTGGTCAAATACTGACAGCGACAGGCTGCCAAGAAACGGCGAGCCAGCCGGGACTGCTTCCTCAGGAAGAGAGCCAAGAGGGGGCCCTGGCAGGAGCCAGGGCAAGGACAGGTTCAGGAAGAAAGGGAAACTTTCCAACCTTAAGGCCAGTGGGCGAAATTTATTTTATTGTTTTGTTATTGACACAGGTTCTTATGTATCCCAGGCTGGCTCCAAACTCACTGTTTAGTCAAAAATGACCTTGAATTCCAGATCCTTCTGCCTCCACCTCCTTAGGATTATAGGCATAAGCTACCATATCCGATAATTTATGTGATTCTTGGGTGCTTGACTTCCAACCCAGAATACCAGGCATGTATTCTACCAGCTGAGCCACATCCTAGCCCACCTGTCTGGTTTTTGTTTGTTTGTTTTGTAGTCCAAGGTGGCCTCAAATCCATCATCCTCTCACCTCTGAGAGCTGGGATTACAGGTGTGTGCCACCATGCCTTGGCTTCACTGGGTGAGGTTTTGCTGGTCAGGAATTCCATTTCTTTTTATCCTTTTTATACAAAATTGGGAATATACAGAAAAACGTGATGATATCAATGTCACTTGCTCACGATCCTTTGCTAGAGATAATTGCCTGCTCACACTTGACACAACTTTTTCGGGGCTGTGATAAAGTGGACACATTACAGCAGTTCAGTAGGTGGGGCAGAAACGCCGCTGTCTGGATTCAAGCATGTGCCCTTATAGGATCAATGATAATCGTGTTTGTTTCCCTTCTGTAGGCCTCCACTTTTCCAACTTTAGAGTGGGGCACTGAAGCTTGGCATGGTGGCACACACCTTTAATCCCAGCATTTGGCAGGCAGAGGCAGGCTTATCTCTCTGAATTCAAAGCTAGGCTGGCCTACATTCGCATTTCCTGGCCTGCCAGGACTACACAGTGATGCTCTACCTCAAAAACAAAATAAAAAAGAAAGTGGGACTGTGGATGGTATTTGACTTTTGGGGTTGGCTAAAGAGCTGATTGAGGTCACCCCTTATTGTAGAACCAGCCTTTCTTTTATCAGTATAAAACTCACTGGAGATGGCTGTAGGGTTTTCTACCCTATGGAGTCATCAGAATTTAGCAGCGTTATTATTATTGGACATTGATGCTATTCTTGGCTTTTCCTTCTCTCTCTTAAACGTTTTGTTTGTTGAATGTGTGTAACATGGGTATGTGTCACATGCCTGCTGCAGAGTGCAGGATGAGGTCATGGATGGAATCGGTTTGCTCCTTCCACTATGGATGGGTTCCAGGGATCAAACTCAGGCCTTCAGGCTTGGCAGCAAGCGCTTTTACAGGATGAATCACTTCACCGCCACCCCCTCACCCTCTTCTTATTTATTTACTAATTTATTAATAGACAGGTTCTTCCTACACAGGCTAGGCTGAACTAGAACTCAAATCTCCTGCCTCAGTCTCCCAAGTATCGTGAGGAAAGTGCTGTTCCACTTGTCTGTGAAGTTTCTGTTAACGTAAAGGGTATTTTCAGGGAACAAGTCTGTTGGGAGGTTTTGTTATTTTGCGTCTATTGTCCTTTCTTATGAAGATATAATAGACTTGATATAGAAAATAACTGAAAGACAGAGGAATAAAGGGGCACACACATGGCCAGAGCTAACTCACAACTCGAGGCAAAATGAGAGATGCCCAGAGCTCCAAGGCCCGACTACTAAAAACCCTAAGTTCTCTTACTTGCTAAAAAGTGACCAGCTGGGACATGAGAAAAGAAGTCTTCCAAGTTCTTAAGGAATGCTTACTTCTGCTATGTGACAGATTTTCTGGCATTGTTAATGCCAGGAAGCACTTTCTTATGGCTTTTAAACACAGGGAGGCTGTGAGTACCAACTCTTGGGAGCCCCTGCCCCCTTGCTCTCACCCCACCTCTACCCAACTCAACTTAGGGGATGCCCCCAGAGGTTTGAGCTTGCCTTGGCCTCAGCCTGCTTCCCCTGGACCTCCTTTGAAATATCTACATATTCCATTCCCCAGATGTCACTGAAGGCCTTACGGCAAGCCCCTAAGTGTCCCAAGCCAGGCTCAAAGGTGAGAAATGACTTGGAAGAAAGACCTCTGTGACATACGCATTTCTGGAAGGGTGTGGCCTAGTGCCTCCTCTTCAGGTTTAGACTCAGGAGTGGTGATTGCTTCTGTCTCTCTCAGGCCATCTGAAAGAAGGCAGTGAACAGTTCCTCCCAGGAACTGTACTTGGCTTCCTCCCTTCAAGAAGTCACTGGGGCTTGAACAATGGCTCAGTGGTTAAGAATACTTACTGCTAACAAAGAAAAAAATGTGAAAGAAAAAAAAAAGAATACTTACTGCTCTTGAGGGTTTGGTTTCCAGCACCCTCCTGGTGGCTCACAGCCATCCATAACTCCAGTTTCAGGGGACATGACATCCTCTTCTGACCTCTGAGATTACAAGGAATGCATTTGGTGTACTTATACACATAGAGGCAAAAGTCATACATGTTAGAACAACAAACAAACAAACAAACAAACAAACAAACATGATCTCTTCTCTTTTAGAGCCCAGATTGGCCTTTGGGTTTGACTTCTCCAATAAGGACACATTGGAAGTGTTTCCATGGAGCTTCGGAAATTTGGACCCTGGGTCTGTGAGATAGAATGTAGGAACATCTAGCCATCCTACGAGAAAGAGAAGACAGAGCAGTATGGTTGTCAGGAGCTAGCCCCTGCTGCCCAAGCTGTGCCTGAGGTACCGGGATGCCCCAGGCCTTGTCAATCACCTGTGGCATGGGTTGTAGCTGCCAGGTGGAGAAGAACTGACTCAAACATCTTGAGCAAAAAGCAATGGTTGCTTTCAGTCACTTCATTCTTAGGCAGCACTGGGTAGCACAGCACAGCTTCATGTATGTGAAAGGCTTGGTCATTGGTGGAGGAGTCCTTGCAGGTTCCAGGGACAGTACACTACACAGCATGCTTTGGTTCAGCAAAGGTGAGGATCCAGAGACATGTACTGTCATCTAACAGGGTGTCATGGTTTCCATCTGAAACGTCTCCACAGGCTTTTATCTTAATCATTTGGCCACGACTGTTGGGAGTCTTTGGGAAGTGGGGCCAGGCTGGAAATTGGTCATTAGGGGAAGAAGGCCTTTGAAGACATAGATGAACCCTACTTCCTAGCTCTCTCTGCTTCCTGGCCCAACACTATAAAAGGGTGTCTGTCTAATGTTCCAGTCACCAAGACCTGTGGCATGCCTTCTCCTTTGTTTTTTTTTTTTTTTTTTTTTGGTTTTTTTTTTTTTTTTTTCCGGAGCTGGGGACCGAACCCAGGGCCTTGCGCTTCCTAGGTAAGCGCTCTACCACTGAGCTAAATCCCCAGCATGCCTTCTCCTTTGTAACGGACCCAAATACATGAAGCAGTGACTCAAACCCAACCTCCCCTCCCTTAAGTCGCTTCTGTCATGTATTTTGTCACAGCAACAAGAAAAGTAGCATAGAGAGGGATTGATTCGAATTGCCTTGGTGTACTCATCTTAGACCATGAAGGAAAAAATGGAGGCTGCTTATTAGCTTCTGACAGGGGACCTGGGAGGGCCACATAGCAGAAACACAGTTCTACCCTGTGCTTGTTTAATTGCTTGTTCTCTTCTACATTCACTCCATCTACCTCCCCAAGTCCCCTGCCAGTGCCCTGAGGAAAACTGTTGACACCCTCCACAAGTCCTGCTCAAGACAGAAGTCCACCACCTCAGCGGCCTTCTGCTGGCTTAGACATTTTCATATGCACTTGCTGCCTCCTTCCAAAGACTTCGTGTGTTGTTTTGGTTCTTCAGAATGAACACCATTTTATAGTTGACAGGACCTAGACTGCAGGCCCTCTGGAAAGACAGGCTGCATTTTGTTGTGTTCCTTGTGGCTTGAGACTAAAACAGACAAGTCAGCAGCCTGGGGGCTGTTCTTCTCTCCCTTACCAACCTTTGGACCAAGGAGGAGGAGGACAGAGCAATTCCAGGAGGGACCTCTTAAATTCAAGGGCAAGTGGCTGGCTTGCTATGCAGGCTCTTGATGTCCAAGGACAACATACACACACACACACACACACACACACACACACACACACACACACACACTATTTCGGGGCTCCTCTGTGAAGCTTGCTGTAGAGCTCAATCTTACTTAGAGAAGCCAGCTTCATACGTACACACACACACACACACACACACACACACACACACACACACACGCACACACAGAGCACTCTCAGGCACGAAAGAGACTGCCCTAGGGGAAACACTGTCTGCAGGAACCAGACTCCACAGCCTCCCCTGGGACTCGTCATCGTGTCTCTCGTCAAAGTGTCACTTGTCAGGCGCAGCTCTAGCTCAGCGCAACTCACCCCCACTTCTAGCTTGCTCCTGGCTCACTCCTCCCTGGCTCCCACAGTAAGAAAGGCCTCAGAGGGAAGCCAGCACTGCTGAGTTTGCAAGCAGGTGCTGTCTGTCTTGTCCTTGGCAATTCCTTGGCTTGGACCCAGAACCCTAATGAGCCACGGGTATGATAAAAGGCCACTTACGTGGTTGAGGTGTTCACCCAAGGCATTGGGGGTCAATCTCACCTTGGCTGAGTTTTTTGTGTCCTCAGGTCAAACAGCAATTCCTGGAGTTCTGTGTTTTCCTTTTTTCTTTAGACATCCCCCCCCCCCCCGACGAAGGAAAAGGTAAAAGGTCTTGAGTCGGCAGGGCAAAGTTGAGGGGGGTGGCATTAGGTAAGGAAAGTAATCTGAGGGTAATGGGCCTCGGCAGACAGTTAAGAGGTCACTGTCAACTACTGCACCCTCTACCCAACAGGGCCAAAATGGAACCTTTGCAGGGTAACTGCCTGTTGTGGTAGCTAGGAGAGGTAGGTCTCCTCTACCCTCAGCTTGCCTCTGACCCAGAGCTTCTCCAGAAGCAGCCAGGAAAATCAGAGCTGTTTACCTAGGTCTTCTTTATGTATTCTATTTGAGGTCCTCGGGCTGCCAACACCAGTTTCTTCAACCAAGAGTATATACTCAAGTCATCTAGAGAGCCAGAGGACAAAACCCATCTCTTTCTTTGGGCATCTGGAGTAGGCATCCCATTGATAGGGGATGAGGCTGTCATGGAGAGGGACATTTAGTGGCCAGGGCACTAGCTCATCAGGGGAATCAGGTTGTTCCGGTTGCTGTGGAAACTAGGGTGTTTGGAGAAATCAGGTCTTTTGCCTGAGGTCACTCCACTGGACACCAAATTGAAATCTCAATCTCTTTTTTCCTAACATGGGGTTTGCATGACATTCACGTGTACATGTGCATCTTACAAAGCTACAGAGACAGAATTAGTAAGTTCTGAAGGACTCTAGGGTCTCCTGGTCCAGTGCCATCCACCTCTGTGTGCCTCGACACCATCTTTAGGACATTGCCATCTCAACCAGTCCCCAGTGAGTCACCACTAGAGATCAAGAGCCTGAATTTTGTAGTCACATATACTTAGGCCTGACTTTGAGTCCATCAAGGTCTAGTTGTCTGCTACAAATCATTTGGTATTTAACCATGACCCCATTCTTACCTGGATCTTTTTGGAGGGGGGAAGATGAGACAGTGCATGGATAAGAGTGCTTCAGAGCGGATTCACTATGGTGCAAGGAGTCAGTTTCTCTGCCCATGTCAATTGGATCCTCCAGGAATTAGACGAAAGGAAGTCTCAGGGACATGAGTGGGAAATAACAGGAAAGCTTACCCAGTAAAGAAATGGCTAGCCACAAAGGACTGTGCTCCGTACACGCACTGAGGAACCTTGACCTAAAGGCTGAGACAAAGCTTTTAGGCTTCAGAGCTGGAAGTTGTTAGTTACTTGCCTTTTTCCTGGGAAGTTCTCTCTAGATGGTCTGAGGAATGGGTGTCTGTGGCTGACACAGCCGCTCCGAATCCTTCCTTATGGCGTTCTTTTGGAAAGTCAGCATGTCTGGTGCTATGAGTGAGTGCTGATCTGCTTCATGATTCTAAACTGGCATACAAGTACTACAGCTCCCACTTCAGAGAACTTGCCATAGCTCTTCCTCTGCTTCCCAAGCTACTATATCGGCAGGCTTCGCCACCGAAGTTCAAGTTGAGGTGAAAAAGACTTCCCCATTCAGGGGATGGAAAAGCAGAGACCAGAAGAAACAGGGCCGGGACTACATTCTGGAAAAAAAAATGTACTCCCAGGAATCAAGGAAGAAGTTACACCAGTGCAGACTCCTTCCATTTGTTGATGCAATTAACACTTTATTGTGTGCCTACTGTGTTCCAGGCTGCCTTAGACACTGAGGATAGAGGATGGATAAAAATCCCATACATTGTAGACATTATGTAGTAGTGGGGAAAGCCTGGCAATACACAAACAATCAAGTACTTATTGTGCCAGGAAATAACTGGTGTGTATGAGCGGAGGAAGAAGTGAACTGATGATGGAGGGGACCCCCCCACCCCCGTATCTGGAAAGGTCTGTAACCTGCAGGGAAGACTGAGCAGGCTTAGCTATTAAAAATGTATCCCAGGGATCTAGCTTATGGGACTGGATGAGCTTCCTCTAAGTGCAGGATAAACCGCTGTTTCCCAGGCTGAGTCCTTGGCCAAGGTCACCAACTTGTTAGTGTCAGTATGGGAACAGGACCTGCGAAACCACAAGCTTGTTTGACCCTTCACCTCCAAAGATCTGTCTGGCCTATCTAGTTTCCCAGCAAAACACACCACTGGGTCTTCTAACAGAGCGGGCCCTGTGGTGCCTGTGTCTGCCCCTCCACAAGGCTGAACGGTCTGAGTTAGAGTGGGTTTGGGCTTTGGAACCCGAGAGGGCCCAGGAAGGAAAGAACTTGGGGATGTGATTAGACTCAGCGAACTCTTCCTGGACCAGTCTGCCCAAGCCCTCAGAGGCAGCTTCCGGTTTCTGGCTTTCCTCCAGGTCTAGGACTGTCGGTGGGAGTGTGGTGACCAAGAGAGGATGGGGGCGGGAAATCAGGGCCAGTAGGCTTCCTACATTATCCCTCTAGTTCTTCCTGGCTAAGCTGGCAGACGTGTGGGAGGGCAGAAGAGGATAGAGTGTCCAGGAAGGTGGGGTACACTGAAGTGGCGATTGAGGAAAGGCAGAAGAGTGCATGGAGAGGGGGAGCTGGAGCTCTGGGGTCCCAGAAGGAGTAAGGGAATGGAATGTTCAGAGATGGCGGGTGGTGCGTGAGGGCGTTTGGGGAGTTAGTTTCGAGACACCGAGCGAAGCCGAGGTGGCTCAAGGTGAGGGGGCGGGAGATTGGGGGCCCCCTGCAGTATCTCGGACCACAAAGGGCCGGGGAGCTCGGGCCCGCGGTGTTAGCAAGCCGTATCGATCGAGGGGCGGGCGCAGCGAGCGCGCCGAGAGCGGCTCCATCCATTAGGGCCGCTGTTCGCCTCCAATTAGAAAAAAAATCATTACTCAGCAGCCAGCAGCGGCCTGCGCGCCGCCCGGGACCGCCCGCGAGCGAGCGAGCCAGCGAGGGAGCGGCGGCCTTCCCAGCCCGCGCTCCCCACCCCCCTCCCCCGGCGCCCCGCCTCCCGCGGCCTTAATGACAACTATTAGAACTGCCTCCCCGCACCCACCGCCTGGCGAGCACAAAAGCGCCAGATTCATTTGGTAATCGGGGTAATTACAGCGGGGCGCGGGGGCGCACGCGGCGATGGCGGGCGCGCCGGCGGAATGCTAAGGGGCTCGGCGCGTCGCCGGTTCCCACCCCGCAGCCCTCCCCGACTGGCCTGGAGCCCCGGCAGCTCTCGGTGCCACAACTATCAGAGCCTGAGCCCTTTTCCCGCTGCAGTCGCTGGAAGGGAGGTCCCGATCGCTAGACAACGCGGAGCTATCACCAACCCCCCCCCCCCTTCCCCAATCCCCCGCAGTCCCCGGCTCCCCTCGCCAGCGGTCTCCGCCGCAAGGCCTGCGGCGTCCCGGACAAGATTTGCTGTGTCCAGGAGTCGGAGAACCCCTCCGAGGTCCGGACGCATAATAAATACCATGTGTAATGTATTTACTCTGTTGCCCCCAGTTAATTTACACCCTCGCGCTGCGCCGCCCCCACCCCCGCGCGCACCAGCCTGCCATTCCTATTTACAGACGGGAGGCGCTGTACCTGGAGAAGGATGCCCCCCCCGCCCCCTTTTTGAGAGCTTTAGGATGGATGCAACGTGTCGTTAAACCTGAAAGGAGCTGTTACTTATCAGTAATGGTGTTTTCCGCAGGCCTTTCTCCTCACCAGCACAGGGACAGGAACCACCTGGGTACCACAGGTACCACCAGGACTATGGTGCCCGAAGGCCCTGGTGGATGTGTCTGTTGGAGAAGAGGGAGTAAGCATTATGTAGCTCTAGCAGAAGGCAGCTGAGGCATCTTTGAGGGGGGCCTACTCCTGAACTGCAGGGACCTGGCTCCTCAGAATAACCCCTTTGCCAGGCAAGAGGGTGCACCCCAAGGGGGAATGTTCTTCCTCCAAAACTGCCCAGAACAGCAGCTCCTTAGGCTGCCCCTTCGAGAAGCTCCCCCTCCTTAGCAGCCCTCCAGAGGTGCCTTTCTTGCAGTAGCAATTGCCTTATCTGGGGTGATTTTCCATCCACCCTCTCTGGGCAGCAGGACCCATCTTCACATACAGGACTTATCTTGTGGAGAAGCAGGGCTCTGTGCTGGAGGCAGGCCTATCAGAATGGAATGCTCACTGGGCCTTGTGTGTGTTCTTAATGACCCATAACAGCTCTCAGAGGTGAAAAACAAACCCTTACACCCCTTTAACCCTTTCTGTGCCTGTTGTGGTCTAGGAGACTTCTCAGTCCTGCTGTGGTATCTTCTATCCCACACTCTGAGTTTCAAACATTAGTTAGGCTTCTCATTGGTGGTGGTGGTGGTGGCAATGGTGGCAATGGCGGTGGTGTGTATGTTAGAACTGTGCCAGAGCTTGGAGTAGAGAACTGCAATCCCTGGAAGTACCGACACAATTCTGAGTAGGAATGCAGTTTTCTAAAAGGAGGATTCTTAAGGGGGTCTGAGGCAGCCCCAAAGGTTAAGAACCACCTACCAGCTATTCAACCTCTTGCAGGTCTGATTGCTGAGCGGGCTTCATTACCAGGATGAACAAGGGCCTCCCAAAGCAGTTGTGATTAAAACAATGCGATAATGCTTTAATATTTGTGCAGTACAGATGTCTACAAATATAAATTATTAATGATGCCCAAAATGGCTGTGCGTATGCATGCACGTGCATGACTTGCTGGCTGGTTTTGTGTGTGTGTGTGTGTGTGTGTGTGTGTGTGTGTGTGTGTATGATTGGAATGATAAGCTTTGCTCTTGGGAAGCCTGTTTTGAATTTTGAACCTCTTCATTTCTCTGCTCCTCAAGATCATGGGGAATTGTACCCCTCTTCTCTGAGAATCAAGCTCCTCTACTTCTCTGGAGACTTTGTCCACTAATCAAATCAAAGGCTCAATGGTCTTGGTCCGGTCTCCTGTCCCTTCTCTACTTATAAATAGAAGGGACTCTAGACTTTCCCCAACCTTAGTCACTAGATTCTTTATGGTACCTAAGTTGGAAATGCCCGACAACTACTATGATTTTAAAAATAACCACACGTAAAGTAAGCCCGAATCTAGTCTGTTAACAGGCCCCAGGGAGGAGGAGAAATGGATTGATGAGGTGGTAGGCACATTTTCTTCCTTTCTCCCTAAGAAAATAAAGCAGGGGAAACTTGGCTGAGATCCTGAGACCAAGATTAGAACCAGTATTCCTCCCCATGACACCCAAAGTCTTCCCACAACCAAAAGCTGTTATAAAACACCATGACTGAAAGCTACTTGGGGGGGAAAGGATTTATATCACTTCACAGATCACAGTGCATCTTGGAGGAAAATGATGGCAGGAACTCAGGACAGGAACCTGGAGGCAGGAACTGAAGCAAAGGCCATGGAAGGATGCTGCTTACTGGCTTGCTCCCCATGACTTGCTCAGCATAAATACTTTCATCAGGCCTGCCAGCCTAGGGATGGCATTCTCCACAATCAGCTGGCCTCCACATCAATCATCAAGAAAAAAATGTTACACAGGCTTGTCAATAGATCAACCTGTTGAGGGCATTTTCTCAGTTGAGGTTCCCTCTTCTCAGACGACTATAGCTTGTGTCAAGTTGACAAAACAACTGGCTGGCACCCATACCTTCTACCCTGTATTCTTTGCCACCATTTTCCCCAACACATTTCTTATGCAGTTATTTCCATCTTGGGAATTATTCCTAGGGGATTTGAACTGCTACAACACGTTTCTCTCCATTTTCAGCCGGCCATTATATGTATAGGAGTATTCAGAAAATAAAGCAGAGCATTCCTTTGCCCCATTCCAGAAAGTTCTAGGTACAGATGCTCTCCTGTAGCCTTTTAGGCTAGATACCACACTTCGGCTGTTATGCTGCCTGTGGCTTGTTTTAATTCTTTTAGTCTTGTTCTCCTAGGTATAGTAAGGCCCATCTCGGCCCAGGGTTCCTGTGTTCCAGAAGGCTGGCCCTGCTCATCAACTAGTCTAGTAGCTTGGCAAAGTCCACACTGAAGCCAGACCTCAACTCTGAGACTCATAATTCTTTCCATCAAGTGCTTTGAGCAAGTCCTACAAATCAGTACACTGATTCCCCAGATGGACTTGGAAAGAAGCATTGGATAGGGTGGTGGAATAGGACCGGTCAATGCAAAATCAGATCCAAAGAAGGCAAGCAGAGCAGAAAAGGCATAATTGGGAAACAAAGGCACTGCTAGAGCCCCGCCTGCTCCAGGAAAAGCAGTCATCTGCCCAAAGACAGATGAAGTGGAGGACTGTTTTCTGAAGGGGAAGGGGCAGAGGTCACTAGCTAGGGGAATGTGTCATCGTTGACATGGGGAGGGTGGTTATTCCAGTCTAGAAGGAGAACCCTGGCCGGCTCCCTCTCTAGCCTGGGAGATACCATCATACATCCCAGTCCCCGGGGAGAAAAGGCAGGCCCTAAGTTAGTGGGAGTGTGGTAGAGAGGGAAGAGATATGTTACTGGAGTCTGATGCCCTGTCTACCATTCAAGCTTTTTGTAAAGTGGCTATCTCTGCAAATTCACTAGCTGACCTGAGGGACCTGGGACTAAAGCCAGATCCCAGCAGTGGCCCTGGCTGAAGAGCTGTTTCTAGGGCTAATTGGTTCACCCGCCCATCAAATTTTACAGGCTCCAAGCTGCAGCTCATTGGGGGCGGGGGCAGAATTTGGGGATAGGGAGGTAGGGGTACCTACAAAGACTCCGTGCTGTCTGTACACAAACTTGAAGCCTTCGTCCCCTCGGAGAGTCGAGCAGGGTTGCCTCCGGCCCGGAGGTTCTGTGCACTAGAGTCCTACCAGTTCTAGGGTGGGTTCCCGGAGGGACCTGTTCACTTTGCAACCAGCATCTACCTCTACCCATACCCAGCTAGCAGCCCCCGAAGGAAGAATGCAGGTGAAGGAAGGGGCCAGGCCTTCTGAAGGTGGGAGTCGCAGTGCAAGCTTCAACGTGCAGCTGCCCAGGGCTCTGGGGACCAAAGACTTGCTCTTCATTCTCCTCCAGACCGTCCCTTCCCGCTCCTCCTCCTCACACTTCCCGCCAGCTGCAAGCAGCTTCTGGTATCTTCTCCCTGGTCTCGAGGCTGGGGGTTGGGGGCAGCTTTGCTCGAGCTGTGCCCCAAGCCTAAAACCCTCTTATCAGAGGCCTACTCTGCCGTTTCGCTTTCAGCTTTAAGCTCCAGGAAGTATGGGCAACCCCCACGGTAAACAAAGGCAAACGCTTTCTTTATCTACAGCCTTTACTATGCTAATGTTCGTTGGGAATCTTCCGGAGCTGAGTGAGGAGGCAGCCAGCTTTCCAGAGCTGGCCCACAAAAGGCCTGTGCCTACTTTGCTGTCTATTAACCCTGTGTTGGGGGCGGGGGAGCACTTGGGAGATGCTCTTGGGAATAACAGCCCCTTATGACCTCACTTCCACTTCTGGACCCGGTTTGGGATTTAGCCCTGGGAAGAGACCAATCCAGTTCCTTGTTTATAGTTGCCGGCTAAGATCCAAGTGTGGGAGCCTAAAACTACTACAGGTTTTGTGCTTTTTCATTTTTGAAAAGAAAAGTAGTTTGAAGGTACAGATTACTTGTAGGGCCCCCACACTGATCCCAGAAGGGGACTGTGCTAGGTCCAGACCTTGAAGTTATTAGGATTCAGGTGAAACCTTCACCTGTGCCCAGACATCGTCATGGGCTCATGTAAATCCCGGAATAGCCATGTGCCCAGCCACTGGTTAGATAGGCTTGGACAGGCTCCTCAAACACTTCCACACAGCATTGCCAGGCCACATGGCCTGCCTGCTTCTGGGCTCACAGCCAGTCTGTGGTTTGCTCTGCCATCCCAGGCCAGGCCTCATACAAGTGAGTGGTCTCAGGCGTGTCCTCTTGGATCCTAATGACTGAGGGCGGAAGCAAGCTGGCTGGGCAAACACTTTCCCTCACCCCCAGTTACGTTCTGTACCATGTTCTGAGTGGAGTAGGTTGATCCTTAATTGGATCACACCACCTTGGCCATTGGCTTCCTGTTGGGTTTGGCCAATGGGAGGCACCATTGGGCCATCAGGCCAGTAGGAGGAGTTAGATTTTGGAGCTTTTGTTTCCCCATCTGGGCAGCAAGTTTGCCAGTGGCTACGACTCCCTGTTCACCCCAACCTTCACCTAGAGCTCTCTGCTGAGGTGGGCCAGCTGCTCTGGTCTTTAGATGTTTCCTATTTATCCCATGATGCTTCCCCTAAGCTGCCATGTGTTTCTTTATCTGCCCACCCACACCTCTGTAAATAGTCTCTTCTTCAAGTTCAACTGACTCTTGTTCTGTGCCATCCATTCCAGATCCCTGCCTCCTCTAGCGGGTCCTCTCACCAATCACAGACGAGGTTTCTGTGAGTTTCTTATTTGGTTGTGCATATGTAAAGGGTGAAGGGTGGGAGATACGTTTTCCGTCTTCTCTCCTTGACTTGAAGTCTCTTGCTCAGGTTTGCCATGTCACCGAGCACTAACTGGTTTATCTACGTGGACTCTCCTTTTTCTGAATATTCAGAGAGGTTATGGAAGAGACAGACCTTTCTCAACTTCCTCAGTTTGGGAGTAGACAAGGGGACACTCTAATCTCTGAGAATCTGATAGACCTGTTCATGGCATATGAAGTCAGCCACATAAATTATGGAGCTTAAATAATGGTCCCAGTGATGGGACGGTAAATGCTTAACAACGGGATCCCTGCCTCCACCCA
Source organism: Rattus norvegicus (assembly GCF_021556685.1). NCBI lineage: Eukaryota > Metazoa > Chordata > Mammalia > Rodentia > Muridae > Rattus > Rattus norvegicus. The sequence continues at coordinate 17,484,725 of NC_141554.1, forward strand.
AGCCTTGATTTGTAGCATCTGCTGATCGCCTTGATGTAAATATTCCCACCACAGCTAGTCTGGAGCTTCCCACACAACGTGCTGACTGTGTGGTGCTGGGGGTGCAGAGGGGGGAAGGCATGAAAGAGGCAGCACTTCCACACAGTCTAGACTAGAGAGACTCCATGGCAGACAGAATTATAGACTGTGGCAAGGCAGGAAGATGTGAATGTGGAGAATTTGTTCTTAATATGATTTATCCCATTTCAAGTTTTAATTATTTTAATTTAATTTATCTTAATTTTTATTAATGGCGTGTTCAACAACTGGGTTGCAGGTTTTCTGAAAATTTAATGATTGGCTCTTCTAAACCAGCATCATTTGGCTCTGGCACACGTGGATGGGTTCTATTGGCTGAATGGCCATGAGAAAAAAAAAATCAGTTTTCATCAAGGTAGAAAACAAAGGCAAAGCAAAGCTGGCATTTCAATTGCGCCACCTTGTGGCACCACCTAACAGTACCATATCCCACCCCTCATCCCCAGTCCCCCACCTTGGTCATGCTATGACCATTTGGGAAGACCAAACATCTTGGTTTGCTCATTACACTGGATTAACTCTGAGTAGCACCCATTTCACAGTCTCAGAAGTGCACTTGTCTGATCATCAATAAAAGATGCAGTCACCCAACCTGTACCCAGTAGATTGCAACTTGTTTGGAAGTAGGAAGTGGGTTCTATGCTTTTGCATCGCCAAGCCAAGGAAGCCTTCAACCTATGCTTGTCAAAAGACCAGCAAAAGTGAAGGATGTGGAACAAGTTGTCCTGCCTTGTTGGTTATGCCGTTAATCACTGGGGTTTGGAAATGCTGATTTTAGAATAACCTGGTTGGTCCTGTTAGCCCTGACCCCTCGTCCTTGTCCTCGCGCATGAAAAGCCAGGCTGAGAGACGTCAGAGCCTCATCTCCCAGGGAGCGTGCGGCAGCCAGAGGGTGTTGGTCTGGCCATCTGGTACAGGAACAGTTGAGCCGTGTGGGAGCCCAGCTGGCACGGGAATCCTTGGCTGTCCCCGGCAAACAGCATGGGGAGGAGAGCCATGGGATCAATAGTAATTTCCTTCAGAAGAACGGCGATGTAGTGTGGTTGGCATTGGGCTTTCCCTGGCACGGAGGGCTCTAAATGCAGTTGCTTCTCCTCGTCGCTAAGAAATGGACATGCAGCAAGCAGTACGACGGGCAGAAAAGGGAACAAGGATGGGACTTTCCTGGCCTGAGCCCAAGAGATGTTGCCAGGTTGGCTGTAGAAGCCAGCTTTTCCTGTGCTTGCCTGTCATTGGTATAGCCCCATAGACACTTTGAGGCCCTGATAGAGAGGAAATCGTGGAAGCTGCAACATTCCCACGGGCCTGCTGGAACATTCCCACCAGCCTACGGGCACCTCCCAGGCAACATCCATCCACTCAGCTGTTGAGGGGAAACATCAGTGTGTTCTGGGAACAGGCTGGGGCTGAGGTGGGAAAGAGGGATCAATGTCTACTCCTCATTGCCCAGACAGGAAGGAGCTAGCCCATGTTTCTGAAACAGGGCCATCTCCCCACACAGAAATAGTGGTGAGCCCACGGTATTCATTCCTGACTACGGGTCTCAAAAGAACGGACCAGTTTCCAGTTGCCACTGGAAAATGGGCAGGAGTCTTGTTGGACAGGGTGTGGATGCAAGGTTGGGGGAAGTGTGCTCTATTTCCCACTTGGAATTGCCCTTAGTACTCGGATTGCCTTGACCTTCTAACTTCTGGCAAGTCATTCCATTCTGTGACTGGTCTATATGGGGACATGAAAGGACTTGTCCTCTTACTTCAATTCTTGACATCTCAGTATCTCCAGAACAGTCCGTGGGCTCAGCTGAAGCCTCTGTTAATAATTGCTCTGTCCTTCCTATTTGCCTGCCTCCCTTCCAGGTACTCAAGGGAGCACCAGCAACTGAGCATCTACAGATAGGTGTGTACAGTGCAACTCTTTCCAGGGACACCCAGCGGAAGCCAGGGTAGGTGGGGGTGATGGTTCTCAGGGGCAAAGAGAGCCTGTTGCCGTGCGCGTGTGCACGTGTGTGTAAGAATCTGGCTAAAGATTCCTTTTTCTATATACATGTATGTGGATGTGTACTAAGGGGAAAATGTCCTGTTCTGTGGGCCACACCCAGGATGCGAACCAAGAAAAACCTGGGAAGAGCTTCTTCGTGTCTCCATATTGGTGATCAGGGAGATTTCATGAGGGAGGGGGTTTCTATGGTGGCTGGAAAGAATCACTTCTAGCCACCCAGTCAGATTTCTGGCACTTCTTAATTTAATGGATATGTTCCTGAGACAGGCCTCATTTGCCCCAACCTCTTCTCTCAGTTGCTGCTGTGCCCATGGGTTGAGCTGGGAGGGAGGGAGAATGGGCACTTTGAAATGAGCTACCCCCTCAGTAGCACCGCACCGTAAGCAGATTCCTAAACCCTCTAGAGTCTGTTTCTTTATCCACACGTGAGTCGGAGATAATGAGATAATGCGCATAAACGGCCAGCATGAGACCCGCCTGCATCTTAAACACAACGTAGCTGCTTTTCCTTTCTTTCTTCCCCTGTCCCTGCTCCTGGGGATTGAACCTAGCAGCTCCGGCCTGCTGGTCAAGCACTCTATGACCGAGTTACAGTCCCGCAGAGGTTGCCTTGTGCCTTGATTTCCTTCCTGCCATTTTTTTTTTTTTTTGGTTTGCTTTGTGCTCCTCCTTTAGTGGAATTGATTGCCAAGTCTTCTCTGGGTTTGTGGATACAGGAGGCAGGGAGTGCTGATGGAAGAGGGTGAGCAAACAAAGATGCTCCTAAGCTCAGTCCGCTCCAGTCAGTCCTGCCCAGTTTTAAGCAAGCTGCTGCCCAGGAGGAAGCATTTTTAACAACTCTTTTCAAAAACAACTCCATTTTCTTTCTTTCTTTCTTTTTTTTTTTTTTTTTTGAGACAGGGGTCTTGCTATGTAGTTCAGGCTGGCCAAGCTTCCCATCTGTAGTCTAGGCTGGCCTCAAACTTAAAGCAATCCTCCTGTCTGGTCTTTCAAATGCTGGGATTCTTAGGCATGCGCCATTCCACTGGGCTAAGGACTCCCTTTCCCTAAGCGAGAAAAGCCTGTAGGGGAACCCACTTGCCCATGGTTACCAGGTGACAACAGGAGTCTGACCTGGCAGGGCTCCAGCCTCTGCCTGGCAGATTTCATGACAGGATGTGCAGGTAGGTGGCCTTCCCAGAGGTTTACACTTGCTGCTTCTGCTGCACTTCTACATCCTCTCCAACCCCCCACGCACCAAAAAAGTACAGGTGATGGCTTTGAAGTTGGCTCCTGGAGGTAGCTCTGAGGGGGGTGGGGGTGGGCAGACAGACAGAGAGACAGACAGAGAGAGAGACAGACAGACACACAGAGAGACACACAGAAAGACACAGAGACAGTCAACAGAGAGGGAGGGAGGGAGAGACAGAGACAGAAACAGACAACACAGACAGAAAGGGAGGGAGGGAGGAGAGAGGGAGAGGGAGAGGGAGAGGGAGAGGGAGAGGGAGAGGGAGAGGGAGAGGGAGAGGGAGAGGGAGAGGGAGAGGGAGAGGGAGAGGGAGAGAGAGAGACCTGCTGAGGCTGTTCTTGTTTGTTCCCAAGCTTGCCAGAAGGGCACTTCCCTCCTCCCCACTGATGTCAGCCGATGACGTCTGGGCCGCATTCAGGCCATGCTGTCATTTGTCCCATGCTCATTCAGCTGATTAAAAGTCATCAATTGTTTTTTAAGCCACCAGCAGGCGAGCCACCAGGCGCCATTTGTTATTGCTCGGCCATGCTGTGAAATGCTGTTTAAACGCACTGAGCAAAGCTTTCGGAAACCAGAGGCCAAAAGCGGTTTGGGAGGAAAGCAAATAGGAGAGAAATGAGTGGGCCCAAATCTTTGCCAGAGGGAACAATCAGGCCAAGCAGCTGACGTACTGGTCCCCTTTTCAGCAGCTCCCACACAATTCTTTTCAGGGGCCTTTCCCTTGGGGCCAGAGCAACAGGGTGCCCCCTTCATCTTCCTGCCTGCTAAAATCATCTCCATGATGGCTAACAAATATTCACTTGGGGATTTTTTTTTTTTAATCTAGTTTCCTCACTTCCAAGTTGTCCCCTTGGTTTTTGACTGGGTTAATGTTTCTACAACACAACTCAATGTCATCTTTGCTCAGACACCTTCAGTGGTCCCCCACTGTTTGTGGAATGAAGGATAAAGTCAGTCCTTCATAGTGTGGCTGGATTTCTCTTTTAATTGCCACTGTTCATCGGGCAAAGCAGGTTCTGAGACTCAGCCGCTCCATTATTTGGCTATTATTCCTGTTATTCCCTTCAGTTTGAAATAGTGAACTAGTTCCCCAATGCCAACTTCTGAAGCCCCTCTAGGTCATCCAAGGTGTGTGCTGGGACCCATCTCTATCTTGATCTCTTTCCTAAGGATACAAGTCCCTATCTTCTTTGGGTTTCCACAGCCACATGTGGAGGAGAGGCCATGGTACCTTGTCTATATCCCCCTTTGGTTATCCTTTCTGTGCACACAGCTGCCAGCACCTGTGTCCCTGTGCCTTCGGGCCGTCTCTGACCACCTGAGTCCTCTGTGACTACCGGAAGCAGACAGGCACTCTCAGGAAATTATGTTCTCCAGGAGTAGGCCTCTATCAATGAGTGATGGGAACTGGGGTTGCTTAACCCACCCACCCCCACCCCCTTGCTCTGGAGTAGTTCCAGTTAGTTGCCCATAACACTAGTCTATTCAGTCAGGTGGTGGTAGCGTCCCTTTAATCCTAGCACTCAGGAGACTGAGACAGGTCAATCTCTGAGTTCGAGGCCAGCTTGGTCTACAGACTGAATTCCAGGAAAGCCAGGACTACACAGAGAAACCCCATCTTGAGAAACCCAAAACAAACAAACAAACAAACACAAAATACAGTAGCCTGTCCAATTCTTTCCCTGCCTCTTCCCAGATAAATAGTTGCCCTATGGGTGGGAGTATAGCAGAGTGGTACAACACATACCTAGCATGTATAAGGTTTCAGGTTTCACCCGAAGCACCACAAAAACAAAGAGAAAAAAATTATACCCAGATGCTTATTTCAGGGTCTGTTGCTGCTGCTGCTGCTGTTGCTGCTGGTGGTGGTGGTGTGACACCCAAACTTAGATCATATGTCATTTTGTTCTGGCCCTTTGTCCTGCCTAATTAGCCACGAGTCCCCTGGAGTTCTGCCCATGGTACCTTGCCCATAATAAGTAGCCATGCATAATAGGTAGATGTTGGATGGCTCAAAAAATTCTCTGAACGAAACAAGCAGACCTGGGTTCTATGTGTGGTCCTCTCTGCTCACATATGGCCGGGCTGTTCACTCGTCTCTGTGCCAGCAGATCTCTTTCATCCAAGGGCTAGTCTCAGCACATCTCCTGAACCCTCTACCTCTATCCCAAGTCTGTCCCTTCCCTGCACTGTCACTGAACCTAAATAGTGCCACCGGGCACCATCCTAGTCTCTTTTGTTTCCTGAGTTCTCGAGTTCTATTTCACTCTCTCCTGGGTTCTCTCATTCTCAAGGGTGAATCTCCCAGTCCCAGGGGTTTTCTGTTAGTGACGTCTATTCCCAGGAGGCAGGAGTCATCTGGAAGGGTGACTCCATATGAATCAGACAGGGGTGGTGTCATTGGAGCAAACAGCTGCTTCTTCCAGGCATCACTTAAGAAATTTGTAAGTATACATAAGACTGAGCTTTGTGACTGTGGGAACAGAGACCGTGGGGCATCCAGAGATAGGAGAACACACATCTGGATGTCCCATGGTCATGATCTGTCTTGGCCCTGAGAACATAGAGCTCCAATCTTGGATTTCCATGAGATACGAGTTTATGGTGGTATGTGTGTGCAGTGCAGTGTGTTAGTACATGCGTTCCTCTCTCTCTCTCTCTCTCTCTCTCTCTCTCTCTCTCTCTCACACACACACACACACACTCACACACACACACACACACACACACACACACACACAGAGAGAGAGAGAGAGAGAGAGAGAGAGAGAGAGAGAGAGAGAGAGAGAGAGAGAGAGAGAATGAGAACTATGGGTCCTCAGTGGTACTGTAAGGCTTTATCAGGCTACCTCACACCATAGGGAGAAAAGTCAATGTGAAATGCTCCCTACCTGCCTCCCTCTTCCTTTCCAACTCTCTTTTACCCAATGGGTAACCACTGAAGTAAGAAGGCTCAGCCCAGGTAAGGGGTGGTGGGTCTCACAGGCAGCCCGAGGCAGTTGCTACAGCACTTGGGAAGAGCATTCGCTCTGTTACAGACAATTCTCATTTCCACCTCTGCACAAAACAAAAGGCAGCCAGCTCGCCTGGGGCTACACTGTGGAAAAAACAAATGCTGGCTGGAGTACCTCACATCTCTAACTTTCCAAACCGCAGCCAGCCTTGCAGACTGCTGACCCACAGGAACATATTTGAAGTAGGATGGGGTGGCCGTATGGTGCTCGTAGGCTAGTGATGGGCCCTTCCGGTGAGTCCTGGTCTGGCGGGTGAGGGCTATAAGATGTGGCTCCTGAGCTCTAGGCATGGGTTGTCACTGAACATGGCCTGAAGGAGTGGAGGGAGGGAAAGGCCTTGCTGGCTGCCTTGTATGGAGCTGCTGTTACCCTGGAAACGGCCCTTCTGGCCTCCAGGGCCTAATAACATTCCTCAAAGTTCTCAGGAGTTGTGAGTTTTGGAATGATTACATAAATGTGGCTTTGTGGGCGCGGAGCACTGAGCGGGTAATACTCCACCTCTTGAGTCAGGCCCTTGAAGAAAAACACAGCAACACAAAGGAGACCGAAGAGAGCGAGTCCGAAAGATTTGGGGGTTAAGAACTGCCATTGCCTGATAGGAACCTTCCGGCCATCTTTATTTTTCTTAGATGGCAATTCCTGGAGGTGTTTAGTGGACATTGCAACTGAAGTACAGAGTGGAGGGTTGGGTCTATCTAGGTCCAGGTCTCTGTATCTTTCTCAAAACATTTACTGTCTAGGTCACTGTGGTTCTATGACAAGTTATCACAGTACAGAAATAGCCACTAATGAAATAACTGTATAAAATCTGCCCCCACCCAGATAATCTTCCTTTCTGATCAGCTAGGTGCATCATCTATCTATCTTGCCTTGGCCTTTCCAGGGTCATAGCCCAACACTAGCAGGCATATAGGCCTGAAGCTGCTGAATGAATTTCCTGAAACCAGTGAGAATGGTTCTGGCTATTGCTCCCAACTTAGAAGGAGTCATTCATTCATTCATTCATTCATTCATTCATTCATTCACTGTAGGTCTGCTTCACAACCTCCCTACCCCTATCCCAAACACTAATGGAACCAGGGCCTTGTGAATGCTACAAGCACTGTTCCCCTGGCCCACATCCCAGCCTTGGGCATGGTGAGTGGGTTGGCACTATTCTCAGTGGAAGGACCCATCCACAAGCCAGGAGGGCAAAGGAGCTTTCAGAAGCAGATCTCTTGGAAAACAGCTGACGCAGCCCTTGAGCATTTTGAGTTATTCTCTTTATGATGGTGTGTAAGTCAAGTACAGACTGTTGTGTCACTAGATGATTCGGTTAGGGGAAAAGAGAAGCTTTGAATTTCCAATCAAACTTCCTAGCACATTGCTTGAACCTTCCTATGTAGCCCATACTATCTTGCCTCAGCCTCCCGAGTGCTAAGATTCCAGGTATGTACCACCACCACACCCTATCAATTTAACTGTTTGCTTGAACTCAATTATTTTAAGTTCCTGTAATACCTGGGATTAAAACAACAACAACGACAACAACAACAACAACAACAACAACAACAACAACAATTTAGTTTTGATTCAACTGTCCTTTGGGAGATTGAGTCCCAAGTACATTCCCCCCCACTATTTACATGGAAAATTTGATCTTTAAGTGTTTTTATTAGAAGCAAGCTTCCACTGTGTGGGTTATCATTAGGTACAAGGGTCTCTAGGATTTCTAGGGGCTTATGGGCATGGGACTTCAATTTTCCCTAGCAGAGGGCAAGGGTAATGACTGAGCCAACTGAGTTCCTTCAAATGCCACCTGCCATCTCCTGCCTCCCATCTCTTCATTCACCCCCCCCAATTCTGTAGACAGCTACTTCCCACCCAAAAGCCCATCCTTTGCTATCCCCTAATTGTCCTTTGTCTCTTTCGTAGGTGACATGTACTGATTTAGTAGACCCTGTTGGCCTACATGGCAAAGAACACTTCTAGACTGTTTTTATGGGTGGCTGTCCTCTGTGGCTTTTGCTTTCCCCATCTCTCAAGCTAAATTCCAGTGAGGACAATACCATGCCCCTGCCAAGGCAGGTCCTCTTCTCGAAATCTAAGCTGGGCTGGAGGGAGCACTTGCTGCTTTTGCAGACAACTCGGAGTTTTCTTCCCAGAACCCATTGCTGGTGGCTCACACTCATGTGTGACTTCAGTTCTGGGGAAATCCAACGCCCTCTTCTGGCCTCTAGAGGCACTGCACTCACATACACAGCCCCCAGCATTGATGAGCATAATTAAAAAGAGAAAACAACAACCAAACAACCCTCCTAAACTTTCCTACCCCAATCATAGCAGAATTAGTGCCCATTGGCAAGGCTACTGCTCTTTGGAAGTGGCCTGGAACTCTGGAAGGTCATGAACTCTCCCTAGCCTGTCCTCCTTACTGTCTTAGACCTCTTGGTATTATTGAACATCAGGTACAATGTAGTATATTTGATTATCTGATTTCTGACCTTTCTCTCTTAACAGCGAGCACAGTAGCCTCCCCAGGGGCAGACATTTGTTTATATTTAATTTATATATACATTGTGTGTGTGTGTGTGTGTGTGTGTGTGTGTGTGTGTGTGTGTGTGTCCTCTCATGCATGTAGAGGCTGAAGGACAAGTTTCAGAAGGCAATGGTCTCTTGTTTCTGCTCCTGGCTATATATACACTACAGGCTAGCTGGCCGAGACCTCCCATGAGATTCTCCCCTCTCAGCCTCCCATCCCTATTAGGAGTTCTGGGGTCACACCTGGGTTTTTGGCTGCTCACTTTTGTTTTCTTCTCTTCCCAGACAGGGTTTCTCTGTGTAGCCCTGGCTGTCCTGGAACTCACTCTGTAGACCAGGTTGGCCTTGAACTCAAAGATCTGCCTGCCTCTGTCTCCCCAGTGTTGGGATTAAAGGCGTGCCATGACCTGTACCATCCCCCCCATCCCCCAGCCCCCACACACCCTCACCATAGCCCCCACACATGGCATTTAAATCAGGTTTTAGGATAGAAGGAGTCAGGAAGTTTGTGCACTAGAATCTTTACCTGCCAACTCATCTCCTTTATTTTTCATTTTTTTTGTGTCTGTCTGTCCATCCATCCATCCATCCATCCATCCATCCATCCATCCATCCACCTATCTATTTCTTTTCTCCTCCTCAATTTTTAATACTCGGAATTGGCGGGGTTGGGGATTTAGCTCAGTGGTAGAGCGCTTGCCTAGGAAGCGCAAGGCCCTGGGTTCGGTCCCCAGCTCCGAAAAAAAAAGAACCAAAAAAAAAAAATACTCGGAATTGAATCTAGGGCCCCAAGCGTACTATGTTAGCACGATACATCCCTAGCCCTAGAGATTTGCTTTAAATTGCTTTTTGCTACACCCCAGTCTCCAGTTCAGTGTTAGAGCATAGCAGAGCTTCACCTTTCTCATTTTTTTCAGGCAGGATCATACTAAGTATCCTGGGATAGCTTTGAACATACTGTGTAGTCAAAGCTGGCATTGAACTTTTAATCCTCCTGCCTCAGTCCCTGAGTGCTGTGATTATGTCATGCCCAGCTCAGTCCAGCTTGGTGAATGTGTAGGGCTGGCAGCAAATGCTGGGATGGCACTTTGATGATAAAATTGGCTACAGCAAAATCAGGAACCATTCTTGTCACAGGACACCCACACCTCCAAGGCCCTACTCTGGCAAGTCTTTACCTTGCAAGGGCCCTGGAAGTCACATAAGCAAAGGTCTCAAAAGTCCCATTCTAGAGGTGAGGCTGGAGGTTTGGTACCGCTCTCAAAGGGTTTCCACCAGGGTGATATCATATCCTTCCAGAATTTGGCTGAAGGTTCTAAAATGGTTCTGCTTAGGCAGGTGAGCAAGTTAGGCTAAGCCAGGTCCTACAAAACCCTTAGGCCCTTCACAACTCGGAGGCCAGCTGTTCTGTTTCTGTTGAGTGGAAAAGAAAGGACAAGACATTACAGCTGCTGTCTACACCATTAAACCCTGCGAAGGTAAGCCAGGCAGTCTTTCTTCCCAGAATGAACCCAACTCACTCATCTTCCAAGGCCCTCTCCCTTTCATCCAGAAGTCTGCTCTGTAGGCTTCTGCCTTTCAGCCTTGTCTTGGCCATAATGCAACCTTTCCATAGACTGCAGGGGCAGAGGCTTCTACAGACTTGAAAGCCTCCCCCAGTTCTTACTGCTTGGTGTTCAGCTCTGCAGTCTAGGCTTTAACAGAATTCCAAGAGGGTGTTCTAGGAGCTTCCCCTTGCTAGGATCCCACCTTGCTCAACTTATTAGCATGGAACCCAAGCATCATAGTCTTAAAAAGGCCCAAGGTATAAAAGTGACCAGGCCCTACATTGTGTGTTGCCTGTCCTACCAAACTTGGCCTTGACAAGCTCATGTCCTGCCAACCTTCAAAATCCATCTCTGGCTGAGTCTTGTGACACAGGCCAGCACTTGCTTCCCCTCAGATCTCCCTCTTTAAAAAAAATTAGAGGGACTAGAGAAATGGCAGAGAGGTTAAAAGTACCTGTTTCTGTTTTAGAGAACAACATGGGTTCAGTTCCCAGCATTCATATGGTTGTTCACAGCTATAACTAACTCCAGTTCCAGGGGACCCCACAGTCACTTGACTTCAGAGAACCAGACACATGTGTGGTACACATATATACATGAAGGCAACACACACACACACACACACACACACACACACACACACACACACACGCCCACCTGCACACATGCCAGCAAACATGCACAAACTCACACAACTTTAAAAAATTGAAAGATTTGTACATGTATTTAATGGATTTTAGTCATTTTTACTCCTCCCCCATCCTTCCCCGTCTTCTGCTAGAACTAGTCTCAACCAGTTTCCCTCATAATTTTATGGTTTCTTTTTGTGTGTGGCCAACTGATTTTCTTGCCTGAGCCTGGGGGACTTATTAGTCCACCAGACCACCAAAGATTTATCTCAACCTGTGATTGCCAATACTCCCTTAGGGATAAATGGGACCTCATGGACCCTTCCCTGCTGAGGGGTCCACTGTGGTACAGACAAACTGCACCAGCTCGCTCTCTCTCTCTCTCTCTCTCTCTCTCTCTCTCTCTCTCTCTCTCTTCCTATGTGTGTCTGTCTCTCATCTCTCTCTCTCTCTCTCTCTCTCTCTCTCTCTCTGTCTTTCTCTGCCTCTTTCTGTGTGTTTCTGTCTCTCTCTCAGGCATGGTTTTGAGACTAAGTAGTTGATAGTCACTTCTTTCTGGGTTCATGTTTGACCCTTGTGTTACCCCTCTTCCCCAAGGTTTCCAGCTTTGACTTGGACCTGTGTTAGACACTCTCTGGTCTCTCTTAACTTGGTTCTCTGGGGTTTAGAATCTGCAGACAAGAGTTTGGAAATGCAAGGCCCTGGCCTACAAATGAAGGGACCAATGTCTGGTCCTCCCAGGTCTTCTGTGGAAATCAGAGACTACACTAGCATATGTTTACCAGGAAGGCTGTGATCAGAGAGCCACTAGACACTCCTCTGGGAGGCTGCCTGGGCAGGAAGTTGTTCATTTCAGGGTTTTAATGGCCCCTGGGTTGGAAGGGGAGATCCCATTGCACTTGGGGAAACCTGAGGGTCCCACTCAGGAGTTTCCTGACACACAAGAAAGTCCACAACACGTATTTGTTGATTGGCTAAAGACAGCCCTTGGAGCTAATAAGGAACTTTGGGGGACAAGTACTAAGCCAAGGACTATGAACAGCACCTAATATGGATCTCCTTCCAGAGGAGAGGACCAAAGCCAGAGAGGAAGTGAAGTCACCTAGTGACCTGAGGCCCAAGCCAGCTGCCCCCTTCCTTCTATGGCCTTTAGATACTTCCTGGAAGGTAAGATTATTAAATTGATAGACATGAGGAAGGCTATGAACTTAGGCAGAAAACATTGACACATTTATCTGCCCCCCCCAAACCTAAGTGAAATGGAACATTCTCTTTAGTCCAAGTAGAAAACAAATCAGGATGATGGTGATTGTGAGTTTGTTACTGTTTTAGTCCATTTTCCATGACCTTTAATGAAAAAAAAAAAACAGGAGGCAGGCTACTTCATAAAGAAAGGCAGTTTATTTGGGTTCATAGTTTTGGTAAAGCAAGTGCTAGGGGCTATATCTTTGTTTTTACCACCACCACCACCACCACCACCACCACCACCACCACCACCACCACCACCACCACGGTTTCATTCTTAGTCCAGGCTGGTCTCAAACCCACAACAGTCCTTCTGCTTCAGACTCTCAAGCGTTACAATTAAAGGTGTGAGCCACTGTGCCCAGGTGATAGATTTATTGCTAGTAGAGCCCCAAGTTATTAAAGAGGCAGAGGCTGTGTTGCATGGGTTTTCGAATCTCTATCTCTCTCTATTTACTTTACTTTATTGATGTGGATGAGTGTTTGTTTGCATGTATATCTGTGCACTGCATGCATGCTTGGCCAGAGGCTAGAAGGATCTCCTAGAAACGGTGTTACTGAGAGTTGTGAGCCACCATGTAGGTGCTGGGAATTGAATCCAGAGTCTCTGCTACAGCAGTTATTCCTCTTAATCTCTGAGCCATCTCTTCAGTCCCTGTCCTTTTCTTTTAGGGCCACTACGATTCATTGATGGGTCTCCACCCTGATGATCTAATCCTAAGCATTTCCCAAAGGCCCCATCTCTAAATACCATAGTCGATTTGTATTCCCACCCTTTCAAAACCTCACAGTAGGATTAAATTTTAGCCCAAGCTTGAGGGAGGAGATTATAGTAAAACTACAGCAGTCACCAAGAGAAATCACAGATATAGTTATAATGCCTTACAGTTATGACCATTTGAAATAGAGCCGTTCATTTAACTCATTATTTAATGCACACACACACACACACACACATGCACACACACACACACACATGCACATGCACACACACGCGCACGCACACACACGCGCAGTGACTGTATCACCAGCCACATACTTGATGCCTGTCAAAATATAATAAAATAAATACTTGGTTTGTTTCCAATTCTATGGGCTTTATTTTGGTTTGTCTTATTTTTGGTGCTGGGAATGGAACCCAGGGCTTCGCTCATGCTAAATGCATACCTTATCACTGAACATCATGCTCAGTCCTGCACAATGCTTTATTGCATGCATTTAGTGCTGTATTCTGAGAATGGAGGTATGTGTGTCCACAGGCTTTACCAGTCTATGAAGGAGCCATGGCACAAAAAAAAGATACCAAGGGTCAGCAGTAGGTAAAGTTCCTTGCTGCCAAGTCTGATGACCTGGGTTTGATTCCTGTGACTCAGAGGATGAAAGGAGAGATTTGAGTTCCACATGTTGCCTCTGGCCTCCTCGTGGACACATCCTAACTAAACAAATAAACAAAATTTAAAAACAATTAGTAAAAAGGCTTTTTAAGAATCAGTCTCCATAAATGCATAGGATGCCTTTTGCCGCCTAGTCTGTTTCATGGGTGAAACAGCAGTTCAGCCTGGGTGGCAACAGTGCTGAGTTTCCTTCTTAGCCTCTGCTCAGTTTGTTCCAACCTTAAGTTGCTTATCCATGACACAGTTGTTATAGCAGCCTCACATTTCAGGGTTATTGTGGGTTTAAGAAGATGCATACAGTGTTTGACCATGAGCATGGCTTAAGGTACAAACAAGTTCAGTATGTACCAATGTGAGCGAGTGTGTGTGTGTGTGTGTGTGTGTGTGTGTGTGTGTGTGTGTGTGTAAAGTTGACAAGAACCATTTCTTTATTTTGGCCATTTCAAAGAAAAAAGCATAATTCATTTGTCAAACTTTTCTAAACCTCAATTCATGGGTATTAAAAAAAATATCATCCAAGAACAGATGGCTTAAGATGATGTTTTCAATTACATTATAACATCTTTTAATTAAAGGGTAATTTATGTATTTTAAAGCTTACTGTCCTCAAAGGGAATAATTCAATAAGTTTTTACATATATCTAGATCACGGGATCACCTCCTAGATCAAGATCTATGTCTTTCCCACTATTCCAGAGGATTCCTTATACTCTTTCCTAGTCACTGTTGTTCTCCCTTCTTTAAGAACTTAATTAGGTTTCTATTACTGTGATAAACACCATAACTGAAAAAACTTGGGAAGGAAAGGGTTTATTCCACCCTACGCCTTATGTGTGACGTGAAGGGAGGTCCAGACAGGAGCTCAAGGCAGGAACCTGGAGGCAGGAACTGAAGCAGAGACTGTGGAAGAGTGCTGCTTACTGGCTTGTTCAGCTTAATTGCATCCTTAGGCAATCCTGGGCCCTCTCACATCCATCATCAATCACCAATTGATAAAATGGTCACTAGACTTGCCTTCAGGCCAATCTGATGGAGGCAACTCCTCAGTCAAATTCCATCCTCCAGATATGTCCATGTTTGTGTTAACTTGACAAGAACAAGTACTACCCTAAGTTCTATCACTGATCTTTCTGTAGATGGAATCCAAAGACAGGGACTCCTTTGTATCTCTCTTCATTCAGTAACTATCATATCTGAACTCTGTCTGCCTACATTTTGGCCCATATCCATAATTTCTTCCTTTCCATTGCCAGGTAAAAACCACAATATAAATATCCATTGTCCCACTAATGAAATTTTTGGCTTTTTTCCTTTTCTTTTCTCCCTTTCTTTCTCTCTCTTTCTCCCTTCCTTCCTTCCTTCCTTCTTTCCTTCCTTCCTTCCTTCCTTCCTTCCTTCCTTCCTTCCTTCCTTCTTTTCTTTTTGACTCTGGTGAATCAAGGTGCTTTGAATGTTCATGTCCTTGTGTGAGTGAATCAATTAATTTCTCTTGGCTATGCCAAGGAATGAGATCCCTGGGTCAGAATTTCGTATGTCCTATGTGTTCCGTCAGTCTCAATTAAATGTTCTCTTTCTGAGGCAAGAGTCTCACGTCACTTGGGATGTCTTCACATTTGCTGTATCACTCAGGATGGCCTTGAACTTCTGGCCTCTATGTCTTCAGTGCTAACATTACAAGCATACAGCTCCAGAGCTGCATTATGCAGTGTTTTGCGGGGATGGCTTCCAGGAGCATGCTGGGTAAGCACTCTTAACTGAGCTACTTCTCTCTCTATGCCAGTGAAATGCTAGAAGATATATTTTCTAGGCAGTAAGGCTTTACAGTAAGAGTGATGGCTGTGTTGTAAACTAGGGGTTCCTTAAACTTCCCATCCTAGAAAGCAGAAATTCCAATACCAATTTCCCCACCGAAATAGATATTCTTATTATTTTGTGATGGAACCCAAGGCTTTGTGTGAGCTAGTAGTGCTGTACCACTGGATTATAGCCCCAGAGTAACAGTGTGATGGATAACTAGATTTTGTCTGCCAACCTCGATTTGGAATGGAGAAAAGGACTATGATGTACAAGTGGCTAAGGATGAATTAGAAGAGAGATGAGCAGAAGAAAAAAAACTATCAAGGGCTAAGTATGGTGGCATGTAACTGCAATCCCAACACTCAGAAAAAAAAAAAGACAGGGGGATTGGCAGCTCCAGATTAGCCCAGGCTATGAAAGAAGTTGGAAGCAAGCCTGGGCCACATAGTGAGACATAGTCTCAAAAATCAACCCCTTCCAAAAGGCCCCTACTAGGGAAGTTGACGAGCCAGGCATGGGTGCTAGACATCCTTAGGTAGGGTGACTAAACTGAATTGGTCAGCAGTCCCTGGAAAAGGAGGTGAACCCCTTCTTCTGCTTGCTACTCAGGTAGCCCAGCCTGGCAGAATGTCCTTCACTGTGGCTACCTAGTTTTGATAAACTTAGCACTCCCCTGGGTGGTCTGCGACAGTTGTTGCTTTTTGTACATATTGTTTTTTAGCTACAGGTCAAATGTTTCTCAGCATCTGTCCTCAGACCAGGGGAAGGCCTTGTGATTGCCATGAGTCTGGGGCACTTGGTTCTTGACAGGGCAGCATTCACACCATGAATGCTCCTTTACATAGGTGTGAATGCTGCCATGTCAAGAACCACACCCAGCCTGACATTCTTTCTCAGTAAATGAAAGCTTTTTATGCCGCATCTTCTCGACTAAGATGGTGAGATTTTTCTAAAAGTGTGAGTCTCAAAGTGTGACACCAGCACCACAGAGGATTTTATTTAAAATGTCCAATGATCTAGGGATGTGGTTCAGTTACCAGCATCCTTGGAGCCATGGGTTTATGACCCAGCCCTAACTTGGCCTGTGGTAGAGCACTCCTTTTATCCCAACTGTTGAGAGGCAAAAGCAGGAGGATCAGACATACAAGGTCATCCTCAGCTACTTGGGTTACACGAGACCCTGTGCCTTGTCCTGGGAATTCTGCCGAGGCATACTAAAGTTGATAGCTCTGGTTTCCAACTTTTCTCTCTTTTTAATAAAAACAGTGTTACTGCCTGGTCCACCTCCCTGGAGATGAAGTTATTAATTAAGGATGTAGTGTTTGCCCTATATAGCACATATAACTTAACTTTACCAAGTTAAGCCACATTCTTTCTTGTCCCAGCTTCTTCAGGGCATTGACTGTATGGAGGTGATCCTGCCACGGCTGTCTTTAAGTCTATTTATGTACTAAATTACACTCATTGATTTACAGCTGTAGAGCCAACCTTGCATCCTTGGAAGGAAACCAGCTGGGTCATGGTGTATGCTTTTCTTAGCGAGTTCTTGAATTCCATTTGCAAAAGTTTTATTGAGACTGTTTGCATCTATGCTCATCAGGGACATTGGTCTATAGACTTTGTGTTATCGAGTCCTTATCTGGTTTTCATATTGGAGTAATGCTGGCTTCATAGAACTAGTCTGTCTAGTGGCGGTCCTTCCCTTTCTGTTTTACAGGGCTCAGTGGGGAACATTGGAGTTAGCTCTGCTTTAAGGGTCTGCTGAGTCTATTTGTCGATGTTTCCCCTTTGTGTGCTTTCCCTCTTTTTCCCAATACCTGCATTGCTTCCTTCTTTCTTTTCCAATGTCTACTCATTTCTTCTCTTTCTCCCTCTCCCTGTCTCTCTCCCTGTCCCTCCCCCTCCCCCTCTCCCTCTCCTCCTTTTCCTTCTTCTCCTCCCCCTCCTCTCCTTACCCCTCCCCCTCCTGCCCCTCCTTCCCTTACCCCTTGTCCTCCCCCCTCCTCTCCTCCTCTTCCCTCCTCCTCCCCTTCCTCCTCTTCTCCCTTCTTCAAAATTTCAGATTCTATTTTAGATCTTACTTCTATGTGACAGCATCTGTATTGCTGATTTCCCTAGCCACTTTGCTGGCTTCTTCTTCCTCTGCATTGCTCACTTTCTTCCCCAGGTTCTCAACTCAACTCTCAGGCTTTGTGTCTTCCTTGAGGTTACTGCTCATTTTTACAAGAAAACTTTGAACTTTTCATCTGGCCTCTTACTTATCTCAGTGCCTTTCAGTTCAGTAGCCGAGGAGTTTCAATCTTTTGGAGAAGTCACGTTGCCTTGCTTTTTCATGCTTCTTGTGTTTTTGCATTGTAATTTGCACATCTGTTTGTGTGTTTGTTTGTTTGTTTGTTTGTTTCTGGTTGGGGTGGGGAAGGTCTCATTAAGCAGCCTGAAATCTTGAAGGTTCAATCCTCACTACCACTCAACAAGTAGAAAACAAACTCTTAGAAGTAGTGCCTACTGGACTTCTCTCTGCCAGGGAGCCATACAGCTCAATATCAGAATCAGCAGGGGACTAGTGCCAAAACGCCCCCTCCCCACCCTCCTTGTAATTCAAATCCTGGATGCTAATGCTCCTTGTATAAAGTGACACAGTATTTGCTTAGAACCTGCATACTCTTGTACATTTTGTTTTTATCTCTAGCTTTTGTAGCCCAGGGTGGCTTTGAACTTGTCATCTTCCCACCTCAGTCTCTGAGTGCTGGGATCACATGCACACAGTACCATGTTGGTATACTTTAAATCATTTGTAGGTTGCTTATAATGCCAATGCGTTGTAAATGCTGTATACATGGTTGTTAAACACATTGTTTAGGGAATAATGACAAGAAAAAAGCCTGTGTGTGTTCAGTACAGATGCTCTGCTTTCTCACCATTTTCCATGGGTGGTTAGTTGAACCCACAGAGGCATAGCTCAGGGACACACAGGGCTGACTATATTTGCCACAGAGCATCCAGCTTCCCAGCACAGGGCCCTTCTGAGCATGAGGCTGAATGTGACTGAGCTGCTGGGCACGAAATGGAGCTGCCTTGTATGCTTACACAGCTCATGCTGCACCGGCTGAATTCTGCCAGCCTCACTGGTTGCTTGCTACATGACTTGCTGTTTTCTCTTCAGTACATATGTCCTCCAGCTCAGCACACCCACCGAGCTGGCTGGACCCCCATCCAGGGCAACAGGGGTTCTTGGGAATAGACTCAACTCAGGCCTGCACACAAGTAGGACACCTTGTAGACACTATTGATTTTCCTATAAAGGGTGAACTTTCTATTAAAACAATCACATAAATTATTTAACTAAACCCCACATGGTAGTATATAACCAGGAGGGCCAGGATCAGGCCAGCCCTTGAAAAAGGACCAGAGAGAGCCTGTACCTTATGGTATAGGACTTGAGTGTATGGAAGTCACCACTGAACTTAATAAATCTGTTGTCTTTTGTTTTGTTTTGTTTTGTTTTTTCTCTAGAGCTTTGGGATCATGCGTGTGCCTTTCTTTTCAGTCTCCGAAACTGCTTTCATTGCAGCGTGGGCACCAGAAAGCCACTGTATTCAGAATGAGATTTTTTTGTCCGATCCTTGGTATCCACTCACACCCTCCATTATTCAGACTTGACAGTCAGCCACAGCTGCCTCTGTCTGGACAGGCAGTCTCAGTTGCAGACTGCCTCCACTCTGCATCCCTGCCCCACTTGTTTCCTTCTTCCCTTGGAAGAGACAGAGAATAAAGCCCTACCCATTTCCAGGATATTCCTTTCACATTACTGCTGCCTCCCCCCCACCCCCGCCCCAGGATTTCCTTGGAAATGATATGATTGTCCTGAATAGTTCTGGTGGCTTGGATACAAAAGTGATGTTTAGAAGGGTGCTGTGGCTTCCTCCACTTATTCCAGCAGCAGCAGCAGCACATTGGAGACAGAGGCAGGCAGATCTCTGTGAGTTTCAGGCCAGTCTGGGCTATATAATAAGATTCTTTTAGGGTAGGCAAGCAGTGGTGACAGTTGCGTCAGATAGCTGATTTGCTGTTGTTGCTGTTGTATAGCCAATACTCTTAGCAGTTTCAAACTTGCTTTAAGTCATTTTGGACTTTTGGAGGATACTCTTTTCTGGCTCCTTATTTTCAATCACCTTGCCCCATGCCTTAACCACTTGGCATTTTTATCCCCTGGATGCTCCCAAATCCTACCCCCAGCAAAGTAGATCTGGGGCTCGGATCTCCTCCTTAGATTTCCTCTAAGCACTAAAATGTACAGAACCTTTAGACAAAACAGGATTTCACATACCAGGGAAGTTAGACACTAACTAGTTCTATGGCACCTAGGTTTCCTTTCTTTGGAGACCTTGGTGTGAAAAGAAATGCCATTTACCTATGCTGGGAGGGGGTATTGGCCTGACTCTACTGACCCCAGGGAGGCCGAACTGGCTCTGCCTTTTGTCTCCAGCAGTGCTGGGTAGAGGGCTACCTCATGGGGTTAATTGCTCAGTTGTAACTCTGGTCGTTAAAATTCAAGAGGTGTGCTACCCTTGAGGTAGATGTGCTGTCCTGTAACTTTTTATATATGACACCTCCCCCTCGGGTTCCCGCACTGCTGTTAGCCTCAGCCAATTAGAGCTTCATGAAGAGGCCAGACCCTATCTCCCAGCCCTGCTTCTGCTGGGAGGCCCAGTAGTGTTCTTTCTGGTTTGATGGAACCTCTGCTTCCGGCCATAATACATTTGCGATTTTTAGTTTAAAAAAAAAATACAAAACTGATTTCTAATCCGATATTCACAAGACCAATTTAAATTAAAGTATTTATTTGTTTGTTTGTTTGAAGTAGGGTCTTGTTATATATATAACCCAGGCTGGCTTAGCACCCCTGATCCTCCTGCCCCAGCCTTCAAAGTGCCAGGATTGCAGGTATGTATTACCATTCTCAGCTTTAAAAATATTTTTTAAAATCTCTCTCTCTCTCTCTCTCTCTCTCTCTCTCTCTCTCCCTCCCTCCCTCCCTCCCTCCCTCCCCTGCTCCCGCTCTTACACATGCTTGCATAATTTTATAAACTTGGTTTGATAGCACACACCTGTAACCCCAGCATTGTGGGGTAAGAGTTCAAGGTCATTCTGGGCTCATGAGTTTGAGGTTAACCTGAGCTACATGAGCTCCTCTCTAAAATAACATACATCTCCCTCCTCTATCTTTCACACTCCCTTCTAAAAGGGGTTTCTTTTGAAGTTTGTTTTCTTTGATCCAAGTGGCCGACTTCAGGATGTTTTTCTCTAACTACATATAAAACAAATCCCCACTTCCCCACTTCCCAACACACACACACACACACACACACACACACACGCACGCACGCACGCACGCACGCACGCACACACACACACGCACACACACGCACGCACGCACACGTGCACACACACGAAAAGAAAAAAGCCCAAAAGATTTTCTCTTTTTGAGCAAGATTTTGAAGCTGGTCACCAACTCATCTCCTTATTTGCTCTGTCACTCATGAACCTCTGGCTCCTTCTGGTTGCCATCTTGTGAGCATTTGGGGAAGATAGAGACTAGAGAAACTTAAATCTGCCAGGGCCCTGGAAGTGTCATGCTGTAGCGGGTCTCCCATCTGTGGGCAAGTTCTAATATAACTGGCTGTGCTCCTCCCATCACCCAAGCCACAATCATACTGGTCAGAGTCTTAGCAGTGAGCAAAAGGGCTGCTGTGCTCATAAGTAAAGGAACGAGGAGGCCATCAGGCCTTGTCGCTAGATAGGAGTGGAAAATGGTAGGAAAATCTTAGTGCAGCCTCCAGTTTGGCTTGTTTCTGGTGACGTGCTCACAGCACTAATTTTGGAAGTCGATTAGCTAAATAGCAAATGGGCCCCTGTCAGCCTTGCTGTAGGCAACGCCTCCAGTGCACAGTCACTGTGGGAATGATTACATTGTTTTCCAGCAATTTAGAAGTAGCCTTGATTAGCTTAGACAGGTTGAAGCCACTGACCTCCTGGGCCTTCAAAGGGGTCCCATGTCCTCTAAAGAGCCATCAGGTTTCATTGCATATGCACAGAACTCCCATTACCTTGCTCCTTACTTTAATTGCCTTGCTCCATGCCCTGACCACCTTGCTTTTTTATCCCCTAGATCCTCCAAACACTGACTCTGCAACATTATCACCTCGTGAATCTTTGTAGTACAACTGAAACATTTCAGTGATTGGTGCCCTCAGTGGTGGGCAACACAGATTTTGTTTGGTAACAAGCAGGAAGGTTGCTTTCTTTATTAGAACAAGTACGGCACCCAGAGTCCTTCTCTTACTTCCATTGTCTTTCTTCTCACTGCCTCTGACATAGAGCTTGGTAGGCTCTATTAGGAGTAGCTTTCTGGAGCTGATTTGTTCTAACTTGGAAGGGTCAGTTGTACATATCGTTTTCAACTCTATGTTCACTGACAACACACTGGGAGCTTCACGTCAATCACCTTGAGAGTATTTACACCACAGGAATGGGCAACTGCTACAAGTCAGGGTACTTGGCTCTCACCACCATCACTGTGCTTTCCCATAGAGCAGAAACAAGAAAATTGAAAGACTACCTTTTCTAGATCCCCCTGTAGCTAAGGTTCAGGGTGGCAAGCATACATTCTGTTAGTAGGTGTTTACTTTTGACTGCCCTACATTTGCAGGATGGACGGGAGGTAGGTCATATTTCTGAATCTTTGGTGCCTTCTATATGCAAGCAAGACTGTTCTGATGAAAGTCTCTCTGGAAGTATTATGACATCTCTGGTCCAGCTTTGTGGGTGTTGAGAATCATCATAGCAGCTAGACTCTACATTTCCAAACTGGATGTCAGCAGCTTTTTGACTCTTAGACCACAGTTATGGCTATACTTCTCAACCCATCAGTCCCAGTAGTACCTCAACATCACCCCTTTTCTGATTGTGGCTGAAGTGTAGCTCTCCTGGAGGGTCAGCCCTGGGGCTCTTTTCTGGAAGGTCTACGCATGTCTTCATATCCTCCAAAATGATGCTGTTAACATGTAACATGTTAACAATGCGTTAAATCTCTTCCTATTAAAACACCAGTGACAGCTAATATTGGTTGTCAACTTGATGAGGTCTAGAATCATCCAGAAATGAACCTCTGTGCATGTCTGTGAGGGCTATTTAGGTAGGATAAATGGAGACAGGATGATACATCCTAAATGTGGGCAGCACCGTTTAATGGCTGGGGGTCCTGGACCAAATGAAGAGAGAGAGCAAGCCGAGCATCAATGGTCAACTCTCTGCTCCACTCCTGCAGACACAATGAGACAAACTACCTCATACTCCTGATGTCATGCCTTCACTTCTGTGATGGACTGCACCCTCAGCCGAGGAGGCCAAACCAAACCCTTTTTTCCTTAAGTTGCTTTTGCCAGGTATTTCGTCACAGCAACAAGACCAGTTACCAAGACAACACTCTGTGGTGAACTCTGCCAACCCTCCGCTTCTCAGTTCTTCTCTTGTCATCTCCCTTGCTAGAATTAGCCTTTTGGGGGAACACACACGAAATATCTTCTCTGAGAGCAAAGGCCAGTGGAACATTCCAGCATGATACTTGGATAATGTTTTGTGAGCACTGAGCAAAACCATCTACCACTGAGCTCCATCCTGGCCCTCTCTTTACTTTTCATTTTTGGGACAGGGTCTCTCTAAGTTTCCCAGGCTGGAATTGAGCTTGCAACCCGTCTTGGCTATGTGGTATTATTGATCTCTGAACTTATATTCCTATCTCCCTCTGCCTCTGCCCTGTCCACCATCACCTAGCAGAACAATTGTTGGTCCCAGGCTTAAATTCTAACTCTGCACTCCTTTTATGGTATAGAAGTTAGTCTATAAGAAGTTTTCTCACCTGTAAAATGGGGCTAAGGCTGTTTTCAGGGTTATCGAAATGATAATAAATCTATCATTTGATTTGAATATGAAAAAAAGAGAAAAGATTATGCTGAGCAGTGGTGGCGCATTCCTTTAATTCCCAACACTCAAGAAGCAGTGCCAGTTAGAATTCTGTGAGTTCAAGGTCAGGCTGGTCTACCAACAAGGACAGCCAAGGATAAAGAAATCCTGTCTTAAAAAGACAAAAAACAAAAAACAAAAAACAGACAAAGTAGACCACTTCTCCTGGCTATCTTTGAGTCCCAAAGCAAGTTAGTTCACCTATTTGAATCTCCATCTCTTCCTCTGAAGGAGGAGTGAAAATAATCAACTAATCAAAACCTTCCTTCAAGTACTGCAGGGGTCGGAGTGTTCGTGCGCAGATAGTGTTTTATTTTAGGAATTTACATCTCACTGCGGGTAAAGACATCTGGAAGGCGGGAATCCCACAAGAATCCCACAAGAAAATACAACTCCTAGCATGGAGAAAATGCTTCCTGTATGCCGGCTCTTTTGATTGTCAGTCACGACACCCAGGAGTGGCTTCCACAGACAGCCCCCACCTCATTATTGACAGCAAGAAGTACAGTTGAATTGTGCTGAATCCAAAAAGCACTGTTTGTGGTAAGGATTCCCGGACTTCCTGCAGCTTGGCTTTCAATCGCAGCGACTAATCACCTGGGTCACCTTGCAGCAGATTTTGTGCTAGCTGAGCCTGGAGGATTCATTAGGAGGTCTGGCTATCAAAGACTAATGACTTTTAAAAGATGATTTTGGTGGGTGTTTGGTCATCATTGCCTTAAATTAGAAAAACATTCTTCTACTAGAAATGATTGCAGCCCTGCTTGATGGCCCAGAACCAGGATAGCACCTCCATCACTCTGTCCTCTTAAGGTTCCTAGCCCCTGGGAATTTCCCTGGCAGCTGTTTGAGTAGGGGTGGGGACTTCTAGTTCCTGTATTCTCAAGCCACTTGGTCTCAAGGGAGGCTTTAAGCTCCACCTCCAGTGCCAACCAATGATAAATCTATGTCCCCTGCCTTCCCTAAGAGCCTGAGATGGCTTGGAGCGTGAGTTCAGAATCACGGACTGTGTCTTTTCCTTCATATGGATGCTTCTTCCCATTTTGTGGATTGATTTTTCTCTTGACTGCCTGCTTTGGTTTTATATCACTAATTCTGGAAATCACGGTGTGGCTGGTCTTCCTTTAGCGCCTAGTTTACTGAGGGGTTGGGGGATGACTCAAATTCAAATTTACATTCTGACTCTAGTCAGGAGAGAGGGTTTTGTGGTAGGCATCTTGGGTAATCACCATCCCACCCCTCTGGCTCCATATTACTTACTTTATTTATTTTTTGCCTCATCTGTTCTTACTAATTCGCAATTTATTTTATGCCGTGCTTCTGTGTGCATCTTTGTAAATCCTAAATATATCTGGGCAGATATAAATCAATAGGAGTGCATAGTGGCTAATGCAAGCTCTGGATAGCTTTCTTGTGAAAACAATTGTCCCTGAATATATAGGCCTGTGTCCCGAGGCCATGGAGGGCAATAGAGAGGAAGGTGAGAGAGCTAAAATACAAAGAGCTACAGGGAATTGCATTTGAAACATTCTACCCCACCCCCCATCTTCCAAAGCAAACCAATCTTAACCTTCACCCTACATGGGGAAAAACATGGATTTTAATAAATCACTTAAAAGGTACCTTCTGTGGAGAATTACAAATGTTAAACAAAGATTAAATATTGAGAATATTAAACACTGTAATTAATCTGAACGTGATATGACATACTTGTATTCACAGAACTCAGGAGGGGAAGACAGGAAGGCTGCCATGAGTCTGAGGTTAGCTTTGGCTACATAGGGAATTCCAAGCCAGTCGGACCTACAGAGTGAGATCCTGCTTCAAACAAACAAACGCCCAACACTGTAATTAGCCCCCACCTGGGCCCAACAACTATGAACTTATGTCTTATAATGTCAGTCCTCCTGTGAAATTAGGTGGGTGTAAGGGGTATATGTGTACACATAGAAGTCAGAGGTTAATATCTACTGTCATCCTTACTCACTCTCCACTTTATTGTTATTAATTTTTAGATGGGGTCTCAGTTAAAATGGCTGCTCAATGGACTCTAGGGGTTCCTTTGTTTGCCTCCCTGAGAGTACTGGAATTACAGATTTCTGCTGCTCAGTCCGGCTTTTACGTGGATGCTGGAGATCTTAACTCATGCCCTCATGCTTATGAGGCAACTGTGTTAATGATTGAGCCATCTCTCCAGCCTGAATTATGATTTTTGATTTTTTAGTAATAAGTGTTTTATTCCTTTTTCCCATAGCGAAATGGCTATGCTGGCTTCTAATGTAAACAAAAGTTCTGCTTGGGTCTGGCAGTGGTGGCACATGCATTTAATCCCAGAGCTTGGGAGGCAAGGTCAGGCGGATCTCTGAGTTGGAGGCCCATCAAGGATACATAGAGAAATCCTGTCTTGAAAAACCAAACCGACCAAACAAAGAACCAAACAAAAAACCCAAAACCCTTTTATGTAGTAATATGTTATGAAGTTGAGGTGTGATGTCTTACACGTAGTCATGTTGGTGCCATCCATCCAGACTTTGTATGCAGTTTATTCCTTTTCATTGTTGAGTAGTATTCTGTTGTATGGTCACAGAACAGCTTATGCAATCTCCATTCAGTTGACATTTGGGTAGTTTTGCTTTGGAACCATTCTAGGGCATGCCTTTGGGTGTATATGCTTGACTTCCTTTGTTACTCTGAAGCAGGTCCTAGGTATTTTATAATTTCATCCATAATTGTTTTAATATGTATCTCTGAGAGAAGATTAGTATTTTGTGATAATTGTAAAATTAATTTTAATTTTCATTAGGTTATAATTTAAAAAAATAATAGTAGAAGTTAATGCTAGGTTCATGTTCCCAGTGATGGTAGGAAGAGTTGGGGGCGTGAGGATAGAGTACACACTCAGTGCTTTGGAGTCCCCAGGTTTCCCAATAACAAAACAAACAAACAAAAACCCATCTCTTGGGCTGGAGAGATGGCTCATCACGTAAGAGTGCTTGCTTTTGCCAAGCATTGTGGTGCACACTTTTAATTCTAGCACTTGGGATGCAGAGACAGGGGGAGCTCAAGGCTAACATGGTCTACACAGAGAGTTCCAGACCTGCCATAGTAAAATCCTGTTTCAAACAAACAAAAACTGAAAAGGACATTTCTGGTTTTTTTGAAACTCAATCATGCCATATGATGTTTTGCTAAAGCAGACATGGAGGAGAAGGTGTTTTGCTGAAGTAGACACATGAGAGGCTGCATGGTGTTTAGAAAGGGTATAAATACGACCCCACAGACAGTGGGAGGAAGTTCTGGCATTGGCTTGCCTTGCGTGGCATTGCTGATCTTTCTTGTCATGACTTTGTAAGAGTAACTCACCAAAGAACTTCTGGTGAAAGCTTCTGGTTTCTTTGGAAAGTCGGTTATGTCAAATGATATTTTGCTGGAGCACACAGGTGAAAGGATATTTTTCTAAAGCAGACACATGAAAGAATATTTTTCTGAAGCAGACACAGGTGAAAAGATGTTTTGCTAAAGCAAACATGTAAAAGGACACAGGATATTAAGAAGGAGCCAACAGATGGTAAACAATGCTGGATGGTATCGTTATGCCTTTCTATTCTTTAATGGTTACCATTTGTCATGACTTCATAGAAAGAAATACACCAAAACACTTCTGCTGGTGTTCTGGAAGCTTCTTGCCACTTCCTCGGACTTGGGCCAATTGACAAAGTGATGTCAGCTAAGATGGACTCACATGGAGTTTTGCTAAGGCAGACTCATGTGGTGTTTTGCTGAGGCAAGACCTGTGGGAGGACACATTATGTTTGGAAAGAGTATAAATAGAACACGACAGACAGTGATGGTGGGCTCACATGGCTAGCTTTGCAATGCTTCATTGGTCTCACATCTTCATCGTCACTGACCTTCACTTTGTTGAGAGAGGCATGGTAGAGAACTTCTCATGGCATCTCTGTGGATCCTAGTCACTTGTGCTGATCAGGTAGAAGCCTTGCTGTTTCTGCTGGGTCATGCCACCACTGCTGATTCGGGACCGTTTGCTATCCTGACACTACTGAACTGAACTGCTAATATCCTGACAGCACAGATTGAAATTGCTCCAGAAAACTATTTCTAAATAGGTCCACTTCCCCCAAATCCTAATAACCTTTCTTTTCCATATCTTTGGTGGGTGGTGTAGGCTAGAGAGGATGTTAAAGCATTTAAGAACCCTTATTAAAAGAAGGGTTTGAAAAATTGAAATCAACACACTTCTCATGATATTCTGGTGGCTTCTTGCCACTTCCATTGACTCAAGCCAAAATGTGGAGCCTTGAGTATTCTTCTGGATCGAACCACCACTGCTGATTTGCGTTGGCGTTTTGCTAGTGAACTGAGCTGCTGATAATAAGGATTGGGAGAGCCACAAAGAACTATTCTAAACAGGTCCACAACCTTTCGTATTAACCTTTCTTTTCCACCACCTATGGTAGATGGTGAGCTAGAAGGAAGGTTGAAACGTTTAAGAAACATTATTAAAGTAGGTTTTGAAAAATTTAAGCCTACAAAAAATGGCTTGCCATTTCTGCAGAGGACATACCATACTTTTTAATGATTCTCTCACACAAGATGAAGAATGGATCTCTCTTCCCCTAACCCCTCTGTTTGAGAATCACTGGGCTAGAGATATCTTGGTAAAAATACTTCATTCAGTAGCATTCATTCCTCAGACATACTTTTAAAGATTTATTTATTTACGTGCAGGGATGTGTTGTTGAGTGTATATATATCATAGATGAACCCATTATATTTGGGAATATGAGTTGATGGGTCCCAGGGAGAGGGGAAGGATTCATTTAAAAATATTTATTTTGATTTTTAGTTGTAACAAAATACACATATGTAAAGTTACCATCTTAAGTGTGTGTGTGTGTGTGTGTGTGTGTGTGTGTGTGTGTGTGTGTGTAGGGGTTGATAGGAATAAAATTCAAGCTCTCACACATATTTCTACATAGGCTTGTGCATGGGGTTAGGGTGGGTGTGGGGTCCTTTCTTTCAAAGATAAATCCTATAAGAATCCCCAAATCAGAGGCATCAAAGGCTGGAGGAGAGAGGAGGGGGAAGGGAGGTGTGGGTGGATGGGACAGTGTTCTTTGGGAGCTGCTTTCTAGCACTTGAATCCCGTCCAAAGCCATAAGAATAGTCCTCCAAAGCGAAGGCTTTGGCTCAGGATACTTGCACAGGCTGTGGCTAGGGGAAGGGTGGTAGCTACTAGAGAAGGGAGTCCTCACCCTTGGAAACAATCTACTTGCTGTGAACTGAATGCTTGGGCACCCCAAATTCTTAGGCCAAAACATTATGGTTTCATTTTGAAGTACCCTCCACAAATTCATATTTTGAATACCCGATCCTCAGCTTGATGCACTGTCTTGGAAGGCTGGAGAGCTTTGAGGAAGTGAGGCCTGGTTGGCAACATGAAGTCACTAAGGGTGGTCTTTGAAAGTCATATCTACCGTGGCCTCCTAATCTGCTTTCTCTTCTTCCTGGTCTATCGCCATGAGAGCAGTCTCCCCTTCTTCCTTCCACCAACACAGGCAGAACTACTCTGCCATGACTTCCTTGCTATGATAGGCTGAAATTCCTCCACAACAGGGAACCAAAGCAATTTAAGGCTTTCTCCCTTAAATTGTTTCTGTCAAGCACCTACTTGCTCACAGAAACACAAACATAACACATTCTCTGGGAGGATGGTGTTAGGAAGTGGCATCTCTGGGCGATAACTACTGTGAAATGGGGTCAGGAGGGCAGGGCACACATTCGTTACCTTTCTAAGTTCTGTGACTAAATTCTTACAGAAGAGGAGGATTTATTTTGGTTCATAGATTCAGAACACAGAGTCAACCGTGGTAGAGAAGGTATGGTAGCTAGTGTGGCGTGTGAGACAGTGGCTCCTAACATCTTGAGGGGTCAGGAAACAGAAGAACCTGAGTGGGAACCAAAAGTGGCTATCACTCTCAGAGAGTCACTTTTCCTAGCTAGGTCACAGTTCCAGAGGGTTGACAACTACCCCAACCAGGTTATTTCTTTCTTTTTCTTTTTTTTTCTTTTTTTTCCCGGAGCTGGGGACTGAACCCAGGGCCTTGTGCTTGCTAGGCAAGCGCTCTACCACTGAGCTAAATCCCCAACTCAGGTTATTTCTTTACGACTAATTCAAACTCATGAGCCTATGGGAGACGTTTATATTCATGGATGAGTCCCAAGAGTGTAACTTTAATTTTTTCAAAACCTACTTTTTATGATGGTTCTTAAACACTTTAACCTCCCTTTCAGCCCACCACCTACTAGAGGTTGTGGAAAGGAAAGGATATGGGGGAAGTGAACCTGTTTAGAAATGGTCCTTTGGAGCAACTCCTATCTGCACTGTCAGGAAATCAGCAGTTCAGTTCACAGGAGTCGGCAGTGACAGCTCGACCCACTCACAAACACTTCATGGATACACCAGCAGTCCAGTTCCATAGAGTACAGTTAGCAGCGGCAGTGGCACTATCTAGCAGAGACAGGCCTCAGCCTTGGCACAAGTCAGCAAAAGGGACCTGGAGGGATGCCAGGAAAAGTTCTCAGCTATACCTCTCTCAGAGAAGCAAAGACCAGTATAGATGAGAGACCAACTAGCTTTGCACAACTAGCTGTACCAGCAAGCCTGGCTCAGCCTCTTTCACTGTCTATCGAGTTCTATTTATAACTCCCTCAAACATCACGTGTCCTCCACAGGTCTAGCCTCAGCACATGTCTTACCTCATTACTACTGTCTGTCTCAACTGACATCACTCTGCCAATCAGCCCAAGTCTACGGAAGAGGTATGAAACTGCAGTACACCACTAGATGGTTTTTGGTGTGTTTCTCTCTATGGAGCCCCAACAAATGAAGCTCAACTATGCAATGTAAGGTGAACCAATACATGTGTTGTTAGCAAGGAGTTCTTCATCATTGTCCTTTCACGTGCTTCCTTTAGCAGAACATCCTCTCTCCTGTGTCTACTTCAGTTCCTTCAAAAGTCTGCCTTAGCCTTTCACTTGTGTCCACTTCAGGAAAACACTCCTTCACCTGTTTGCCCCAGCAAAACACCATCCAACACATCTGACTCTCCACAGAAGCCTTAATTTTCCACTTCACAAGAACTTGCTTTCCTCTTTCTGTCAGGTGACCCAGGACTCAGTCCTGCTAGCCACCTGATCTGGAACTTCTAGGCCACAGCACCGAGGAACGGATTTCTGTTGTTTAATAAACTAGCCACTGTGCACCATTGTATTTCAGCAGCCTCAAGGAACACTACCCAAACATTCTGAATGAAAATGTGCCTGGATCCAGACCTCCTCACCAATCCAACCAGGAGACTGGATTCCCATCACCGGAGCTTGCTTTCACTCTCCTGAGAACAAGCATTTTCCACTGGCACTTAGAAAGTGCATGCCAGACTCCACTGGAGATAAGCCTGGACCTCCATCGATCACAGGAACAGAGTAAAGACTTATGAAACACATTTGAAGAAAAGAGAGACGCCAAATTAAACAAACAGAAGAGCTAATCCCTGCAGAACTCTGCTGGGATATAGAAAGATATTTACATGAAATAAAAGTAGTGTCTATAAATAGACAGCTGACTGCTGTCAAAAGAAAATGTCTAAGTATTTGGAATGGAGAGTGCAATTGTCCATTGAAGGGACCCAGTGGCCAAGTGACCATGGCTGAAAACTGAATTGATGACAGCATTGAAAGATTTTCTTAGAAACTTCAAAATGGACAAGGACATTAAAAAGAAAACGTAGAACAGAAAAATTAAGAGGCATGGGATGAACCTGCAATTCAACTCTAATAGGAGTTCTCAGAAGCCAAGAATAGACAGCCTGCAGGAGAGGAAATAATCAAAGTAATGATAGAATAAACAATTTCTCTGAGCAGGAGCGAGACTGCAATCTTTAGATTTAAAAAGCAGACCAAATGCCAAACAAGAATTATAAAAGCCCCATTCCCTAAAGGCATCAAAATTTCTGGACTCCAAGGGTGATGGTTAAAAAAATCAGATCCTCCAGGGAAATAAAAGGTCAGAAGTTGGTTGAAAGACTTGAGCTCGAGAGCAAGAATGAGGGCCTGTTAGACTCTTTTTCACAGTCTTGTCGCCTGAGACACTTTTATGCAGCCCAGGTTATCTAGGTATATAAAACAGATATACAAATGAAATGTACCTGAGATGAGATCATGAGTTTAATTTTAAAACAATTTTTGGTATACTTACAATTCTGACATTTTCTAATGATGGACACAAATGTGAATGCTAAGATAGATGTGCTACTTGGTTTTTACATAAAGAATTCAATAGTGGCTGCATTTTATAAAGTTTTTTGATGTGTTGATAATGATGTTGTATGTGTGTGCTTGATCATGTGTGTGTGTGTACATTCATGTTTGAGACAGTGCACGTGTGTGTATGTGTGTATGATACATGTGTGGGCATACATGTCACAGCAGACATGTCAGGGATTCAGAGAACATCTGTGTCTACCTTTATGCAGGTCACTGGGATTGAACTCAGATCACCCACCTTGGTGATCTATATTTCTTGAGACAGAGTCTCAAGTAGTCCAGGCTGCTCTTGAACTGAATATAACTGAGACGGCCTTGAACTTCAGATCCTCTTGCTTCTACCTCTCAAATGCTGGGGATTACAGATGTGTGATATCATACTTCAGTTTAATGCAATACTGGGGATCAAATCCATGGGGTCTTTGCATGTTAGGTGAGCTCTCTACCAATTGAGTCACATCCCTTGTCTCTGGCTGAATATTTGACTATGCAGTAAAGTATCTTTAACATTTTTTTCAGAGATAAAGGATATTTTCATGCTATAATAGTCAACACCAAGGACAATGATTTGAATAAATACATAGGCTAAATCAGCAGAAGCGATTTTAGGGCCATTTTAAAAATTGTTGCAGATACTGTCCTAATCTTAAGCCAAAATGAATTTAATATCTATCTATCTATCTATCTATCTATCTATCTATCTATCTATCTATCTATCTATCATCTGTTTTGCAGTAATGGGGACTGAATCAAGGCTTTTCACATGCCAGGGAAGCTTGATAACACTGGGCTATAGTCCCTCAATGAATGACTTTTATGAAACGTATGACTTTTATATTTTTTATTATTTTAAAAGATTTATTTATTTTATGAACGTGAGTACACTGTAGCTGTCTTCAGACACACCAGAAGAGGGCATCAGATCCCATTACAGATGGTTGTGAGCCACCATGTGGTTGCTGGGAATTGAACTCAGGACCTCTGGAAGAGCAGACCTCTTAGCCAATGACCCATCTCTCCAGCCCTCCAAACAGCAATATTTAAAGAAGAAACACTGTAACATGATATGGTCCTAAAATAGAAAATTTGATGTTTTCACAGCTATGGGAAGTATTAAAAGCCTTCCCCCCATTAAACCCGCTATGTTTCCTTAAGAGCAAAGACTTTGCATTGGCGATCAAGACCACTACAGCTCACAACATACTGCAGTCTCAATAGTAAGCTGAGGTGTTTCAGGCAGCAATTGGCACTGCATGGTGCAGGGGCATTCACGGAGCAAAGCAGCACTTAACATTGCATGGTGTGATGGTGTTTCATGATTTGAGGGCATCCATGATGCTTCGAGTTCAGAGCCGAGGCTGCACTGAAGACCTTTGCAATAAGACTCTCAAGCACAGCCAGAAACTCCTTGGATTCTGATTTGAATTAAATTGGGGGTGTGCATTCAGAAACATTTTATGGTTGCTATTTTGCTTACCATCCTTCAAGTGAAGGTATGTGACCCCACGTGCGGTTGGGAGCCACAGTTGAAGAAGCCATAACCTGGAAGACAGTAACACAATGTCTTCAAACTTCTGAGAGATCGTTTTGGAGTTGAATTCTCTGAGTTTTCTATCAGTCAAGGTCCAGTAGGAAAATGAGAAACTAGCAACTATATCCTGTTGAAGCTACAAGCTAGAATCTTCCATTTTCTTGCCCAACTATCTTTTCTTCATGCCTCCTATTATAATTACAGTACAGGAAGGCTTCTGAGAGTTGTAGTTGTAGGCTTCTAGCTCAGACATCATGAAGTTTAAAATGGTGTGCAACATACTGAGAAAAAGCGAGTCAACATGGGCACATTAGTCAATAAGTATTCAGTTGTGGCACTGGTAGAGTGCCTATCTGGGGTAATATGGAAGCTGGGTTCCATCCCAAGTGCCACAAGCTATTAGTCCTCCTATCACAAAGTATTATGGTGTGGGGATAAATTCAACATGTTTTTGGACATTTAAGAACTTACAAAATCTAATGTTTTCCTAGGAATTCTCTCTCTCTCTCTCTCTCTCTCTCTCTCTCTCTCTCTCTCTCTCTCTCTCTCTCTCTCTCTCTCTCTGTATTGTATGTTTAAGTGTGTAGGAAGACCAGAAATCTACATGGTCTTCCTTAATTGCTCTCCACTTATTGTTGTTGTTATGGTTCTTCTTCTTCTTCTTCTTATTATTATTATTATTATTATTATTATTATTATTATTATTTGAGAGAGAGAGACTCTCTGACCCTGGAGCCATTGATTCGGTTAGGCTGGCTGGCCAGTGAGTTTCAGGGATTTGCTTATCTTTATTGTACCAAGTGTGGAAGTGACAGATGTGTACTGCTTAGTCTAGCTTTTCAG
This sequence comes from Rattus norvegicus, assembly GCF_021556685.1. Classification (NCBI taxonomy): domain Eukaryota; kingdom Metazoa; phylum Chordata; class Mammalia; order Rodentia; family Muridae; genus Rattus; species Rattus norvegicus. The sequence continues at coordinate 17,518,920 of NC_141554.1, forward strand.
GAAAGTATTCTCTTTTATTATTTTAAATTATCTGTATCTGTGTATATACATGACTGCAGGCACTCAGATTTCCTTGGAGTTGGAGTTACAAGTGGTTTTAAACCACCCAACCTGGGTATTGGGAACTGAACTCAGATCCTCTACAAGAGCACTAACCGCAGGGACATCTTTCCTGCCCCTTCTTGCCTGGCTTTTCTGTAGATGCTGGGGATCTGAGCTCAGGGTCTTATGTATTGAACTGACAAGAGTTGTCTTCCCAACTCCCTTCCCCCAAGAATTCTTCAAGGTGTTATTCATCAAAGCAAAGAAGGAACAAATTGAAGAAAAGAGAACTGTCAGATTCTGGGAAGGCAGAGATAGATGCCTGGTGTTTGTAGCATCTTGTGTGAGGGAAATGCTGTCCCTAACCCCAGTGGGGACAGTAACAGCCCAATCCAGGTATTCAGTGTTGTCTTGTGGAGAAGGTTCCAGGGCATGAGTCTGCTTTCTATTTATGTAACTGAGTACCAGAAACTAGATAAGGTAATTTATAAAGGAAAGAAATGCATTTTTCATTGTTCTGGTCACTAGGGCAACATCTGGTGAGAGCCTGTTTGCTAGTGGGGAGTCTCTGTAGTATCCTAAGGTGGAGCAGAGCATCATAGGACAAGACTGAGTATGCTATTTCAGATTTACTTTTTTTTAAAGCCATCAATTCCATAGTGGTATTGCCATACTCGCCATTGCACCTAATCACAATGATTAGACTGGAGAGGTGGCTCAGTGGCTAACAGCTTCTGCCACCAAGCCTGATGGCCTGAGTTCAATCCCTGGAACCCACATGGTGAAAGGACAGAACCAAGTCCTGCAAGTTGTCCTTTGACCTCCACATGCATGCAGACACACCAAATAACTTTTAAAATGTCTAATTCCAATGATTTCTGTAATGTATCACCAAATTACTTTTGGGATTACTTGAAGTGCAGGGAACACATTGAGACCATAGCACCAGAAAAGGGAATACAGGACCATAAATTCATAGGCGGGTCCTATGCAGTAAACACAGTTTTATTAGAGGATGAGACAAGGGTACAGTGCTGTCCTTGGAAAAAATGTTTGCTCTCGACCCCAGCATCTTTCCACGTGACCATTTTGCAAAGCAGGATGAATTTGTAGTGTTTGAGGGACCTCCTCTCTACTCTAAAGATCATCTCACATAGGCCTTCTGTGCCCTTGTTCTGGCCTTTGGCTCTGTGGTACGCCCTTTTCAGACATCCTCTTGGTCCTGCTCTGTGTTTTCTCCCCCATCAAAAGCTGCTCACTGCTCACCGGATCTGCAGCATTTGCTGGTTAATTTGCCCTTTCACAGGGAGAATAGATTAACCAAAGGAATGAAACACCAACTTTAGACTTTCAGGCTATTTCTGTCCAGTGGCAGGGAGGGAGGGCTATTTAAGTACTTCTCAAGTCATTCCAGAGAGGCCACAAGGTTTATATACAAGCATTTCTTAGGAGGAGAATCATGCAAAGACACGAAGAGAGGACATGCCAAGAACTGACCAGGAAAAGAGGGGATGGTGAAGCCGTTTGGTTACCACATGATATGTGTATGTGTATATGTATATGTATGTATGTATATATATGTGTGTGAGTGTGTATATGTGTGTGTGAGTGTGTGTATGTGTGTGTGAGTGTGTGTGTATGTGTGTGTGAGTGTGTGTGAGTGTGTGTGTATGTGTGTGTGTATGTGTGGTATGTGGTGTGAGTGCGTGTGTATGTGTGTATGTGTGTGTATATGTGTGTATGTGTGTGTGTTGTGTGTATGTATGTGTGTGTATATGTGTGTGTATATGTGGTGTGTGTGTGAGTGTGAGTATGTGTGTGTGTATGTGTGTGTGGTGTGTGTGTATGTGTGTGTATATGTGTGTGTATATGTGGTGTGTGTGTGAGTGTATGTGTGTGTGAGTGTGTGTATGTGTGTGTATGTGTGTATATGTGGTGTGTGTGAGTGAGTGTGAGTATGTGTGTGTGTATGTGTGTGTGGTGTGTGTGTATGTGTGTATATGTGGTGTGTGAGTGTGAGTGTGTGTGTGTGTGTGTGTGTGTGTATGTGTAACCTTAAAAGGGTTCTTCAAAACTTTTGTGAGAATATTTGTCAAATAGCCTGTTTTTTCCTTTTCTTCCCGTTACCTTTTCACTATGTTACCCTATGAATGGTCTGGAACTACATAGACTAGGCAGGCCTTGAGCTCACAAAGATCTGTCTGCCTCTACTTCTTGAGGACTAGAATTAAATATGTGGGCCACCAGGATCAGTGACAGATAGCTAGAAAAGCCTAGGTGATATATACACATGGAATCCTGCCAAAGGTATTAGCTCTTGGTCATAGTGATCCATGCCCTCTGTTATCTTACTCCTTACTTATGGCATTGGATGGCCTGTAGCTAAAACAATGCATGCATTGCTCCAAGTTCCTGGAGGCTGGAAGTCTGAGATCAAGATGTTGGCAGGTTTGGTTTATCCTGAGGACCCTCTCCTTGGCTTACACACAGTCATCCTAATCCCAAGTTCTCCCATAGCCTGTGTGCCTGGATTTTAACCTTCCCCTCTAAGAACACCTGCCATTCTGGGTTAGGGACCAACCTAAGAACGTCATCTAACCTACTCATCTGTGCAGGAGCCCTGTTCACAAGCCTAGTCACATTCTGAAGCCACAAAGGTTTAGACTTCCCCATTTCAGTTTTGGAAGGGCATAGTTCAGCTTACCACAGCAACAGAACTCCAACTTCATACACTACAGCAGTATGCCCAGCTGAAAGCTTAGACTTCACAGCCTCCCTTGCAGCTAGGGTTGGTCATGTGACACACCCTGGACAACAGGATGTTGCAGGGGCTTTAGGGTGGAACTTCTTGGAATGCTGGAATGTGAGTGGACAACTCTGCCCTTTGTTTACAATCTGTCTGAAATTCTGATGGGGTGGCTGAGTTCAATTGGCCTCCATAAGAGCTTGGGCGCCCCATCCTAAGAATGAAGAAAAATGAGCTGGGTTCTTGGATGGTCTCACGGGGTAGCCCTCCTGGGCTGATGTTGCCAGAGAGAACCCCCCCACCTCCCAAATCTTACTTAAGTTGCCAGGTTTTCAGGTTTATGTTACTGCAGTTTAACATAATATTTAATTGTCAGGGCAATAAGTACTTTGATTTCTCAGTCCTGGAAACATGTTTCCTGCAGTTTGACAGGAGGCAGTGTACTGCACAGGGCCTGCCTGGCTGGACCAGGAGCCAGCTGGGGAGTGGCTGGCCCTGATGGAAAGGAGGCAGGGAGATGCTGCGCACTGATGACTTTAGCTGAGAAATTGGCAGGCTGTGTTAGTCCCTCCGAGGATCTTGAAACAGACGGTGTTTGAAGTGGGGTGGGGATGCCATCCCACATCTTCTAAGAAGCACCTGAGGATACAGCTCTGGAAGCCGAGGTGTCTGTAAAAGTGACATGCTGAGAATCACTAAATGGCTGTGAAGGCTCCTCAGGTCCTTTATGTTCCCTCTGCGTGGAGCAGAAGGCCCTTCCACTTAGGCAGACGGTGTCCTAGCCTCAAGGGGTCAGTGTGAGTGGCGTTTGTCTGGTGGGGTGTTTCCAGTGGGGAGAGAGGCTGTCGCAGCACAGAGCATGTGGGCCAGCCTTTCAGCAGCAGCATCTCCCTGGGCACGCACTCAACATACCAAATGAATCTGAAACTGGGATTCGTACATGACAGCAGAGAGATAAGCAGGGAAGAAAAGGCGCGCAAGGGCAATGATGAATATTCTATTTGTGACATTTTTCCTGTATTCAGTCAAATAGAAGAAAGTGTTCAAATAACGAGCAGTCACTTTGGTGGCTAGTGTGGCAGTTCCTTGGTAACGCAGCACTTAACTCACTCCCTTCTCAGAAAGGTAGCCTCTTGTGGGGGGGAGGAGTTGGGGGGGCACAGGAGGGAGCGCATCGGTGGAAATGGGGCGTTGATTTTGGGAGAGCATCAAAGTCCCAGGGCTGTCTTAGACTGCTATTGGGGTGGTGGTGTCCTTTGGCCACTGCCCATCCTGCCTCCCATGGAAAGAAGAAAGAAAGAATGGAGGAGCCAAATAGGCAGGGAAGTTGGGAGTGTTAGAGACTGATATGGGAGTCTCAGTCCTCAGAGACACGCCATGGCAGCCTTTTTTGTTCCAGGGAGCCACAAAGCATACTGATAAGAAGAGCCTCTGGTGCTCCTGAGAGCTGTATTTAGGGTTTGCCCTAGATAGGCTTCTCCTAGGGGCAAAACCTCGACAAAGACTCCAGGACTAAGAGCTTGTTCGGATTGGGAGTTGGGAGCGGAAGATGTATGTATCAGAATCTGGTATTGGGCAGATAGCACTGTGGGCAGCTAGGGCTCAAGCTGGAAAAGGCCTCCGGCCTAACTGTAGATATCTAGTAAGAGGCTAAGCTGATGAGACCTGGTTTTTGACAGTGAATGTTAAAACTCTGGGCCACTTCCTTGCCTGGGTGGGCCAGCAGGTCTGGGACCTGTAAATGTTGTCATATTCACCCCCTAAACCCTGCCCAGGCCTGTTGTCCCCCTTTCTACCACCCCAGCAGAAGCCTGTTATCCCCCAGACCCCATCCCTGGCCCAGGCCCATCATTTTCAAGCCTGTTTCTATGGCATCTTGAGAAACTACATTTTCCTTATTCCTTGTTTACATGTTCCTTGTTCCTTATTCTTTGGCTTCCAATATATTATGTGGGCAGTGGGAAGTGCAGATAGAAGTCATAGGGCAGGAAGCAGAAAGAAGCCAGTATAGCTCCTCACGCTTTTCCATGGTAAGTAGCATCCTTGCACCAGCTATGTCTCTTCTGTTGTCCCATCCTGGGTCTGGTGGCATGGCTTCTGGGCTATGCATAGACTATGGTCCCCTATTGGTGTCTATCTTGACATTGCTACGAGAAGTACACACTACGGAAGCACTGAAACTGAGTGCAATTTGGGGACTACCCATGTCTCTTGTGAATGAGGACAGAAATGAAGAATTGGAATACAGATAGATGGCAGGTGGAGTCTTTGACTCCCATGCACCACTGGTGTGCTGGCTAGTTTTATGTCAACTTGACACAAGCTAGAGTCATTGGAGAGGAGGGGACTTTAACTTAGAAAATGTCGTCATAAGACTGGGCTGCAGATAAGCACATAGGGCATTTTCTCAATTAGTGATCAGTGGGGTTGGGCCTGGCTGAGCCTGTGTGGTGTTGTCTCTGGGCTGGTGGTCCTGGGTTCTATGAGAAAGCAAGCTGAGCAAGCCACAAGGAGCAAGCCAGTAAGCAGCACGCCTTCATGGCCTCTGCATCACCTCCTGCCTCCAGGTTCCTGCCCTGTGAAACTTCCTGCCGCTGCTGCTTTTGATAATGCACTGTTGTGTGGAACTCTGAATGAAATAAACCCTTTCAAGCTACTCTGTAGTGAAGCACCTTTAATTCCAGTGCTCTGGAGGCAGAGGCAGGTAGATCTCTGAGTTTAAAGCTAGCCTAGGATGTCCAAGGCTATATAGAGAAACTCTATCTCAGAAAACAAGAAGAGGAGGAGGAGGAGGAGGAGGGGGAGGGGGAGGGGGAGGAGGAGGAGGAGGAGGAGGGGAGGAGGAGAACAACAAGTAGCAGCACAGCAATAGTAACCCTAATTAGGACAGACACTGCATTAGTCCATTTGGGGTGCTATAATAAGCTATGATGGACTCAGTAGCTTATAAATAAAATAAATACATTGCTCAAAGTTCAGGAGTCTGAGAAGACCAAGATCCAAGTCCCAGGAGGTCCTGAATTATGAGAGTCCACTTCCTGTTTCACAGACAGCTGTTTTTCTCACTGTGTTCCCATATGGTCGTAGGGCCAGGAGAGGTCACTGGGCTGTGTGTGTGTGTGTGTGTGTGTGTGTGTGTGTGTGTGTGTGTGTGTGTAAGAGAGAAAGAGAGAGAGAGAGAGAGAGAGAGAGAGAGAGAGAGAGAGAGAGAGAGAGAGAGAGAGAGACTTTGAGACAGGGTTTCAACGAGTAGCCTGGGCTGGCCTAGAATTCACTATGTAACTTACAATCTGGCCTTAAACTAGAAATCCTCCTGTCTTTGCCTCCTGAGTGCTGGAATTATCAGTATGAGCCTCCATGCTTTTCTTTGGGTTATATTTTAAATTTATTTATTTATTGATTGATTGTATGCAATTGTGTGGGAGGTGTGCATGCTATCACATGACTGTAGGGCTCAGAGGACAACTTGGTGGGGTCAGTTCTGTCCTTGTACCTTTATACTGGTTCTAGGAATTGAACTTGGGTCACCAGGTATAGCCAGTACGTTTACCTTCTGAGCTGTCTCATCAACCTTGGGTCACGCTTTTAAAAATTAGATTTCATTTCTGTTGTGTGAATGACTGTTTTGCTGGCATATCTGAATGTTGCATATCTGAATGTGTACTATGTACATGTCTGGTGCCTGGGGAAGTCAGAAGAGGGCAACAGATCTCCTGGAACTGGTGTGATGAATGGCTGTGCTGAGAACTGAATCTGGATCCTCTTCAAGAGCAAAAAGTGTTCTTAGTCACAGAACCATGTATCCCACCACTGGGTAATCTTTTATATGGTTATATTAATCCTACTCATCAGAACCCTGTCCTTACAGCCTGATCATCCACAACCCCCTAAAATCCATGTCTCTCCATATCATCACCAGATATGAATTTGGGGGGCACTCATATTATGTGTATAGCAGTGTATACCATTTTCTGGGATCCAGAGTCATATCTGACTCCAGTCTGCAATGAGGATTCAGATCTAGGTAGGCTGGCATCCAGAAGAGGGCTATCCAGTGGAACCCAGAAGACATTTTTAAAAAGTGAGTGCAGAGTGAGCCTTGAAGCTACTAGGTATGTACTTGTTATGTAGCAGAAGTCAACTGACAATTCTGTCTATTTCATTTCCTCCATAACAAATACCCCTAGTCTGCTGAAAAGCTGAAGCCTGAGAGAGCTCCCTATGGGGGAAGGAACTTTTTCTCTAGAAGTTACCACATACCAGGTATAGTGATGCTCTGTGCTTGCTATGGACAGACCTCATGGAACCCTTGAAAGATACATGCTCGTCCCACTGTGCCACAGATGAGGAAGAGACAGTTGAAGAGAGCATGTTCTCATCACTTTGATGGTCTTAAGTGCCTCTCAATGTCTGCCACTTGGATTCCCACCGTTTCAGGGTCCGTGGTTCCACCCGTTCTCCCTGGCCACATCCCCAGAACTCAGAGTTCAGTCCTTATCTTTTGCCCTCTGTGATAGGAGATACGCACTGAGCCTGGCTCCTTTAAATCTCTTCCTAAGAACAGCCAGGTCTCAGCTGTTTCTCCAGGACCCAGACACTTCTGGGAGACTTTAAGGAAATTAATTTCACCAAGATATGCACAATGTCTCTCTCCTTCAAGAGGTTTCCCACAAGGATCTGATGAAGTCCACTGAATGCTAATGATATCCAACGATGTCTGCATGACATTGAGACTAGAGCTTTGACGTCCAGAATTTATTGATAACTAAAAAGGATCATAATTACTGATCAATCACCACGAGGCTGGCACCAAAATAGGGACCAGGAATGAAAAGCACGCAAATCACAATCTAAAGGTGTTTTTTTTTTTTTCAAGACTGTCTCATTTGTAATCCAGGTTAGCCTAAAATTTGCAGTGTTCTTGTCTCAAAGCTCAAGAGCACTGGGATTACAGATGGGAGCTGCCACACTTAGCTAAGGGAACTTAGAATTGCTATAATATTAATTTTCTTTTGGCGTGGCTAATTAAAATATTCTTGTGAGTTTTAGCTCCCTCTAACTTAAGTGGTGTTTGGGGCCGACCTATGTCTCTTGACAGAAAGGAAGAGTCTGAAAGTGACAGATGGGTGGCTTTTCTCTCTCTGTTCCCATGAATCGCCCTATGAGTCATTGACTTTGGCTGATTCAATAAGAGTTGGATGCACTTCCAGGAGTTCTGCTACGTCTGTAAGAGCAACACAGACCATCCTCTGCTTTCTCTGTTGTCTTTTAGCTAGCTGGCTCAGAACGGTCTATGAGGGCGGGGCTTATTCTTCTTCCAGTTAAGCCTCCCAGGTTACTATCAAGGTAAAGCAGTGCTGGGGCTGCCATGGGAATCCAATCGACACCTCATGGCTACATTGTGAAGCAGTGACATCAACTGTAACCCACCCAGTGACTGTCTCAGTGTCATGTAGGGATTTGTACTTGGACCACATTCCTCGTCTACATTCATACTTACTGGGTGGATACACACACACACACACACACACACACACACACACACACACACACACGCTAATCGTACCTCCTTCACCTCAGCTAAATCTCAGGCACATTAAAGTTTCAGATTTACTCAGCCCTGTGTGGTGGTTTGAATGAGAATAGCCACCATAGGCTCACATGTGGTCTCCAGTTGGTGAAACCATTTGGGAAGGGTCAGGAGTGTGGCCTTGGTGGAGGAGGTGTGTCACCAGGGGTGTGCTTTGAGGTTTTGAAAGACTCATGAGACTCTCAGGGCTCTCTTTCTGCCTGATGGTTATGGATTAAGATGTGAACTGTCCACTGTTCCTTCATTCTGCCATCATATCCCTTCTTAACTCTGAAGCCATAAGCCAAGTGTGATGGTTTCCTTATGCTCAGCCCAGGGAGTGGCACTATTAGGAAGTGTGGCCTTGTTAGAGTATGTGTGTCGCTATGGGTGTGGGCTTTAAGAACATCATCCTAGCTGCCTGGAAGTGAGTCTCCTTATAGCAGTAGATATAGAACTCTCAGCTCCTCCTGCACCATGCCTGCCTGGACACTGCATGATCCCAGTCTTGATGATACTGACTGAACCTCAGAACTGTGAGCCAGCCCCAATTATATGTTGTCCTTATAAGAGTTGCCTTGGTCATGGTGTCTCTTCACAGCAGTGGAAAGCCTAAGTAAGACACCAAGTTAAATCTGTTCCTTTATAAATTGCTTTAATAATGATTTTTTAATCCCATCCATAGAAAAGTAACTAAGTACATAGTATATGTATGTGCTTGTATGTATATTTGTGTTCACATGCTCTCAGACTCACATATATAAAGGCCATGGGCAAACACACATGGAGCTTAGAAGCTGATGTCAGGTGTTTTCCTTGATTGCTCACCACTTTTTAGAAAAGGCAAGGTTTCTGCCTACATCTTGGAGCTCACCAATTCAGCTAATGTAGCTAGCCGGGTTGGCTTGGGTGCCCCCGTTTTTGCCTTCTAAGCAGAAGAACCTTATCTATTGAGCCATTTTCTTAGTCTCACGAGCTCTCCCAGTAATATTTAGTAGTCTCTGCTACTTAATATTCTGAGTTTTGCAAAAAAATAATTTTAGAATATTCTCTTTGAAATCATAACAACAGCAGCAGCAGCAACAACAATAAACCTCAAACAAGTCATAATACAAGCACATCGCTACGGTATCTGTTGTGTTAGAACAAAGCTTTCCAAAGCTGAGGATCACCAGGCCACAGCGCAATCCCTCCTTCTTCAGTGGGTCACCAGAACTCTAGCAGTTGTTTTCTGCTTGGGATCTGCCTCTCTTATAACTGTTGACAGAAGGCACTGCTGTCATCTGACGGCTGGATGTCAGGGATGGCTTCATCCTTGGCATATCTGGTGGCCTTGTGCTACCCTAAAGTACAGTAGCCTGAGATTTGTTTATGGTGGCTCAGAACTTCAAGAGGCCAGAAGAAGAAATTTCTAGTTCTCTCAAAAGCTAAAGATACAACCAAAGAAGCGATCTTCTATGGAATCATCCTGATTAAAATGATCACAGGACAGTGTAGACTCAAGGGGTAGAGAAACAGACTCTATTCTTCACTGGGGAGAGTGGCAAGGACAGAGCTGACTTTGCAATTTGAAAGATCCAGTGAAAATGAAGACATGGGGGCCAAGGTTAGAAGAAAAAAAACCTAGTGGAAAGCCTAGTACTAAAGGATCTGGCTAAGTTTACTTTGTGCTGCTATGATGAAGTCACCTGAGGTGGGTCATTTATAGTCAAAAGAAATTTGTTTCTTAGCAATTCTGGAGGCTTAGACTCAAAGATCAAGGTAAGAACTAGTTTGGGGTCTGGTGAGAGTCTTATCTCAATTCCAAGATGGTGCCTTTGTTGCTGTGTCCTCTGGAGGGGAGGAGCACTGTGTCCCCATATGGCATCAAATATGGCAACCAAAGGGGACAAACTCGTTCCTTCAAATGCTTTTCTAAGTCCATGTAATGCCATTTTTGAAGACTGAGCCCTCATGGCTCAGTCACCTGTCTTAGTCACATCTGTCTCAGTTACTTTTCCAGTTGCTATGGTAAAATACTCTCACAAAAGCAAGTGAAGGTAGGAAGGATTTATTTTGGCTCATAGTTTATGGGTGGAGAAATCAAGATGGCGACAGGAGCTTGAAGCAGCTCCTCACCTTACATTGTAGTCATTCTGAGAGAAATGAATGCTAGTGCTCAGCTCAATTCCTCCATTTTAGAGAGTCCAGGATCTCAGCAGGGCAAGGTACCCCTCACCTCAATTAACCTACTTAAGATAACCCTCTACAGGCAGAGGCCTGAATCTAGATCTCATCAAGTTGACAGTTGGGCTTAGCCTTCATACCTCCTAATAGCTCTACCTCTTAAAACCATTGCCTTGGAGAGTTACATGAGTTTGGGAGGGAGCACAAACCTTTGAACTACAGCAGACATTAAGATATAATGCTTTCCCCCACTTTCCTCCATGCACCCTCTTTTGACTTATGGTGTTTATTTGCTAGTTAATGCGTTGCTAAGTAAAGAAAAATTAGAAAATTTAAGTTATTAACATGAATGCACCATTCATCCACATAGTGTGTGCTGTCAGTTTTAAATGCAAATATAAGAGCATTTAACTAGTTTGTAGCATCACCGGAATTACACAATTTGTGCTCTATTGCTCGTACATGCATATGTATTTTGTTCTTACCAGAAGGCTAGAAAGGCAGCAGAGAACTAACTCAACTAATCTCTTTGACTTCCTCACTGGTTTGCTTTCTACCCACTCTGCTTGCAGCTTACTTGTGAGTAAAGGAAGGAGTAGAAGAAAAGGAAAGTATAAGTTGCCTCATCTTTCCCCTTCTTTTTCTGTCACCATTTGCAGCAAAAGTGGCTGATGGATACACAAAAGGAATGCAAGGGAAAAAATATGGTCTGAAGATATGGCTCAGTGATAAAGTACTTCTCTAGTATGCATAAGGCGCCCCAACATTTCCCCTTATCAAAAAAGAGCACTGTTTATTTGTATGTATGTATGTATGTATGTATGTATGTATGTATGTATGTATGCGTGTATGTGTGTATTTTTGAGGTAGCATTTCATTTTATAACTCTGAGTGACCTGAAATTGGTATGTAGAACAGGCTGGCCCCAAACTGACAGATATACTCCTGTCTTTGAAATGGAGCTACACAATGAAATATTGCCTCGAAAATGTATACATAATTCATACATAAATATATACATACATACATTTAGATAAAGCTATGTACCACCAACCTGAAATCCTTATTTCTTTTAATTGAATTACACATCATTTTATTTGCTGTACTTTGGATGGGGGCTGCACATGGATACCATGCAGTGGTCAGAAAAAAAGTTGGTTGTCCCCATCCCCCACGTGGGTCGTGGGGATTGAATTCAGGTCATCAGACTCGGCAGCAGGCATCTTTACTTTACTCAGCCATTTTGCTGGCCCAACAGTACCATTTATTCTTTTCCCTGGCCTGGTTCATGGTCATTTGGTTTGGTTTGGTTTTTCACATGCCTTTCTGCATCTGAAATGGAAAAGCCTCCATAGGCTGTCTACTGTCTTTTCCTCAGTTGTGAATGTAACATCCTCACCGTGTCCCTATTCCCAGTCACCCTGAGCTCCCAAGCCTTATGGGCTCACTTGAATGCCACACTTGGGGGCCACTGCATACTAATGGAGCCCCGCAGAAAGGCCAGCCTACGTAAAATGCATAGCTCCCTTATGCACGTATGCTCTGTTCACCTGACAGGCTTCAGTTCTGAGACCCAGGATGAATAGCAAACTTATTAAGAATTACAAGATAGAGGCAGTCCAGCATTAAATCATCCACGAGGCCACTGTGACTGTAGGCTCTGGCTGACCCCTCAGTTTTCCTGCTCACGAAGCCAGCCCTGGGTATCCGTACATGCAATGCAGAGGTATGCTAACACCTGAGTGTCTGGGGCGAGGGGTGCAAAATAAAAGAAAGCCAAAACCTTGGTGGGGAACATTTTCTAACATGGCTGATCCCAAACACCAACAACCCACAGTTGCTAAATGCAGCAGAGGTAGAAAGAAGTGCTCAGAATTTGTCCTGGTGGGCTGATAGGAATTGGCCTTGGAACACGATGGGGCTGGGGCTGTGGGGCTCCAGTACAAAGGGGAAAGCATTGATGGAGACAAGCTAGCATGCACGCATTGACTTTAAAAGGAGAGAGCAAGTGAGCCGTTCACATGTGTGTGTAGAGAATGAAAAAAGACTGATGGATATACACCCAAATGTTACCAGTGATTATTTCTTGGTCATAGGATTAAAGGTGATAATAATGAAATAATTAGTTTTGCTTATCTGTAGTATCCACATTTTCTAGAATAGATATGCATTACTCTTGTAATAAAAAAATGATAAAAAAAATCTACAAACGTCTAGGAAAAGTTAGGGCAATCTTTAAAAGCCTAGGGTTTGGGATGTGCAAGTTGCTACATGCCATGAATAATTTACAAATTAAATTGATTTTAAAGCACAGCTAAAATAAATTTGATAAGATGGGCCACAGTTACGTTCTTTCTTATCATTCACATTTGTACATTTTATAGTCAATGAAGAGTGACAGCCACTATTTAGAATTCTAGTGAAGAACAGCCATACCTATTTGTCACCTGCTCAGCATCTAAACAATGGCTTGCCTGCTCACCTGCCCAGCCTGAGCAAGAGCCAGGGACCCAGAATCCATACTAAATAACAGTTTCTAACCACAGAGCAACAGGGAGGATGCATAGTCTCTTTGGAGAACTGATGAAAACAGTAAGGACTGGGTTTCGTGCATCAGCCAGGCCCAAGTGAAGGACAGGATGTAGGGATGAAGGTGTGAATCAAAAGCCACAGTCACAAAGTAGAGACAAGGGAACATTTCAGACTGAAGCCACGAGGAAGCTAAGATCAGGTCTCAGACGACCCCTGGGAGTGGCATGTTACTTCCCTGCTGAGTGAACACGAACCTAAAAACCTCCTAAGGATCCTGGGTCCAGGTGCTAAACAGGCACATTCTAAGAGTGCAGACTGTGATCAACAAGAGACGGTTCTGAGGTGTTTGCTGTTCCTTTGTTGTAAGCAAAGTTCTAGGCACCATCTTCCCCATGGGGCCAGGGAGGGGGAAGGCTCAACTTCTACTTGTTTGGGGTGAGGAAAGTGAAGAGCCCACTTCACCTCAGTTGGGTTACATTCAGTGACGCCCAGGGACCCTGCCTGACTTTTCCATCTCCAATGATCTTGAGGCTCATCCTTACCCGTGGTGTGCTTCTGAGGGTCTCTGGTGGGGCTGGCGAATCTGCATTTCTAATAGGCTCCCAGTTGTCAATGAGCTATTGGTTGGTAGGCTTGTAGCAGCAGGTTAAAGGCAAAATGGCTCACTAGGACTGTCTGTCCCCACTCCCTCCCTCCTCCCCAACCCTGTTCCCAAGTTGGGCTCTGATCAACCGCAGGCCTCTGCGGGTCACAGCTGGTCCTGCTGATGGCTTTTGCAATACACCTAGCTATTGCTCTGGAGGAAGCAGCCGGGGGCGAGTTCCCCACATCCCTTCTTCCTGTTTTGGTATTCGGTTTCTCTCCTGGCCTGTCTTCGCTTTGCCTGCCTCCTCTTTTCCTTCCCTGCACGCCTTCCTCTTTGCCTAGTCATTACTGCAGGAGATTTATTTTTAGAGTCAAGGCCACAGAGTTGCAGATTCGGCAAGGGCCTAAAACAAATCGACAAACGGAAAGTGTTTGTCTTTGAAGCCGGTGTGAATGAGGGGCCTGCTCGCTGAGCCTGTCAATATGCTCTTATCTAGGCTTGTTTTCTGAGTCACCCACGTGGGTTGGCTTTCTTCCTCCTCCCAGATCAGAAAAGAGGTTGAAACACCAGAAGCAACTGAAATCTCCTCATCTCGCCCCTGTGAGATCTTGGCAGATGCAGCTCTTAGCTGACCACCTCCACAGTGGTAGGGATGCCCACAATAGAGGCAAACAGAAATGAGAGAAAGTTGGGCTACATCCGTTTTCCTTGCATCTGTAAGTGAAACCTTGGGGATGGCCATCTAGGAAGGGTGACAGCGACTGGTGTGGGTGGAGGTGGTGGGTGGAGGAGTGTCAGAGATTTTCTGAGTCCTGTTCTTGGGAGCTACAGAACCAATGTGCTGGATAAGCTACTCTTGCCACTACCCTGATTCTTTGTCCTTTCAAAGGTCTTATGGGTAAAGTTAGTGTTAAATTCTTCCTAGGGCTTGGGCCAAGTAAGTCTTTCTGGCTAGCTACCTCCTGTGCTTCTCCAAAGCCACACAGAGCCAGGCAATCCCTTCTCATTGCTCAGGCCTCCCATGTGCCATGTGGTCCTCAGAGCATTAGCATGCCTAAACTCTAAACAAAGAGTTTATATGTGGATTTTTCTTTTTCAATTTCCGAGGTTAGTGGATTTTTGTGAGTTACAGGCCAGTCTGGTCTACACAGTGAGTTTTAGGCCAGCCACGACTGGCTACTGTCTTTATGACACTGTTTTCTGAAAATAAAACAAACAAACAAAAAGCAAACAAACAAAATTTAGTGTGTGTGCAATACAGGAATTTTGGCGTGTCGCTGAGAACAATGGGGCTTTTCTAGAGTCCTGGAAACTCCACAGCTACCCAAGACACCCTGAGCCCGTGGCTTTTGGGTTCTTGTCTTGAGAATTTGAAGAATGAAATTCATAGACCGCAGATGGTGAGTTTTGGAGAGCAGTCTATTTATCATAGATTTGTAGGTGGCAACAGGGGCAGGCACACAAGAGCACAGAGCTAGTATGTAACAGGAGGGGTCCCAGGAAACAGGGTACCATCAAGTTTCTAGTCTGGGGGCTTTTATAAGGACTTATGTGGACTTATGGTAGAAACTGGGGTGAGATATGGGGAGGGGCATGAACTGGTTGGTCTAGCTGTTCTGTTCCAGTTGTCCAGGTACTTCTCAGTTCCAGCCATGTGTATGAGGCTGGTGGATGTGGCCATACCCATTCATTCTTACCAGTATGTATGTATGTATGTATGTATGTATGTATGTATGTATGTATGTATGTATTTCCTTCCTTCCTCCCTTTCTTTCCTCCCTCTTTCCTCCCTCCCTCCTTCCCTCCTTCCTTCCTTCCCTTCCTTCCTTTCTTTTCTTTCTTTCTAACAGAGTATTTAGAGGCAGAATTTCTCTGTGTAACAGCCGAGGCTGTCCTAGAACTCACTCTGTAGACCAGGCTGGCCTCAGACTCGCAGAGATCCGCCTGCTCCTGCCTCCCGAGTGCTGGGATTAAAGGCCAACACTGACCAGTATTTCTTGAGCACATACTATGTTCTGAGCTCAGGTTTAGGCATGAGGATTGAGTGCTGAAGAAGGCAGCCCTGTCCCCAGTATCCCTCCACTCAAGTGGGAAGCCAGAAGATAGTAAATAAAGCAATGGATGGGTGTCTCAGGCAAGTCGAGCAGTGGAAAAGATATGTAGAGCTCTTTAAGGCACGTTGGTTAGGGAAGGGCTTGTATGTGTCAGCTGAGATCATTGTCTTGCACGTACTAACGTCGCTCTACCATTGAGTTACATCTCTAGTTTATTTTTTTAGAGACAGGGCCTTGCTAAACAATTTTAAGGTTTTTCATGTGTATGAGTGTTTTGCCTGCATGTATATCCCTGAACCATCTGCATGTAGGATGCCAGAATGGAGCATTGGATCCCCTGGAAGTGGACTTACCGATTGTTGAGAACGACCATGTAGATGCTAGGAGCTGAATCCTGGTCCTTAGCATCTGCTCTTAACCTCTGAGCCATCTCACCATATCTTTCCCCACCTCTGTCCCCTTTGTTTTAAAGCCAGGGTCTCACTATGATGGCGCACTAGCCTCAAACTGAAGCTTTTCCTGCCTCAGCCTTCCAGGTCGCTAGCATTACAGGTGAGTATTTCTGAGCCTGCTTGGGAAGGGGTTTTGAATAGAGACCTGGCAAGATAAATTCGATCGGGACAGGGAGAAGTGGCCAGGTGGATGCACAAGGCAGTGTCAAAGTCTTGGAATTAGGCTACATTGGGAGAGTGCAATGAAAGCTGCTGTGGCAGGATCAGAGGGCACCATTTGTAGAGAAGGTTGATATGGGGTCTCCTTAGTAGGCAGGGTCAGTTTGGGAAGGTCTTGTAGGTCATAGAGAAAAGTTTGTCATTTTTTTCTTGAGTATCAATGTTTCATTGTTCTTTTGAGAGAAAGCCTCTTTATATAGCTCAGACTGGCCTAATTCGCTATCTGACCACCTCTGCCTCCCAAATGCTGGGATTACATGCATGTCTGCCAGTGTTGGAGTCACAACCTTTGGTAGTGGTCAGTTACCAAGAGGACATGTAACAAGTACCCACTGCAACCTTTCCTCAGATGTGCCTAGCTCAGGAAGTGTGGTGAGTTGCAGTGACTCCTATTTGGAGGGAGGGCTCTGGTTCCAGGCTAACTCTCTTGTTTTTTGTCTCCCATGGTGATGTAAGGAGCCTTAGCCATATACTTCCAATACAATAAAGTTGGTCATGCCTTCCTGTCATCATGGACTATACTTCTGAAACTGGGGACTAGGAGAAGAAGCCTTTTGCTCTCTTCAGTAGTTTCTGAGAGGGATTTGGGGATAGCAACACAAACGCAACACAGAAAGAGGTCTGCTACTGTAGGGCTCAATAATATTTGTGGAATGGATGAATCAAGCCAAGAAAATTAGTTATCTTGCTCTTCCCAAACCTGCTTAGGTGACTTCCTGTTAGCTTTTTGGAGCTGCCCAGCAACCTTTTAATTATCTTTCCAACATTTTCCCACGTCACACAAACTAGTTTGTCACATGACCAAAAGTTTTGTTTTGTTTTTTTAAAAAGACAGGGTCTCCCTGGCTGACCTGAAACGCAATATATAGACTAGGTTGATCTCAAACTCACAGAGATCCACCTGCCTCTGCCTCTTCAGTGCTGGGATTATAGGTATGTGCCATCACACCCAGCTCAACACAGAGAATTTTTACTAGGATAATAGTGTAGCATTGAAATCCATAGCAGGGACATTCTGTTTTCATCCCAGCCATCTGCTTATCCTATTGAGTTTCTATCTAGACTACATTTCCCAGGATTCTTTGAAGTTCGATTGGGGCCGTGTGACATAGCTGTAGCCTATGGAAAGGGGATAGAAGTGATGTTGAACCATAACTTCTCCCATTTCAGGTTCCTCCATTTCCTCTTTCTATTCTATTTTGACCTTGCAAGTCACCTATTGAAGTTGGTAGTGCCATTTCTATGGGATGGAAGAAACCTGAAGTTTGGATAAAAACCTTGAGGAAGGCTGTTTTTAGAATGGCTGCCGAAAATGAGCAGTGATCAAGAAATACACCTTTGCATATTCCATTAGGACTAACTGAAGGACCTTGTATCTCAGGCAGGCTTGTTGACTTCAAAGGCAGTAGGGAAGATTCCTCAGGTGGGGCAGGCTTCATCTGGAAAGTACCCTTTGGCACTGTTACTAGGACCATTTCCAGAATGTCTTGGAGTCTTTAAGTGAATTCTATCATAGCCTTTCTGGCTCTGAGAGTCATAGAGCATCAAAGTAGTGTGTGCAGTGGTTGCTGGAAATTGATAGCCGCAGTGTGGTCTCTCCATTTCATAAGATGATGATTTTGAACCAGGAGTACTTGTACTTTTCTTTTTTACCAGTCCTTACTCTGAGACAGAAGGTTCATTATTTATGAAGCTGCACAGTACTGGGGGAAGGACTGGTCTGATGGTTTGGAGCTGTGGATCCTAGACCCGGGTCTGTCCCACATGAGAAGAAGGTCATAGTCCCTCTCTCAGCCAGTGTCTTGGTTTGGAAAGTGCAGATGGGGGTGAGTGGTGGGAGAAGAGGTGACTTTTGGAGATGCTGTCTAGGCTATTAGCCTGTAATCCTGCATCTATCTGCATATCTGGAAGCAGAAGAATCCATGCAGTTTTGAAAATGAAATCAAAACACCCACAGGTTGTCTTTGTCTCCAGCTAGAGCTGACATTGGGCACTAAGCTTGCAGGGCTGGGAACAAAGATAACCTGTGGATGTGCAGCCTTTCATAGTCCTGGTGGGGACAGAGGCCTAGAGTTGGGTTGCCATAGGAGAAAGAAGGCCCAGGCCAAACATTGCACTGCTGTTATATTTGTGACCCAGGCTGACCACTGCTGTGGAAGGCCAAACCGGGGAGACCTGGCATGGGGCCAAAGCTGTCACTGTCTGGGCATCTGAGCCTAGGGAGCCCCTGAGGTCAGCTGCTTCTTCAGAGTGGAGAGCAGCCAATTCTCACTGTCTCAGCTGCCAGCTGCCACCAAATCACAGCAATGAATCCAAAGTACCAAAGGCCACCCTTAACGCCCTTATCTACGTATCTACCTGAAGCTTGTGCTGGGCAAAGCCTGACATACCTGGGGAGGGAGAAGTTGCGCTTCTAACGGTTGGTTGGCTGTGCATCCCTTTAACACTCAAGGAGGCCTGTGAATCCCTTCTCAGGCTGGTGTATTTCCATGCACAAAACAGGATTACAGAGAAGGCCAATTCAGAGGATTGAAATGTAGTTATCCAAATATTAAAAAACAATTTTGTGGGGGCAGTAATAGATGTGTTTTTTTCATTAACTCATTAAAGAACAGGATTTAGTGGCAGATCTAACAACTACCATTGTTTCCCACTAGTGAGGGGTAACAGCAATCTTTAGAGATAGTAACTCCCAAGTGCTCTGAGGATGGCTGTGGTTTCTGCTGGTGATAGTCACAGGAGGGACCAAACACTGCGGCATGAAATGGAAGGAAGTGCTTGGTTTCAGTTAGAGGTTAGTTATACTGAAGACACATTTTCTGACCAACCCCCGTCAAGTTCATAGACCCTTGAATACTTTTATGGACCCCCTAGCTTAGTAGAAGATGGCTGTTAGAAGACAGGAACGCACTAAGGTATGGCCAGGGACAATGGGCAGTGAACCAGTTCTTGCCTCGTGTTCAGCAGGGCAGGTGGAACTGCATCAGGGTTGGCTAATTAGAGCAGAGTGTTGTCTCCCTGCCACCCTGCCTGTGGTAAGCACAGCTAATTGATGGTGGTGGGAGCCCAGAGATGCAGAACCTTTCTCAGTCCAGCGCTCCAAGCAGCCATCACTAACCGATTGGAGCTGGCACCAAAATGAAACCAATGTGCCATTCCAAGGCTGGAAGCTCTCTAAGGCCTGTTCCAGCCTGACATCATATGATTACCCATGATTAAAATATGCTCCCTGCCCACAAGGAACTTCTGAACTGCCAAGTGTCTTAGAGGCCCTCTTGGAGCAAGCAGGGGACCCACATCCACACAGCTCCTCACCAGGCCTTCAGTCATTTCACAGTCAGGGCATCGATTTTACTTTTCGACTTGTAATTTCCACCTCCTGGATTCCATTATCACTCGCTCAATATACGACGGCTCGCCATTTCTCTGGCCACGGCTCTGAGACTCATGCATTACTGAGCAGAAGCAGAAGACATTGCCTAAAACACATTACTACCTGGAAGTAATGATTGGGTTTTAACACAGTCAAGACCTTGATGGGTCTGTGGATAAGCAATCACTCTACCTTCCTCCTTCCCCAGACACCCGACTTCCCAGAAGGGATTTTGAATTAACCCCACATGCTCAAACCTTAAACCTGGGCTAGCTCTGTCTTGCCCAAGACCCTCACGTTCATGTGATTGACCCTGCAGTTGCAAGCTGTCACCTCTCTCCCTTCAGATAGACTGCCATTGACTGATTCTTTGGGAAAAAAGACCCAAATCTGTTCAGCCAGGGCTGCTGAAGTAGTCAGGAATGGGTAATACGGGGCAGAAGTTTTTGGCCAGTGGCTCTCAGTATGAAACTTGTGGTCACCATAGCCTCATTACCAGGTTAAAAAACTAGGTGTTGCCTCCAGCGAACCAGAACTGGAGTAACGTGGTGTGGCAACTGCTCCTGCAGGGGCATTCTGCTGTGCTAACGGGTTGGAATAGCCGTTGAAGGCTGAAAATGGGGAGGTCCTACGTGAACACACCAATGCCTAGACAGTCACCTTTTGCGGCCTCAGCTGCTTTGCCTATAGAACAGAGGCAATGCTGCCTGCCTTCCTAGTCTCGTAAGGTGACTGCCAACTAGACTTAACACAACTGGGGCCAAACTGAGGCCTGGCTACCTGGAGCCAAGGCATCACAGATGCAGGGTGTAGGCAGGTGGTGGGCACGGTTAGGAAAGGAGAGGGTCCGTTTTAAGATAAAGCATTGGGACGTTGCTTTGTTCTGAGATAAGCAGGGATGGCCATTTTCTGTTTTCTGGGGTGTGAAGATTGTGGCTCAGCTGAAGACACCACCTTCCCTTTGGCTCCCACTGAGCAGCTTTCTGGGGACTTGACTGCCACATCTAACAGTTTTGAGTATTTAAATCCACTCTCCACTGTTGTTGTTCTCCTATGACTCATTGTTAACAAAATTTCTAAATCCAGGTCAATTAAAATTCCTGGGTGTGAGCCACTTGGGTGGCAGGGTAAGGGGATTACAGCATAGCATTCAGTGGCAGTGGTGACCAACAAACAAAGCAAGTGGGGCTGTTTTGGTCCCTAGTTACACCCCCTGCGTGTGGGAAAACAAAGACCACAGTGGCAACTCTTGGCAGATGATCAAAGGTCCAGCTTTCTTCCAAGTTTGGAGGACCAGGTCCTACAGGCTGAATGAGGTCATCTTTTAGCCCAGTGGGTCTCAACCTTCCTAATGCTGTGGCCTTTTAACACAGTTCATCGTGTTGTGGTGACCCCTCACCATACAATTCTTTTCACTGCTACTTCATAGCTGTAATTTTGCTACGGTTATGAGTTGCAATGTAAATATCTCTTATGTGACCCCAAAGGGGCTGCAAGCCACAGGATGAGAATCTCTGTACAATTTAGCCTTTCTCAAAAAAGTCCAAAAGGCACCCATCTCATCCTTGTACTCGACTACCACAGCTTTACTTATGTCTGGGATGCCATTTAATATTTTTTAACAATCCTACCTTGAACAGGGACCATTCCTATTACAGGTGCAAACCAGAGCCCAGAGGACATTTGCTTATATTTCTGAGTTTTTCTGTCCAGGAACAGAGACCTGAACTAGGGACCAGTGAGATGGTGAGGCCAATAAAAAGCACTTGCTAGCACAAGGCCCTGGGTTCGGTCCCCAGCTTAAAAAAAAAAAAAGCACTTGCTGATAAGCCTAATGGCTTGAGATGGATCCCTTGGACCCACACAGTAGAAGATTAATGTTAGCATTCTAAGTTCCACCCTCACAGTTACCTGGCAACAGCCAGGTATGCTCCACCCCACAGTTACCTGGCAACAGCCAGGTATGCTAGGCCTGACACTATAAAAGGGGCTGCTTGCCCTGCTCCTCATTCTCTTGCTCTTACTCCTGCTTCCCCTTGCTCTCTCTTCCCATTTTGTCCCCTCTCTCCCCATTCTCCTCCCCCTTCTCTCCACATGCTCATGACTGCCTCTACTCCTCTCCTCTTCTACTCTTTTATTTCTCTTTCTCTGCATCACTACCTTCTCAACCCCCCCCCCCATGCCCTGAATAAACTATTCTATACTATACCATCACGTGGCTGGTCCCTCAGGGGGAAGAGATGCCTTAGCATGGGCTCACTGAGGCACCCCCTTTCCCCAGACCTCCATAGAACATAATCCCCTTCTTTGTATCTTATATAAAACACAGCATTGGTACCCAAACCTGGGATCGAACCAGGGACCTAGGACATATCCTCTCCTTATCTTTTTCTAAACACATCAATAAGCAACTCCAGAAAGTTGTCCTTTACCTCTACATATATGCCATAGCATGTGCTCTCTTGCATGTGCACACATGTACACAAATATGCACACATACACAGAAAATAATAGTAACAACAATAACAACAAATATTTGGACCAGGGACAAAAGAAATAGTGATAGAAGTAGTTGAGGAAGAAAAAGAACATCACTTCTAAGAGTGAAGTTGACTAAAGCTGGGCAAAGTACAAGGCTTAAAAGCTCTTAGACCCTGAACATCATGACCTTTTTTATGTAGGTTGTTTATGTAGGTACTTGTCTTTTCCCACACTTGGAGAGCTAGAGATTTTCTCATCTCAGTTCTGTGGTGGATGGGTTTCTAGTCTACTGCTACTGCTTTTTCATGTTAACATTGGTGAGTCTCCATACTTTTCTCCAGCCAACGAGGAAACTGAGGCACAGAGAATTAAACAACTTGCCCACATGGTGATGGTGTCAGGGCTGGGTTGTAAAGTGTAGTTTGGCCCCAGAGCCCATGTTCTTTATGAACACACTAAATGGGCCTCCTCCTCCCTTTCCAGGAAGACCTCCAGGGCAGGAAGAAATCAACATAGGGGACCCGCTGGAGAAATGTTTTGATTTGGTAAAGGGACTGTTCTTTCCTGAAGAATCACATCTTAAATCCATGTTCCGTCTCCCACCCTCCTTCTGGAAAGACATTTTAAGTTTTGATGTGGTGGAAGAAATCAGAAAATAGAAAATAGCTGGGCATTGGTGGCACTTGTCTTAAATCCAGCCCTCTAGAGGCAGAGGCAGGAGGATGCCAGTCTGGTCTACAGAGTGAGTTACAGGACAGCCAAGGATGCTACACAGAGAAACCTTGTCTCAGAAAACAAAAAACAAAACAAAACAAAAAACCAAAAAAAGAATATAGAAAATAAAAGTTAACTGTACAGATAATAAATGCTTAAACAAAGGAAGAATTAAAAACAAACCCCTCCAAACTTCCTAAATTAAACCATGGTTCCCAAATTAAAAAGACGCCAGCTTATATACAAAAAATATTGTTGTTATTTTATGAAAGAGCCCATCTTTATTGATAAGAAAATTTTGATAAAAGGAAGCATACAAAGATAATCCATAAAAAGAACATAGCATCTTAATGTTATTCTTTATATTAAGCAAATATAAAATTAAAAATATAATTTTATGTAAAGTTACTAAAACTACTCTAAAGATATCCGGCATTTGAGACAGCACAGTAAGAACAAATGTGTGTGGAGTTTATGATTATTTAAAAAGTGCTGCAATAGCTGGGCATGGTGGTACACACCTGCAATCCCAACTCTTGGAAGGTAGAGGCAGGAGGATCAGGAATTCAAAGCCAGCCCAGGCTACATGAGAAGGACAAACCCCAAACATCATCAAGAAAATAAATGTGCCACCTGTTGGGGGAGAGAGAGAGAGAGAGAGAGAGAGAGAGAGAGAGAGAGAGAGAGAGAGAGAGAGAGAGAGAGAGAGAAAGTTTGTGAGTTTGAGGTCTATGGAGCAAGTTTCAGGCCAGATATGACTACATAGTGAGACTCTGTCTCCCCAAAACAAAAACACAATGACAACAAACCACACACAAACCCCACCAAGTAACAACATTAAAAAAGTCACTAAACAAGCAAACAAAAACCAAAACCCACAATGAGATCTGGTTTCATGCACAGAGGGTCCAAAAAAGGAAGAGGGAGGTAGGAGGGAGAGAAAGAGGGAGGGGAAGAAAGAAAAGAAGCAAGCAGAGGAATGGAGGAAAGAAAGCATGGAAGAAAAAAGGAACACAAGGGAGGGAGGAAAGAAAATAAGAAAGGGGAATGGAATGAGGGTATGGAGAAATTCCAGTCCTCCTAATTCTTGGTGGAAGTCTAAGAAGGCATAAATATAGAATATAGAATACAGGTTTTTGGTTCTTCAAAAAGGTAAATACAGACTCACCATGCTGTTCAGGTATATAGCCAAGTCCACACAAAAACTTGCACATGCCTCAGCAGTTAAGAGCACTGTCTGCTTTTCCAGAGGACCCAAGTTTAATACCCGACACACAACTGTCTGTGACTCCAGTTACTGGGGATACTAGGCTTGGCCTTCCAGAGCCCTGCACTCATATGCAACTCCCCACGTGTACATGTAATTAAAAATAATAAAAGTAAATCTTAAAAACTTTATGTAAATATCCATCAGTGCTTAAATACTATGACATGTCCATACAACGGAATATTGTTCAACCACAAAAAGGAATGACTAATTTGTTCTATGTGGATGAACTTTATAAACCCTATATTAGGGGCTGGGGAGATGGCTTAGCTAGTAAAAGCATTTGTTGTGCAAACATGAGAATGAAGTAGAAATTTCTGGTTTCTTTGGAGACTCAGTTGTGTCATGTGATGTTTTTCTGGAAACTCTTATGAGAGGATGTTTTGCTGAGAACAGACACAAGGTGTTTTTCTGGAAGCTGCCTGGGAAAAGGGACATGGGATGTTTTTGCTAGAGCAGACACTTGAGATGACAGATGATGTTTGGAAACAGTGTAAGTATAATCCAACAGATATTGACTGAGGCTGCAGCATTGGTTTGCCTTGCCACTCTTTGCTGGTCTTCATTGGGCTTTGCGGACTCTGGTCTTCACTGATGACCCTGTGACATTGGTTTACCTTGCCACTCTTCACTCATCATCATCATCATCATCATCATCATCATCATCATCATATTCATATTCATCATTTGTTGTGACTTTGTAAAGAGAAGTGCAACAAAGATTTTCTTGTAATATTCCAGTGGCTTCTTGCTGCTTCTGAGGACTATGGCCGATTGACAGAGCCTCATGGTTTCTTCTGGATCAAACTGCCGTTGCTGATTTGTGAATGGTGTTTGCTAGTGGATTGAGCTACCACTGCTGATTTGTGTGAACTGAACTGCTGCTACCCTTACAATGAAGATATCTTTGGAATTGCCCCAAAGAATTATTTCTAAACACATCCTCCTTTGCTCTATTAACCTTTCCTTTCCATTACCTCTGGTAGGTGATGGGCTAGAAGGGAGGTTAAAGCATTTAAGAACCCTTAAAGTAGATTTTGAAAAATCTAAGCCTACATTATGACCTAAGCTGGGACCGCCAGTGCTCATGCAAAAACTGGACCTGTGGCTAGTTAGCATCTGGAACCCCAGAGCTGGGGGAAGTAGAAATAGGGATACAGGGGGTTTATTGGCCAGCGAACTTAGCCTAAACAACCAGCTCCAGATTCAGTGAGAGACTCTGTCTCACAACTAAGGTAGAGAGGAATAGAGAAGAACACCTAGTGTCAACTTTTGAACTCCACATCTGTAGACATGGGGACACACACCCTATCTACATGAAAGAAAGCAGTCCAAAGAGTCTAGAAGGCAATCTATTAGAGACAGTCACTGGGAGCTTGGGGGGCAAGTGGGTGTTAAATGTTTTAGCATTAGGTAGTGACAGTGCTACAAAGATTTGTACACTAAATTTATTTTTTAAATTTTAAAGAGAGTCTTACTCTGGGCTTACTCAAGGCTGTCCTTGATTTCATAATCCTGCCTCCTACATGCTGATATTACAGGAATGTGCCACTGTGCCCACTCTAGCTCAATTCCTGTGACCTTTACCAATCCAGAACTTTCTCTGAGTGCCTGAAAACCCCACCCCTAGGGCTTGCAGCCAACATACATGGATCATCTTTCAGGTAATGACAGAGGAGAGCTATTTCAGCTTCCCATACCTCACCTGTGATAATGCTGAGGTGTCTTTTTAAGAGGTCTCAGTGAGACACAGGGTCTCACTCTGGTGATTTGCCTGATGATGCTCATCTACCTGCTGCTTCCTTTCCTTACACACTACCTTTCTTAGTTTCCTGTTACTGTGAAACACGCTGACAAAAGCCGCTTAAGCGGGGAAGGGTTTATTTTGGCTCACAGTTCATGGGGATAGTCCATCAGGCTGTGGAAATCAAGGCGGCAGGGGCTTGGAGTCACTAGTCACTTTGTATTTACAATCGAGTAGCAGAATGTGAAATATGCTTGCTGGTACTCTGCTTGCTTCCCACCCTTTCATTCAGACCAATCAAGAGAATGATGTGATCCACAGGGTTAAGTCTTCTTGCCTTAATTAACCTGGCCAAGATACCCCACTCCCAGAATGCCCAGAGGCTTAGCTAACCTAGATAATTCCTTACAGGTATAGCTGAATGCTTTACCTTTAGATGAGTCTAGCTCCTGTCAACACAAATCATCACACTGCCCCACTTTATAATAATAATAATAATAATAATAATAATAATAATAATAAAAAATCCTTTTGGGGTTCTCTTTTGGGAAAGTCCAGTCTAAGACATCTTCTCCTGGTCACTCTTGCTATACAAACTTGGCCAAGTCCTTTGGCCTAAAGCCATTTAGAAGCACAATATGTGAAGAAGATGACCAAATGCATGACAGTATATGTGTGTCTGGGGGCGGGGAGGTAACTCAGTGACTTCCAGATTATTAGTGATTAAAAACAATTGGGGAGAGGATTTTTTTATTAATATTAGTGGTGTTGTGTTCTACTTATACTACACACTTGAGAGGCTCAACTCACGCCAGACCACAATAGCAGTTTCCAAACACAATCTGACCAGTTAAGAATGGGAGCCTGATATAAAGTTGTTCCAGAAGTTATAGCCTTTTACAGCCCAGTCCCAGCCCATACCTGGTCACTCCAGAGGATTGGTGGCAGGGTGAATAGTGGCAGGGATGGGATAGCGAATGTGCCTGGAGGGACTAGGGATGTAGAGACTGCTTGCTTAACATATAAGGCCCAACTTCTAGCTCCAGCATCACATAAACTGGGTATAGTGGCAGATGCCTGTAACCCCAGCTCTCAGGAGATAGAGTCAGGAGGACCAGCAGCTCAGACTCATACTCTGCTAGGTAAGTTTAATGGTGGCCTGAGCTAAGTGAGAAAAGCAGTACCTGGAGAGATGGGGGCCCTTCTCTTGGGATCCTATGTGTTCCCTGTGGCACAAACCACACGAATGAGGATAACCTGGTCCATCTCCACCCTGGGGTATTCACAGTGCTCTAGGACATGGTTGACAGGCCTGGGGACTGTGGCTGGAACTCCTGTTTGCTTGATGGACTTCATCCTACCTGGGTCTAGTCTAGCTCAGCCTCTTATCCTGTTCCTAGTCATGAGGCTGAGCCAAAGGTAAGGCCAATGACTTGTGCTCCTGCTTTCTACACCCCCACTCCGCCCTGTGAGCTCTGTCTTAGCATACACAGTGATTGACTTCTTTTTCAGGGGACCTCCACCCCACCCCACCCCACCAATAGGCGTGTGTGTGTGTGTGTGTGTGTGTGTGTGTGTGTGTGTGTGTGTGTGTGTCTGTGTCCAGTTTTGTGTATGAGAAAAAGTAAAGTACCTCAGACTGGTGCTGGGGGAAAGGGGGGCTTCTGTTCTGTATGCCTGGCACTTGTTCTTCGGACACTGTCCAAATTCCTGGTTACACAGAGGAGAGCTCCTGATGAGTATGGGTGAAGGTGAGGAGGGTGCCTCTGAGCTTGTGACATCAGCATCTTGGACCCAGAGTGTGGCTGGAGGGGGGTGGGCATATAAGGAACTCTTGAAGCAGCAAAGGCTGCCTTGGCTGCTCCAGGCGCCTCCTGCCTTTCTGCCACATTCTTTTTCTCAAACAGATTCCTTTGCTCACTGGAACAGCCTGGCTGGAGGAACAGCTGTGCAAACAAACACGAGGCTGCTGATTGGAGGGCTGAGGGCTGATTGCTGGGGTCTGCCTGGGACCACAGTCTCAGCCACAGTGGATGCTCTGGCCGGAACCCAGGAACCCAGGAAGGGGAAGGTGTGATGGTTGCTGCCTGCCAGAGGCCAGTCCAGCTGCCTGGGTTTCCTCACAGAGGCAATCCTCAGGTGCTTCTTGGAATGCATGGTTAACTCTCTCCTCTCTAAGCCTCAACTGGCTGTTGCCTGTCTCCAGCCAACTTGGGAGAGAAAATATTCATAAAAGGGGTCTCTGTTCCCTCCGGAGCCTAAATCAGCTCTGAGGGCTTCCTCCTGAGCCACCCTGGGGTGCCTTGAAGAAGGCATGGTGAACAGGGAGCATTGAAATCAGTGAAGGAGTTTGGTTGTACCCTGAGTTTGTAGCCCACATAGACAGCAAATTAAACTTGATTATATTTTACGGTACATGAAGAACCATTTGTGTACCAGAATTTGGGAAGACCCCTAAGGGCAAGGACCAAAATCCAGACAGAGATGTAGCCTTCCTATAGGCAGCCTGAATATTTAGGCTTCTCCCTATCTTGCCATGGAATACCCAGGCTAGGGTTAACTTAACTGTCAGTCAGCCAAGGTCATAGTCAACAGCTCTAAGCTCTTTAATTTGGTATGTCTCTTACAGCACCAGGCTATGTGGTAACTGGGAGCCCAAACCTGGTAAAGCTCCAAATGTTTGAGTTTCCTGGGCAACACTCATGATCAGTGGGAGGAGGGGGTGCTGCTGAGGGCGTAGCCCTTGCCAGGAGGTTCTTCAGTAGCTGAGGAAGACCACCAAGGAGCTGAGAGCGCAAGGATGGCTTATGCTTTACCTTGAAGACCTGGGTAGACAGAGCAGCTGCTATAGGGTGGTGGCAATGTCACCACCTTAAACTTGAGTGCACTTCAATGAGGGACCCTGACCGTGCAGCTTTCCTGTCCGTTTGGTTCCCTCCTGGTACCTGGTACCTGGTAGGTGTTCACTAATCATCAGACTAATGGAATTATGGGAAACCTCAGTCCTTGGCCTCCCTCGGAATCATGCTCTGTTTCTAAGTAGCCAAGGGGACAGACCTTTCAATAGACCTTAGAGCAGTGGTTCTCAACCTTTGTAATGCAACCCTTTAACACAGTTCCCCATGTGCAGTGAGTCCCAACCATAACATTATTTTCAATGCTACTTCATAACTGTAATTTTGCTACTGTTATGAATTATAACATAAATATTGAGATGCAGGATATCTGATATGGGACCCCCCCCCAAAGGGATTGTGACTTCCAGTTGAGAAACATTGCCCTAGGGGCTAGGGGTCTCACCATTATTTTATTAACAATTTGTATTTATTTATTATCATTTCGTGTCTCTGTGTGTGTTTGTGTATATGATGTATATCACTGTGCACAGATGGAGATCAGAGGACAACTTTGGTGGAAGTCAGTTCTACCCTTCCACCCTGAGTTCTGTCACATCATGCTTGCTCAGCAAGTGTTTGTGTGTGTTTGTTTGGTTTTTTTAATAGTGTGTCCGTTTCACTCGCCCCTGGGCATTATTTTCCTGTGGATTTCCAATGGAGTTCCAAGTACCAGGGAGGAGATACTGGTCAGTGCTCACCCAAGAAATCATTGATTGCTTCACTGTGTCCAATTGGCCTCCATTGGGATCTATTGGGGGGGGGAATAGAGTTGTAACCATTAGTTGTCTGTAGCTTTGTCCATTTTTAAAGCTCCTACTCAGTGGGTCCAGAGAAACAGAAGGATTGGGAAGAGGGCCGGACTCACTCCCTTGCCTGAACTGTAAGTTAAGGAAGCAGGAGCTCAGGGAGGTGGTTTTAATCTCCTACTCTGAGACCTGGGAGGGAAGTGGGTACCAGAAGTGAGCTGTGTCATGTCTTCGGTGGCAGTGTATTAGCTGCTGAGATTTTTATTGAGAGCTCTGGGGAGTGAGGGTCACAGTTTGGAAGAGGTATTCCCAAATCATCTGCTGGGCTTCACCATGGAAAGAAAACTCACTGAGTGACATGGTGTACTGAAGGGAACTGCCCTTGGTTGTTGGGGTTAGCAGTGGTGCCAGGCGGTTCCCTGGTTGTTCCTCCACCAGAGACTGTGAAGGGTAGTCATGCTGTCAGCTGGTGGATGCAGATCGGTGTTTAGTTAGGACATCACAGCTGCTTCAAAGGTACCAAGGCACATCTTTCCACTCTAGTCAGAGAACACTACTCATTACCAGTCACTCTTCTAGGGATAACCAAGACACTCACTCTACTTCAGAGGGCTGGGAACTTCCAGGAGTCCTGTTGGTGATGGAGGATGGGATCCTAATTCCTTTCCTGTATAAAACCCATAAGCTCTTGTTCCGAGTGCGATAACTTGAGCAGCAACCTACACATAGGCATGTGGCTCCCTTGATATACTGTACCTGTCCCATCCATCCCACAAGCAGAGACAGCATCTGCATTGTATTTGAGACAGAGTGCCGGTGTGTATTTAAGACTGGTCTCCAACTCTGTATGTAGCCAAGGCTGACCTTGACCTCCTGCCCTATCTTCCGGCTAACCTTGACCTCCCTCCCTATCTTCCTGCCTATCACACAGGGATGCCCTTTAACAAGTTCCCCTAGGAAACACTGTCACAGGTTCTGTTAGTCACCCTGACACATTCCAATACTGTTTTTACAGAAGGGAAGGTCAGTCGGGTAGACATTTGAGAAAGTGTGGACATTTGCCTAAAGGACAGATTAAACCAGTGGTTCCCAACCTGTGGGTGGAGATCCCTACAGGGGTCACACATATCAGATGTTCTGCATATCAGATATTTACATTATGATCCATAACAAAAGCAAAACTACAGTTGTGAAGTAGCAACAAAACAATTATGTGATTGGGGCTCAGCACAACATGAGGCCTACCACTCCGAGGAGAACCCTATTTTTTTCCTGTGCTGGCATAGAACTCAGAGCCAGGGCATGCTAGGCCTCCCATAGAGCTACATCCAGAAGCTACATGCTTTGACCTTGGCTTTTCGCCACTGCTACTCAGAGTGTACTCTGGGCGTTAGTGCCAGTCCACAGTCTGCCTGGCACCTGTCCTCAGTGAGCTAAGTCCAGATATTAGGAACAAGTGTTTGGAAACTTTCATAGCATGTTGACAGAGGATTCAGATGGCTGCTAAATTTAATAATAAAGATCTGGGCTTGTGTTTCATACATTGTTTCTTTTTCATTTCCTATTCCTAGCAAATCATTTTTATTGTATCTGCCTGTGATAGATTGAAATTAAATACCCCCCGACACACACACACACACACACACACACACACACACACACACACACACACACACACACACACACGGCTAGCCCTATATCTGGCTGAAGCTGGTTTAAGGAATGCTGTTTGAGGGCAAGGAAAAGGCTCAGCTGGTAAACGCACCTGCTCCCAAGTCTAACGACCTGAGTTCAAGGCCAAGGCGGAAGAGGAGAATTGATTGCAGAAAGTTGTCCTCCACATGCACGGTACACCTATACACACAAGGTCAGTAAAAGGAAAAAGTTAAAAACACTTCTCGAGTTTGGGTCATTTCAAGTCCAGAAGACAATTGAAAGTCAGGAAACAGCTAAGACTTGCCTAGCCTGGGCAAAATAAGTGAACACCCAAGTTGAGGGACCAGGCTGACTTGGCAAGTGGGGCTAAGTTTTGTATATCCTCGAGTGTCCCAGAAGTTTCGTTACCTTAGAGAAAGTGGGATTGCAGGCCTGGGAGAGGGGGGATGGCGCTTCAGGCCAAGGTATTCCATCTCTCAGGCCTCAGTTATTTCACTTGCAGCTGAGTCACATGCAAGTGGGGCACACGGAGATCTCTGCCTGCTTCCCTACCTGCAAGGAGAACACGCTCTTAGGCAGAAAATGTCCCAGCGCTAGCAGCGCCTTTCTTCTCTCTCCGCCCAACCTGGCGCTCTCTCATCTGGCAAAAGAACAAGCCATTTCTTTTTATGAGCCTGCAAACCTCCTGCCTCCCCAGCCTCCCAGCCTCTCAGCTGGCCAGGCGCCAGGCTGGGCCTGACACACAGGCTGACATCCCTTCCCAGACCTTGGGCCCTCGCCGTTCTCAATTCTGGCGCGCCTTATTCACTGCGTCTCGGCGGCGGCTCCAGGAAAGAGTTGGAAAGAATCAAGGCCTCGGTCCTCCTAGGGACCTGCTGGTAGCCATCTATCAGCGCGTTTGCATTCTGGCCTCCTTTTTCGCTGCTTCTAATCCAGCAAAGCAGGCTGCAGGCGTCCAATGGGGAACCACTGAGCCAGGAATGACGTTTCAGAGTCCCCTTCCCCAAGGTGGTGTGTAAATGAGATGTGTAAATGTCCCCACGTCCTTCCCCACAGTGCTGTTGATTTCTGTGTGAGGATGTGTGAGGAGGACCGGAGAGGGAGGCTACACATTGTTCAGGGACCCTCGGACCACCCGGCCTCTCTGAGACATGCGCCCTGTCCACCTGCGGTGCATACCCCCTCCGACATCGCTCCCCCTACAACCCTCGGGTGTCTGGAGGCGGCCTGTCAGATTAGCCCTGCGGCTGGCCTCCTGTTTAATGAGTGTGGCGCCTGGTGTGCGGCTCAGCCCCTGCTTGTTTAGACAGCCTTGCAGGCTGTGCCACGCGTACCCTGCACCAGGCTGAGAAGGGGCGTCCCCTGGAGAAAGCCAGCTCCTTTATTCTTTCCCACCCGAGCCCGGCTGCTCCTGCTAGGGTCAAAAGGGTCTTGGCAAGGGTCTGCTGGGGCCTGGAGTGCCTTATTTCCTCAGAGACTGAGGCTGGCCTAGGGGTGATGGGTGGTGGCGGACACTAGGAAATGTAAGCTGGGAGGCAGCAGGGCGTTAGCCTGGCACCCCGCTGAGTTAGCCTCCTAGGGAGCCGTCCTTTGATTGCTTTTTGACAAGCTGTAAAGGAGCCATTTGATTAGCATTGGATGGGTTTCTTGTTCTCAGTCTGGGGGACCCAGCGGATTCCTTAAGACAGAAAGATATCCCCCTCCTCCCGCCCCCTCTCCCCGCCCCACGTTCGGGAGCCCCAAACAGAATCTTATGTATTCCAGGCTAGGCTCCAATTCCCTGTGTAGCTAAGGTTGCACTTCTGACCCTCCTGCCTCCGCCTTCCTGAGTGCTAGGATTACAGGTGAGTTCCACCACTAGGTTTTCTGCGAGGCTGGGATGGAGCCTAGAGCTTCGTGTATGATAGGCAAGCACTCTATCGACTGAGCTCGGGCCCCAGCTCTGAGACAGGAAGACTCTTTGAGTCCTAATTTCTCTATCATCTGAAAGACAGGGCTTTTGTCAACCCCTTGCAGGCATATCTGTTTCTCAAGCTGCCCCTTCACCCAATATTTATGGCCTGCACAAGGGCCAGAGAAGACTTAACAGTTTTTATGAAGTTTAAAACTATTTTTATTATATTTTAGGAAGTTTTGATTTTGCAATTGGCATGCATTCTGCCTCTATGTCCCTTCCGCCCTCCTTCTATGGCAGGATTTCCCTGAGACCTTTGACATTAAGTCAGCTGATAAGGTGCACCTTTGCTTCTAAATGTTTCAGTGTGTACAACCTAAAATCATCGGACGACACCCCCCCCCGCCCCGCCTTGTTTTGTTCGATTGTTTTTCAAGACAGGGTTTCTCTGCATAGCCCCGGCTGTCCTGGAACTCACTCTGTAGACCGGACTGGCCACCAATTCATAGAGATCTGCCTACCTGTGCTGGGATTAAGGTGTGCCCCACTGTGCCCCAATAAAAAGCAGTTGAGCTGGTGGGATGGTACAGATGAAGGCACTTACCTGAGTTTTATCCTGGGAACCCATATAAAGGTGGAAGGAAGAGAACCAGCTCCACAGAATTGTCCTCTGATCTCCATACATGTGCCCCAGTAAAAGTCTCCCCTTCTTGCACCGTACACACATGCACAAAACTAGTAATATAGTGATATAAAAATTGGGATGGAGGAAGTGGCTTAGTTGGGAGAGTGCATAAAATTCTGGTTGGATCCACAGCACTACATCCGTAACATTAGTTATGGTAGGGTTCACCCTAGTCACAGCACTGGGGAGTTGGAAGGAAGGAGCTAGCCCTTCATTGAGACCTTGTCTCAGAGAAAAGGCAGTATAGGGAATGGAGCTATGGCTCAGCAGTGGAGACCAGGCCCTGGCTTCCATTCCTAACGTTACACAAATAACCAAAAACCACAGTGCAGTTCATCAGGAAATTGACACCGATCAAACACTATTAGCTGATCCACACATCTTCTTCAAATCTCAAATGCCCCAGGAGGGTCTTTTAGAAGAAAAAAGAATTAAGAATGCTTCTCTGGCTCACAATCCAGTCCGGAATCACATGTTGTATGCAGTCATGGTCCCTTCTTTAAGCTGACACCATGGATCTTCTTTTCGTGACAGGAAGACTTTGGTGTACCAGCTGTTGTTTTGCAGATTGCCCCATTGTTTGGCTTTCTTCAGTGTTTCTGTATGTTGGGCAAAAGCACCACTCCAAGGATGTATGTCCTCTGTGCATAGAAGCAGGGGCACATGCATGCCTACTTGTTCTGGCCTTGGTAATATAACTGCCTACTTGGCTAAGGTGGGTCTTAGCCCTGCTGGGGTTTCCTTTGTATTAATACATAATCAAGGGGGAGAACACGTTAAGAGAGAGAGGTTTGACAAGGTTACCTCTTCTTTCTGAGTCCAGTTGAAACCTCACCTCATTGACCTGCCTCAGACCCCTTGTATCAGCTCTACCTTCTGCCTGGAATGGTCTTTCACTCCACAATGACATTTCAGACTTTTTAATGTCCTACAAATCCCAGCCTCCAGGTCACTTGAGCAAGCTTCCTGGTGGTGGGGCCAGCTCCAGCAGTCTGTTTTGGTTCTTCATCATGTCTCTTGCTACCATGTGCTGTTTGCCAATTTGTTAGCTCACTGTTTATTTTTGCCCAGAAGAAGAAATCCTGCACCTCACTACCTCCCTTGGTGTAGAGCCTGTGTACCCAGCATAGCCTACAGCTGTGAAATGAAGGCTGGTAGAGATAAAGGCTTGCTAAGTAACCCGTGGCAGGCTGAGGTCCTAACTCAGAAGTCTTGGAGTCTTGCCAGAATGTCTGCTGGCTGCAGCTAGCTCTGCTGGGCTCTTGCTCAAATAGGGCAGATGGCTGCAGAGCAACTAAAGCACTCTGTATGGCCCTCTCAAGTAAGTGTGTGTGTGTGTGTGTGTGTGTGTGTATGTGTGTGTGTGTGTGTGTGTGTGTGAAGTGACCAGAAGGCATGGTGAGACAGGATAGTGGGAGGTGACAATGTTTTTCAGCCCTGAAATATAAATCATCTTAACATCTTCCTTTTTCCTCCCTTCCTTCTTCTGTCCCTCCTTTCTCTCTTTCCAATGTCACTACTTCTGAATAATATATATTTTTGCAGATGTTGGCAGCTTCATAGCAGCAGGTAGCTACCAGGACAGCAAGGATATGCGAACAGAAGTGGCTGGATGTGCTGAGATAGACGAGAAAGCCAGGGTACGGAGGATGTTTGCCTGCCCAATGTCTCCAGCTGTCCCATCCCCTCTGTATAGCTCTTTAAAGGCTTGTTTGCCTGTGCACTTGGGGAGGGGGGGCCTGAGCAGGAGCATGTGCCTGACCCCAGGGCTTCAAGGCAGGGTAAGGATAGGACTTTCCTTTTAAGTGTGTTGCCAATGTGCTCTAGATGACAATTTTTTCCCACTGCTACTGCTAATGAGGTAGCCATGGCCTGAGCACTCCCCATATCACCTTATGTTTGTATTTAAGTTTCTTATTTATTTTGCGTGTATGCATATGTACAGGGGTTTGTGTCTGTGGGAACTTGTGTGGAGACTAGAGGAGGATGTCAGGTGTTCTATTGCTTTCTGCCTTATTCCTTTGGGACAGGTTCTCACTGAACCTGAAGCTAGGATGGTGACCAGAAAGACCTAGCCATTCTCCTGCCTCCACTCACCACAGTGCTGGGGACTACAGGCACATATTCAGTTATACCCATTTGCTAAAAATGTGGGTGTTGACATTTGAACTCAGAGCCTCATACTTTTCAGCAAGTGTTCTCATTTACAGAACCAGTGTGTGTGTGTGTGTGTGTGTGTGTGTGTGTGTGTGTGTGTGTGTTGGGGCAGGCTGGCCTGAAACTCACAAAGCTCTGCCTGCCACTGCTGCCAGAGCACTGGAACCTAAAGGCATGTACCACCGTGCCTCACACCTGGCCTCACACTTGATTTTGAGAACCCTCCTGGAAATGCAAAGGCTCACCTTGGTAACGCCATCAGGTTTTATGGCATGAAGTAAGGCTCTCTTAGGTAGACCTCATCAGGTGACTCTATGTGTAAGATGGGGAGTGAGCATTGTCACTATGGCCACTTGGTCTGGAATTATCAGAGTCTGAGGGCCATTGTCATACAAGTGGACCTATGTGCTTGTGGGATCTAATAACAGCTTCTGGACAAGGTCAATGTAGCAGCTGGTTCCTTCTATCTTTCCTACTTTGGGCATTCTTTCTCTTAAACAATCTCTCTCTCTCTCTCTCTCTCTGTGTGTGTGTGTGTGTGTGTGTGTGTGTGTGTGTGTGTGTGTGTGTGTACATGCACAGGAGTATGGGTGCTCAAAGGCATCAGATACTCCTGAGCTGGAATTATAAGCAGCATTGGGTCACCTAATGTGGGTGCTGAGAATTGAACTCAGGTCCTCTAGAAGAACAGCACACACATAAGCTCTGAGCTCTATCTCTAGTCCTCTCTGGGCTCTTGACACCATTATGCAATACCCTGTTTAGCTGCTGAACTCCATCATCTCAGGCCTCCTGCCTTCTCTAAGAACCCACAAATTGAGGTTGGAACTTTCCAGAGACCTGTGTGGTGTCTGACAGCCTATCTGTGTTCTATGTGGCAGAGCAGGCAGCTGCTCCGACCACCTGCTGCTTCATAGTAAATTACTCCAAACTTTAGGGACCTGAAAGGAAGACAGTGCTAACGCTGCTTGCACACTGGATTTGCTCTTTAGGCAAGCTGTATCGGGAATGACTCTCACCTGGTCTGCTCTCTGTCAGCTTGGGGTGGGGGTGGGGACTGGGTTATTTGAAAGTCTGTTCACTGACATATCTGCTGGTTGCTGCTGGCTGTTGGGTAATACATTACTTAAAGCTGTTGATCAGAATGCCAATTGGTTTCTCCACATTATGGCTGCTAGATGTCAGGAATGATGATACCAAAATACAGACACCTCT
The DNA here is from genome assembly GCF_021556685.1 of Rattus norvegicus. Classification (NCBI taxonomy): domain Eukaryota; kingdom Metazoa; phylum Chordata; class Mammalia; order Rodentia; family Muridae; genus Rattus; species Rattus norvegicus. The sequence goes on from NC_141554.1 coordinate 17,556,115, forward strand.
CCTAACCTAGCTTTGGAAGTGTCGTCATTCCTACCATATTCTATTTGAAGGAAACCACTTATTGGAGGGCACCGCATCCATCTCTTGAGAGAATACATGTCAAAAAATTTGCAACCACCTTTCAAACCCATCAACAGTCCCTCTCAGCTTCCTTTTCTTTCCTGCAGGACGTGGGGACTTAGTCTTCATGATGCCTGGTCCCCTGTTCATATGGTTACTGTCATACCACCTGTCATTCAGTGATGCCTTTGTGGATACCAGAGCAGAATAGATCCAGACTTGCTTGGACCAAGGCCAAGCCAAGACAACAGCACTTCACAGGGGACAATAATTTGGTTCATCTTCATACAGGGAAAACTCAGATTCCTAGCATAACAGCATTTGGTGCAAGTGTCATATAGACCCAAATCAAGGTAGAGGTGACCTCCTTCAGGCCACCATCTATGGTGGGTGGTCTATGGCTGGTATGGAAATTCTGTTTTGTTAAGTTTGTGGGGTGCAGACTCCTTGCATCTCGTGACTCTGACATCGTAGGTGAACTGGAGACCACCATGTCCGTGTTGTGAGCAGTGGAAAGGAAGACGCGGAACTATTTTGGAAGGAAGACTTTCAGAGCTGTCACATGATACTTCAGCTCCTATCTCACTGGCTTGAGCTTCTCTGCACCAGCATTCCTAGCTGTGGGAGACTGGGAGATGGAGTCTTTATGCTCAGTGACCTTATGCCAAATGAAATTTCAGATGCTCTTAGCATGGGGGGGGGGAAGGGGCAGAAAGGAGACTGTGAGTCAAGCAACAGATTCTGTCAAACATTAATTAAAAACTCTTATTCACACGACAGATTCACTCACTGATTTACTGCCCCTGGGTAGAGAAAAACTAATGCTCTAAAATGCTCAAATATCTTACATTCTCTGTAGTTCCTAGCATTAGCTTGCTTAGGATTTTCTCCTTTTCTTTTTCTTTTTTTTTTTTTTTTTTTCGGAGCTGGGGACCGAACCCAGGGCCTTGCGCTTCCTAGGCAAGCGCTCTACCACTGAGCTAAATCCCCAACCCCAGGATTTTCTCAAGTTAGACAAATGTAGGGGGAACATATTGAAGGAGTTACAAATTACATAATAAAGCAAATACTCGTTTGTGTCAGATAGCGATATCATTCTTTATTTGGCTTTAGAATGGGTGCTGACGGCAGGTAGCTGTATGGGTGGAGTGCAAAAATCCCCAAAGAGAGGGTCTGTCCCTGGCAAGAGGGTTTCTAAATTGCCATAAAAGGCTGCTGTTTACTTTGGTAGAAGCTTGTGGAAACTTGCGTCAACTGGCCTGGATGTTTCTATTTATTCCAGTGATATTTTGGATCCTCTAATAGCCTGGTGCTCTGGGCAGCTGCCCAACTGACCTGCCCAGCCCCATTCTGTGTCTGAAGACATTTGAAGAACTTCACGACTTAGAGAAGATGCACTATCTCTGCCAAGCATACAGTTTTTGTCCTCGGTAGGTGAAGTGGGTCCACATGTGGTACCATTGCCTTGTTATATACGGAAGCAACACGATTTGTTTGTTAGGGATACTGTAACCAGGGGGATGCTTAAATGATACAGACGCATTTTCTCATATTACTAGAGGTTGAAAGCATAAAGACAAGGTATTATAACCCTGTCAAACCCAGGGTGTTCCCTGTCCCTTATGAAAAATGATGGAGGGAGATTGACTCCAGTCTTCTCTCCTATCTGCTAGTAGTTCCTTCACTTATGGCCAAGTGATTCCAATCCCCAAGTACGTGTCTGCCTCTAATTGTGCCCTTTTTATAAGGATCCCAGTGACATCTGATTAGAGACCCATCCTGTACTATAAACCTTATCTTAATTAATCGAAACTGCAATGACCTTAGTTCCAGCTGAAGTCATAGTGTGGGGTACTAGGAGTGAAGAGGCTAACATACAAATGTGAGAGGACACAGCTCAACCTGTATCAGAGACATCCATGCACAGAGCAATTATGTGTGATTCCATATGTGCATTTCATACACGTGTGAGTATGTGTGAGCGAGAGAGTGTGCATGTGTCCACGAATGTGGCTACGTGCGTGTGCACGAGACTGTGTATGTATGCTTGAGTGTGTATGTGTGAGAGCGTATGTGAGCATGTGAATGAATGTGTATGTGAAGGAGCATGCAAGTGTGTGAGCACATGGATGAATGGATGGATGGGTGCATGTGTGGTTAAGCATGAGTAAGTGTGTGTGTGTGTGTGTGTGTGTGTGTAAGTGTGTTAACAGGATGCTTGATGGCAAAGGGGCTCACACATGGGCAACTGGAGCTTTGTTAGGGTCCGAAATTGGCCATCCCAGCCTCATCCCTGGTGCCAACCGGATAGAACACAACTGTTAGTGGAGTAGGTATCCGAAGGCAGTGTGGGGTTCGGCTGGCTGTGGTGGAGGTGGGGTGCTTGCCCAGCTATTTGATGCCTACTTTTTACAACTAAAAGTTCACTGCAGGTGGTATAGACCACAACATTCTTTTCCCCTGCAGCCAAGAAGTCAAGCCTAGGACCACTCCTGGGTAATGAATTCAGCACTCACGGCTGCCTTTGATTCCCCAGTTCCCTCTTTCCTGTTCTGCCATCCTCAGCCTATTTATGCTGGCCCTTGGTCTTTTCTCTTGTTCCTGACAGAGCTTCCTTAGCTCCTGGAGTCCTGTTCCAAAACAAGTTCAAAGGCTTGTTGACAGAATGCTCAGTCCTCTGGTCCTTTGCAAAGAGCCCTGACTGACTTCTTCCCTCTCCTCATTGGTCATAGTCATGTCACTGGGACAGGACTGCCATGCCTAGCTCTGTCTCCTGTGGTGTCACTCTATGGAGCTGGGAAGGGCCAGCTCCCTTGATACATATTTTTGAACAGAAGGCAATTCAGGTTGACTATGGTGGTGGAGGCCAATTCAGAAAGCAATTCACTAGATCTGATGCAAAGGCTTTGAGCAGAGGGACTGGAGTCAGGGTAGGGGTGGAGTGGGAGTGGGGTGGGGTAGTGGAAATGGGGAGGGGAAAGGGGATGTTCTGCAGAGCCTGCAGTCGATTCCTTCTTAGAATAACAGCTCTCATCAGGCACTGGGTCTGACTTTAAGCTGACAAATGATTTTCCTTCACAATAAAAGTACAAACAGAATCCTAATTAATGAATTTGCCAATAGCTGTTGCCTAGTTTATGGGCCACAGCTCAGCTTGAGTCAGTGAACAGGATGAGTGAGTGTGTGTGTGTGGAGGTGGCCATAAATCACCCAGGGGCCCAGGACAAAGGCAGACTGCTGGGGATCTTCTTAGGCAGCCCTTTTGATGGCAGCTCTGGCTTGCCATGACAGCCATGAAAGCCACAGTAGCTTTGACAGTCGTGGTCCCCATGGGACACTCAGTGACTGGGAAAATCCTGTGATAGTATAGACTGAGCTCAGCTCATTGTGGCTGCTTCTTATGGCCGAGAGGAGTAAGATACCCCCTCCCACACCCAGTTCATTGCCTCTTTCCCTACCGTCTCTGAGTAGGTATTTTGTCTTTTTCTTTTACTATTTCCATATAAGGCAAAGCCACAGCCTCTTCTGTGAGCAACCTGGCTTTGAGGAAGTGCCTGAAAATGCTTCTCTCATTTAAGAGTATTTGACAACCATTCGGCAGCAAAGAGTCTGACTATGTGCTGGGTGTTGGCAGTAGAGGGGGAGATGAATATGGGGGTGGAAAGGACAAATGAAGCCATCCATACAGGTATTGGAAAGAATATGGGGCAGGAACAAAGAACTTCCTAAAGTCTGCTGAGGAAGCCAACAGGAGGAGGAGACCTGGGCTCCTATAACAGTTGGAAGCATGAACTAGCAGGAACAGTGGGGTTTCTGCTTTCTTTTCTTTCTGTTTTTAATTTTGTTTTTATTTTGTTTATTTCTCTTTTTTCATTTTCTTTCTTTCTCTCTGTCTTCCTTCCTTTTTTTTTTTTTTTTTTTTTTTTTTTTTGCAACAGGTCTCACGTAGTCTAGGCTGGCTTTAAACTCAAAAGTAGCAGAGGATGACCTTGAACTCCAGATTCTGTTGCCTACACCTCCCAAGTGCGGGAATTAGAGGCATATGCTACCATGCTCTGAAATGGCAGTTTTGACAAGACTGTAGGACAACAGATGTCATATGCCAAAGTGGACAGGAGACACAGACTGATGTGCTGAAGGATTGGCTGAAGCTAGTAGCAGTGAATGTGAACATGCTGTTCAGTTATTTTAAGGATTTGTGTGTGTGTGTGTGTGTGTGTGTGTGTGTGTGTGTATTTGAGTAAATGTATGTCATGTGTGTGAGGGTGCTTGCTTGCAGAGGCCAGAATTGTGAATTGGATCCTCTACAGCTGGGGTCACAGGTGGCTATGAACATGGATATTGGGAGCTGAACTCAGGTCCTCTGGAAAAGCTGGAAATACACTTAACTGATGAGCAATATTTTTCAGCCCTTATGATGATTAATTTTCATTGTCAACTTGACACCATGCAGAATCACCTCCAAAAGGAGCCTTAGTGAAGAACTGCCTAGATCAGGTTGGCCTGTGGCCCTGTCCGTGGGGATTTGTCATGATTGAATTAATTGATATGGGAAGAACTAGCCCACTGTGGGCAGCATCATTCCCTGGGCTTGGTGTTCTGTACTAAATAAAAGTGGGAAAAGCAGTATGAGCACAAGCATATATTTATAAGTTTCTTTGCTCTTGACTGTAGGCTTGTTGTGACTAGCTAGTTGAAATTCCTGCTGCCTTCTTATCCCTGTTATGATGAATTCTATAACCTGGACCTGTGAGCTAAAATAAACCCTTTCTCTACTAAGTTGCCTTGTGTCAGTGTATTTTATAACAACAATGAATATAAAAATAAGATTGGATCACCTACATTATGAAAACTCTCCCTGGGTAATTCTGGACAATGGGCCATTACAACTTGGCTCTGAAATGTTTCTTATAGGCTTAGGCTTGGGATTCGTCCAGATGGTTGTACTATTTTGAGAGGTTATGGAAATTCTGGGCAGGTGGGTCCTAGTTGGAGGAAGTAAGTCAAAGGGACATAATTTCTCTGACCACTTCTGATCTCACTCTGTTTCCTGGTTCTTACCACAATATGAACAGCTGTGCTCTGCCACGCAGTCCCACTGTCATGATGTTCTGTTCATGTGCATGTGGTCTTATCACTGCATAGCCTCAGTGAAAATCACCAAATGATAAGAAAAGAACCAATAACTCACACATACCCAAGGACAACCAAGCGTCTTCCTTTTCTACGGGCTTCACAACCCTGTTTCCTTTCATTGGCCAGCACAGACCTGGTTTCCAACTCTTGTTTAATAATTTTTGATTAATAATTGGTTTAGCTGTATCTGAGAGCTTTCCAAAACTTTTTTGATCCACAGTTTCCCAGCCATTTGCTACAGTTCTTCAAAACTGACTTGTTGCCTTCACATGGCATCAATAAATTAATTTCTTCGAGCTTGCCCTTGATATGGCCAAGAGAGCCCTGTGCTCTGTAACATGTGACCTTTGGATATTGCTCTTGTCATCTCAGGTATGACATCGACTGCTCAGGCTGACACTCAACAGGCCACCCCCTAGGTAAGTCCTCCAGTGCTACCTCCCTGGGGTAGCATTCTTCTCACCCTCAGGAGCAGGTGCTGTTAAATCGATTGACCCACTCGGTTGTCATAAGTGCTATTTAAAGACTTTATTTCTTTCAAAACTTCCAAGTTCCAATCACTTGCTCTTGACACTCAATAATAGTAGAGTTTTTGTCTCCTTTCTAACTTTGTCTTTTATGACAAGATATTCGTATGGCCACCATCACTGTCACTGTCGTTTCTTATGACAGTGGGCTCTTGAGGCTGGAAGCTTCTTTTTTTCCAAGACAGGATGTCTTTGTTATTTTTCTATTGCTGGGATAAGACACTGTGACCAAGGCAACATATAGAAGAAAAAGAAAAGAAAGAAAGAAAGAGAGACATCAGTTGTAGAGGGTTAGTATCTATGACTATCATGGCAGAGATCGTGACAGGCATGGCACTGGAGCAGCAGGTGAGAGCTTATATTCTGACCCAGAAGCATGAGGCAGAGAAAGCTAACTGGTAATAGTGCAGGCTTTTGCAACCTCAAAGCCAGCCACCAGTACCTCTTCCAACAAGACCATGCCTCCTAATCCTTCCTAAACAGCTCTACCAACTGGGGGCCAAGCATTCAAGTATATGAGCCGATGGGGGCCATTTTCATTCAAACCACCACACATAGTGTCATTTTGTAGCCCTAGGTGGCCTGAAATTGGCCATATAGATAAGGCAATTGTCACGATCACAGAGATACACTTGCCTTTGCTTTGCGGGTGTTAGAGATTAAAGCTATGTGGCATTATCCGACCTAGCTTCTGGGAGCTTCTGAGTCCCATCAGTGCCTTGCATATGCCATGGTCTTATGTCACATTGGCTAGTTGTTTGGGTAAAGTAGGGCTCTGTGACCTGTCACATTTGCTTTTGAGGCTCAATGTCTTTGCCATTATTTTAGCTTTAGTTCCTGTGGTGCCAGGGATGGAACCCAGAGCCGCCTCCATGCTAAGCCCATGTCCTACCTGCTGGATTTTATTTGCAGCCCATCTCTTCATCTTTAAAGTGGTTCTTGTGAAGATGGACCATGCTAATAGTTGTTGATGCCTAACTGCCAGCATTACCGATGCAACCAGCGTCTCTTTGCTTGGAGATTCTCTTTAGTCACCACAGCCCTCTCTACCTGTATACATGACAATGTGGAAGTGGCAGGGGAAAGGGGTCTCTAGGAAAAGGCTAGATAGCAGGACTAATGGGAATCAGTGTGTTAGTACTGCAGCCCAGTGTTGAGCTGGATAAGCAGTGCCAGGCTTGTTTCTCTTGGGTTCTCAAATACTCTTGTCCCCATTGTGAACTAGCTTGCAAATGCCCCCTCTATTGGCTCCCTTCTCTTTCTTGTCTCACCTGCTTGGTCCCCTTACACTGCTTCTAGAATGGCCTCCCCATGAACCACTTGCATATATAAATCCTTACCTTGAAGTCTACTTCTGTAGAAAGGCAAGCCAGGGCACCTCTCTAGCTGTTTCCCCAAATCCTGGCACTCACTCCAAACTGCCTTCTGGATGACCCATGCTCATATCCAACTTGACAAATGTAAAATTATGCTTCTTGCCTTCCCCTTCAAACTGTCTGTTCTTCTGTCTTCTCTGCAGTTTAGCAGTTACACTGCTCCCTTAGTCGCTGAAGGCAGAAAAACAGAAGTTATACCCGCACTCCCAACCCAGTCCCTTACAATGGCCAGCATTATTTACCTGGCTCTGCTAGCAGGAGGGCTATTCTATGCTGTTCCCAGCCATGATGGCTTTCTCTCCACACCTCATGCCCTCTTCATCCTGCACCAATCCTGCCACTCCGTCTTTGACTTCTTTGTTGCTTGATTCCTGTTTGCTTGAACCCACTCATGGCTTCTAAGCTGGTGAATGTAGAGCTGCACAGTGGGACAAGAAAGCCCCTTGTCCCTCCCTGGCCCCTGTATGATACCCTGGTGTCTGGCCAGTCACCTCATCCTTCTCTGTTCCCCAGAGTCCCTGGAGCAGCCCCTGGCTGTGTTCCGACTCGTGTTAAATTCCACTCACACCTTATGGTTCAGATTAAATGCTGTTATTCATTGCAGCCCTGTCCCCAGTGGGAAAGAAGCCCTCCTCTGTATGATTAGAAACAGTCCTCTTCATCTAGTCACTAGGGCACTAGTGCCAGGTCCCTTTACCACAGGGTATACATGGATAAACAAGATAGGCCTGCACCCTGCCCTCGAGAAGCTCAGAGTACCAATGGCTATGAGTCTTGACTTATGATGGGGTTAATTCTGGACAGAGTCACTGCACCCTAAAAGTATTCTAAATTTAAAAGTGGGGGCTAGGGATATAGTATGGTTGCCTGCATAAAACCCTGGGCCCAATGTCTAGCACTGCCTATACTAGGTGAGGTAGCACACTCCTGTAATCCTGGTACCCGAGAGGTGGAGACAGGAGGATAATAAATTCAAGCTCCCTGCCCCCACCCCAGATCACTTTGGAGTTCTAGGCCAGCCTGGTATACTCATGACCCTGTCTCAGAAAAATAAGAATGTACTTAACACACTCAACCTACTGAACACCCTCCCTTAGCCTGGCTTACCCTGACTTGTTCAGAACACTGACACTGGCCTACAGCAAGACCAGATCGACTTACATAAAGCGTGTTTTGTGATGCTGTTGACTGGTTCTTGTAATGTATCTGGTCTAACACACTGTAGAGTGTCCCTGCTTCCTCTTCTGACTGCATGACTGACTGTGAGCTGTGCATGGCTCCTGCTGAGCATCCTGCAATTGTTAGCCTGGGAAAAGATCCAAAGTCAGATTTTGGAGCGTGGTTTCTACAGTATCACTGTCAAGCTAAGAGGTCCTGAGATGAATGTTAAAAGTTGAGGATACCTGGACCATGAGAGAAGATACAGAAACACAAGAATCCCAGAGCTATAAAATTACACACATTGAAGATAGGTGTGACGGCTAAGCTTAGTTGTCAACTCTCCACATCTGGAAAGGAGGAACTTTAGTTGAGGATTCGCCTCTATTAGATTGGGTATGTCATTTTGGGTATGTCTGGGGGCATATTCTTGATTGCTAATTGGTGTAGGAGGGCCCAGTCCACTGTGAGTATCCCATCCTGAGGGAGGTGGGCCTGAGTTTTAATGCAGTCAGTAAGCTACATCCCTGGATGATGAACCACAAGTTATAAGATGCAATAAACCCTTTCTTCCCCAAGTTGCTTTTGATCATGGTGTTTTATCACAGCAACAGAGAGCAAACCAGAACAAATATTGAGACTACAAGGGCTAGACAGGATTTTATCAGAAAGCCAAACATAAGGGGAGCTTAGAGGGGAGATGGTAGGTGCTCAGTTGATATCCTCCTGGGACATGAATCCTGAGTAGAAATAGACCTGCACAACAAGTAGACTGGAGTGGGGAAACTGTAAACCTTTAGACACTACAAAAGGTCAATGGTGCTAGAATCTGGTGAACCACAGGGCAGTATAAGGCGAGATGGGGCTGAGATGGTCATCAGCGGCTAGATGTCTTAGAGGCTGCACGGGTGGGGTTTTTTTTTTGGTGTGATCACGCTCCTTAAAACACCCACACTCACACTTCAGATCTACATGGTATGCAATAGCAAGTATTTATTTCACACTGTTTGTTTGTTTGTTTGCCTGCCCCCAACCCCCAGACAGGATTTCTCAGTGTAACACCCCTGACTGTCTTGGAATTCGCTCGGCAGATCAGGATGGCTTTAGATTCACAGAGCTCCACCAGTCTCTGCCTCCCAAGTGCTTATTTATTTGGATGGTCTGTAGTTGAGCAGGGCTAGGCTGTAGCTGTGGAAGCCAAGGCTTGGTGCCTGACTGTGGGTTGGGCCCAGAGCAGTGCTACGCTTCTCTCATTCAGACAGAGGGAAATACAGCTGCCTGGGAAAGGCTCTTCTTGTGACTCATGGTCAACTCCAAATAAGGATAAGACTTGGAACCAGCTTACTGTTGCTTTTGCCCAGTGGTCATAATGCCAAGGCCAAAGTTAGTGGGACAGGATATGTCGTTGTGAAGGCGTGCAGTTGTGTGGTAAGGGTTGATTCGGCCACAGGGAGAGGCAAAAGGGTGTCACAATCCATTTTATCACATGACCTGTGGAAAGCTTTGCTGTTTGATTCTGATACCAACTGGAAACTGTTGCCTCGTTTTTATTCCCCTCCCCCTCCTGCACTTTTTCTTCTGATATTAAATTATCCAACCAACACAATTACCCACTCTACGTTCTTCCGTGTGAATGAGTCTCTCTTGTTAGTTCCAGTGGCACTCAATCCAAGACCTCCTCTCAGAAACAACCACTGTTAATCTCTTGTATGTTTCTTCTTTAAGATTAAAGAAAATATCACCTCAATACTCTCTCACAGGATTTTTGAATGTTTTATTCCTCCCATCTTTCTTCTCTCCATTCTTTATTTTTTAATTTTTAATTCTTTTCAGAGAATTTTCTTCTTTATTTTTAAAGACAGGATCTCACTATATAGCCCAGGCTGGTCCAGAACGTGCTATATAGCCCAGGCTATCCTGTAACCTGAGATTCTCTTGTCTAGCCTCTTGGGTGACGGGAATACATACATAAGTCACCATGTTCAGCAAAGGATTTAAGTTCTTAGCAAATAACTTATTTACTTTTTTATTATTATATTTTGATTTATTTTGTGTGTGTATATGTATATGAGTCTGTTTACATGTCATGGCATGCATTCAGAGGTTAGAGGAAAACTTGGAAGTTGATTCTGTCTTTTCACCAAGTGATTCCCCAGGAATTGACATCAGATTATTAGACTTAGCCACAAACACCTTTAGCTACTGAGCCATTTTGTATGTCCATAAATAACCTCCTGAGCTCCAAGTCATTATCGGAAGGTTGTGTTTTTAACATTTTTCAAGGCTCAGGTTTCCAAAGTTCTTACTGTGGCTCGGGTATAAGGTGTAAATGTGGTTCACAAAACGAGCCATGTAACTGTAATATTAATTCCATCCTGCATGCTCAGAATTTTGAGACCCTTATATGGTCAGATAAATATGCCTCTTCCCTTGGAAATAGATGGCAAAGGGACACTATGTGACTCCCAAGGCTGGACTCTAATAGGCAATTGAGTCTGGCCAAGGCTCATACAGTCCTCATAAAGAGCTTCACAGGCCAAGAAACCCAGACGCCTGCACCCCAGCTTTGTCAGAGCTGCCTGCTGCCTGTTAGTTGTGTGTGACCACTGAGGGAGATGGTTAGTTCAGTCCTCCCGGTTTACCTCTGTAGAAGATTTTGTGTGGGACAGAAGTAGATGCCTTCTGCCGTCACTGCCCTGTGTTTAGATTACTAGGTCTGGGGGTGGCTTGTGACACAGAGATGTCTGGACCACTTGTCGTGTGGGGCCATAGTTCCTGGTGGAAGAGGAAGCTATGGCAAGGCTGGACAGTGGAAGGCAGGAAAGAGTGGACCCCATCTCCTGCCTCAGGCTGGACTGAGCCACTGAATACTAAGGGTGGGAAATCAGCAGAAGAAACCCCACTTCTGCACTCTCTGACATTAAGGAAATTGTGATCTCATTGTGACAGTAAGACTTATAAGTTCCAAGCTGTCCCCAGGCACCAGTGTCCCCAGGCACCATGTATTCTAGGTCAGATACCTGTTTGTTTTCAAACCCAGGACAAGGGACTAAGGTGCAGAGTTTACTTATCAAAGCAGACCTGGCCTCCAGGTTCTCCCAGCATCCCTCAGTCTCTACCTGGCATACCCTGTCTCCAAGCTCGAACTTTCCAGCCCAGAGGCTGGGCTGCCCTTCCCCCAGAGGCTCCTCCCTATATAATCCGGACATTTTGGCCTCTTGTTCTCTGTCTTCTCCTTCCTTCATCCTCCCTCCTCCTCCTCCTTTTTCCTTTTCCTCTTCCTCTTCTTCCTCCTCTTCTCTCTCTCTATGATCTCATGTCGTCCTCCTTCTGTCCATGGTGACTTCCCTGGCCTAAGGCCTTGGGCCAGTGAACTCGCCCACCAGAGAGCAGCTTCCCAATAAACTTGCATTCAATATATTCTAATCTGGCTTGAAATGGTTCGTTTCACCTACAGTGGAGAAATAACTTATCAATACCCATTTACACAAAGAGCCAGAGGACCTCAGTGAGGGGAAAATTTCCTCATGTGATCTTGATAACCACTAAGTCGGGGAAGGGTGCTAGTTTGGGGGCAGTGATGGCTTTGTCTGTAAATATTCTGTGTGAGGAGGTCTTGGACTTGGTGTGCATAGACCTTGACTCTGACAAACTCTCAGTGTGGCCACTCCTGTCACAGTTGTCCCTTGGCATGCATAGAGGTTTGGATTAAGGATCTGCATGGGTACCAACCACCTGGTTTGGCAAGTTGTTTATATAAAATGTCCTCTGACCTATATATCCCTTCGCATACTCTTTCAATCATTTCTGAGTATGTTTGATACCTCATACCACACACATTTTAAGTAGCTGTTAGAATGTGCTGTTGAGGAAATGACAATAAGAAAACAGATTTATAACTATTACATATAGATGCAGATTATTTTTAGAATTGAGTTGTTTTTGTGATTTCTTTTGTTTTTAGAGACAGGTCCTTACTTTGTAGCCTGGGGTGGGCTCATTCAACCAGCCATAGGTTGAACAGATTTAAAAAAAAAACCAATCTGGTGACACAGGGTAGGGAGGCAGGTCTCGATGCTAAACCTAGAGCATTCAGTTAAAGGTGACCTCATAAAAAAGTGAAGGATTTTTAGTGTGGGTCCCACCTAGTTCATGAATGGGGCTTAGATAACTTGAAGCTTCTGGGCAGTGCAGACTTCCGTCTGGACTGAGGTGTGGAGGCAACCAGGTCATACAGATAAAGTGCTTCATATGGCTGGGTGTGTGGTGCATGTGGAATTAAAATGAAGTATTTTTCCTCTTCTCTGTGCCAGGGTGCCATGGCCTATAGGAAACTGTTTATTAAGCAACAGCGTCTTTATGCTTTTGTGGGTAAGGCTGGCAGGGAGGGGTAAAGATAAAGAAGCCGCTGGCCCCAGTCCCCAGGCATGAGAGCTAGCAGTTGTGGCTGAATCCCACTACCCACTGCGTTCAACTCCCACAGTTAATAACATTGCAAAATGAGGGCCATGGCGGGTTCTTCCTTCCTAGGCTCTTTACAGGCAGGTTTTTTAATTTTAAGCAGGAGAAAAGCCATCAGGTATTTGAGGCTCCTGGGGGGCAGCTAATGCTTCCTGTCAAATGCTCACCCTGGGGTGCTTTGTTACCCTGACACCTCCCCAACCTAGAGTCAGCAGGCAAATTGCAGGACAAAATTCTTAGGCTGCAAGTTTATTGCATATTCATAGAATTTAGGCCATTAGGCAACATTAGCTGTTTTTTTTTTCCCTTCTACTTTTTATTGAAGTCTAACCTACATTCAAAGAAGAACATAGATCTGGATATACAGCTTGATACTGTTTCATGAGCTGAAAGCCCTTGCCTGTGACAGCACTGGGGTGGGGACAGTCCCCAAGGAATCTCCCCTCATGCCCTTTCCGTGTCACTGTTTCCTGTAAGGCTAGCAGGTCCCCATTTTACATATAGAGAGGGACTTTCAACCTGACCTGAAGGAATACTATAGTCTGTATTACTATAATACTATATATATACTGTGGTCTGCCTTTTTTAAAACCCTTCTTCCCTCTCTGCCTTTATTTTGATAAGAAGCCCAGGCTGACACTTGACCACTCAATGCATACTTGAGGATGACCTTGAATTTTGTATCTTTCTGTCTCCTCCCAAGTGCTGGTGTTAGAGATAGGCATCACCATGCTATGTGGCTGTAGGGTTGTGAATCAAACCCAGGGTCTTGTGCATGCTAAGCAAGTACTCTACCAACCGAATTCCATCTTTAACCTTTTTTTTTGCTCTCTTTTATGATGGTGAGACTTATCTGTTGTGTTGCATATAGATATAACGTATTCGTTCTCACTGCTGTGTAGTATTTCACATATCATGATTCTTCCATTCATGTGTCCACCTGTTCATAGTCCATAGGTTTGAGGCTATATTAGCTTTGCCCTGGACAGTCCACTCCTTTCTGTAGGTGTGTATGGAGGAGACAAGCTCGTGGTAGATGGGCAGTTGACTTTGGTTGAGATGGCCAAACACTTTGCCTAAGGCTGAATATCAGTGGGAAGAAAAAGTCAAATAAAAAGAAGCCACCTAAATACCTATAATATTTTTTACAGTCTAAGAAAATAGTGTAGTAAAAGTGGATGGAGAAAGACAATTTAAACTTTAACCTGTACGTTGCATAAGGTTAAAGATGCTCTTCTCCTGTCTTTTTTTCTTCTGAGACAGGGTCTTACTGTGTAACCCAAGATGGAGTTGAACTTTCAGAGCACCTCCTGCTTCAGCCTCCTGCTTGCTGGAATTAGAGACATGCAGCACCATGCATGGTTGTAAGTGCTTTTTATTAAAGTAGCTTGCTCTGTCTGCTTTTGTAAGCCCAGTCCATCAGAAGCCTCTGGTTCATTCTGCTAGAAAGGATACAGGGAAGTGGACCTGTTTAGAAATGGTGCTTTGGAGCAACTCCTGTCTGTGTTGTCAGCAAATTAGCAGTTCAGTCCATAGGTTACAGTTGCAGTACGATCCACTAACAAACACTTCATGGATGCCACAGCAGTCCAGTTTGGTAGAGTTGGGATAGCAAACATGAATCAGCAGTGGTGGCACTACCTAGCAGAGACAGCCAGGCCTCAGTCTCAGCCTTGGCACAAGTCAGCAGGAGAAATCAAGGCCAACAGGAACACCAGGTAAAGTTCTTGGCTGTGCCTCTCTCAGCAAAGCAATGATCAGCAAAGACTCGAGACCAACAAGCATTGCACAGCTACCTGGACCAACAAACCAAGCCCAGTTCAGCCTCCTTCACTGTTCCTTGAGTCCTATTTATACTCCATCCAAACATCATGTGTCCTCCACAGGTCTTGCCTCAGTATGTGCATCTGTCTCAGCTGACATCACTCTGCCACTCAGCCTGAAGTTTGTAGAAGAGGCATGAAACTACAACACACCACCAGAAGGTTTTTGGTGCATTCCTCTCTATGAAATCCTGACAAATGGAGCTCAACTACACAATCAATAGAAGGCAGACCGATATTTGCCTGTTGTTAGCAAAGAATCCTTCATCATGTGTTCTTTCATGTGCTTGCTTCAGCACATCCTTTCACCTGTGTCTGCTTTGGTGAAACGTTCCTTCACAAGTCTACCTTAGCTTTTCATCTGTGTCTACTTCACTGACATGTTCCTTCACATGTTTGCCCCAGCAAAAAACTGTCCAACATAGCTGACTTTACAAAGAACCTTAACTTTTCACTTCATTTGGGCTCCCAGTTCTGAAAGTATAAGAGAATGGCAACTACACCTGTCTACTCTGAGGCTGGCACAAAGTGGGAGAACAGAGAGCTTAGTGACCAAGAGAGAACAAGAGATCAAGCTTCAGTGCTAGTTAACCTAGTGGATAGAAGAAGGCTCTAATCCATTTCTGAGGGCACCATTCCTATGACACAAACACCTTCCAGCAGACTTCAGTTCCTAACCCTGTATCATTGAGGACTGGGCCTTGGTAAAGATTTGGTGGGGAGAAATCATAGCAAAAGTGAGCACAAAGCCCTAGCAAGACCATCAAATAGGTTGTGGGCCTATGGCTATTGTTTTTGGACCTTTCTGTCTTTCAAGGGCCCCCCCTATGCCTATCTCCAGGTTGCTTAATCTACTGATCCTCTATTACTGTTGATGGAGTGTGCCATTAGATACTTGACATATCCTTGCTACAACAAATTCTCCCTGCCTTCTGCTTGAGGACCTCAAGGTTAAACTTGGACTTGGGACTTCAAAGTTAGTGGAGTATATGGATATTCACCCCAATTCCCAAAAGTCCCCCCTTAGCTTGATCTCCCATTTTCTTGGGAAAGAAGACATGGTCACATTGTAACTCTAGCCCCTAGGCCTGAGCCTTAAATATGACCTCCTTGGAAACTGGCAGGACAGGGTTTTGGGGCACCCCAGCCCAGGCAGAACAGCATGCCTTTTGCCTGCTGGTCACCTCTTTTGCCAAGGAGTACGCTGGCACACGGCAGGAAGCCCAACAGATTGTTGGGTTTGGCTCCTGAAGGTGGCCTGAGGCCAAGGCATTGTGTCCAGCCAGCCCTTTCTGGATAAGCTGGCCACTCAGGAAGAAGAACTGGAGAGGACTCTGGATCCAGAGCCAGTTCCTCTGCCACCCTTAAGACAGAGAACACTTGGTAGGGGAGAAAGGTGAGAGATCATAGTGCAGGGACTCTGGACCTCTTGAGTTTGACAGAGGGGAGGTCATTTTTCTGAACAAAATCATATGTGTATTTGGAACCCCAGTCCTCAACTGAGCTAAGGGTGGGTGGGAAGACCATGAGAGGGTCTGCCCCATGCCCATACTCAACTGTTTGTCACCATTACTATAATATTTCTACTGCCAGGACTAATCATTAGTGGGGAGCAAACCTGGCAGTGGTGGCACTAGCCTGCTGGACATAGAGAGCCCTTCACCTTTGGAGGATTTGATTAAGAGCTGGGTATCCCTTACTAACTCTTGGGTTCCTTAGCATAGCTTTGAAAACTGCCACTTAAGTCAGACTCTCCTTCTTTAGTTGAAAAGATGGATTCCCAGAAGGGAGTCGGGGAGTTTGTGAACAGCAAAGCTCCTCGGGCTGTGCTCTAAGGAAAAGAGAAATAACTTCAACTTCCTTAGGCTTGAGAAAGCCGTACACCCCACAAGAGGAGTCATCAGAGCCAAGAAGCTCGCTGGGAGGGTGTCTGGGCCTGGGTCCTCAGGGAGGATGCTCCCCTCCCAGCTTCTTTCTGCTAGATACAGGATCCCTTTACCTTTGGAGGCTCTGACAAAGAGTTCCTTCCCCTTTCCCTAGTGAGGCCAGCATGGCCTGCTTTTGGCAGCTATCCCCCCCCATCTTTCCCAGCCATTAGAAACGTAGCGGCTATATTAATGTCCCGTCTTCACTCTGAGCAGGCCAGTGGCATCACTGCCAGGTTTGCTCCCCCTCTAATGATTTGTCCTGGCAGTAGAAATATTACAGCGATGATTTCATGTAGAATTTCATTTGCTGTATTTTTTTCAAACCCTTGAAGAAGGAGCTGAGCGATTAATGGGTCTTTGAGAGATCAAAGTTGTATGTAGCACAGAGCAAATAATTGCAGCTAACATTGATTGGGAACACTGTATGTGCCAGGCACCGTTTTCCCACCACAACAACCCTGTGAGGTAGGCAGAGTGTTTATCACTTACATGATGACATACAGAGCCCAAGCCACTGAAGTGGTTGGAAGCCATAGCAGCATGGCTCTGCTGCTCTCCAGCAGTCCCTGTGCTACCTTATAATGCTGGGAAGAGCATTGGATAAGGAATGCAGGTTCTTGTCTACCCTGCTATCCTGAGCTGAAGCTGTCAGAAGTCAGGCTAAACGTTGAGTTTTCTGGGAACCTGGGTCTGGGCCTTTCTCAGGGCTCCTGAGTAGGTCCTAGGTGTAGTTACTGGGTCATGGACCACACCTAGACACTGTCACTCCTTTTCTAACTGAGAAGAACATTTTCTGCCTTAGTTTCCCTGTCTCCTTTTATGAAAAAATAATGGCATAAATAATGGTATATGTTGAATACTTACTGTGTGCTAGCAGCTCTTCATAGAATATGCCTACTGCTCCTAGCTTGTGTTGATAGGTCAGGTGACTGGGGTTTGGAACTCCCTACCGATGCACAAGGCTGTTCTGAATGATTAAGCAGCTTCCAATCCTGGCCTGGATTGCTTTGAACCTCAGGTATCTCACTTCTTTGAAAGGAGAATAATTATTGGGACTGAAGAGATGGCTAAGCCAGTAAGAGAGTATACTGTTCTTGCAGAGGCCTGAGCTCGATTCCCAGCAACTGTGTCCGGTCCCTTACAACTGCCTATTACTCAAGGGAACCCAGCACCACTTTATCATCCGAAAGCATATATGCATACAAATACAATTATTTTTTTTAAAAAAAGACAGGATAGTCACCATGTCAGACATTTAGTAAGAAGGTTCTTCTTTCCTCAAAATACACCCTCCCTGTGGGAGATAATGATTAGCATTCTGACATGACAGGCAATGAATGAGCTGGGTACAGAGACACTTTGCAGGTAGTCCAGGGTCATACAAATCAGTGATGTTAACTCTGGTCCTTGGCTCTGAGTCGGTCTGTCTTTCTTTTGCCATAATGTCTCATGTGTGGAATTGTAGTTAATTAAAATGACATTTCATAGAGGAAATTTGTTGTCTGGCTATTTGTTGTAACTCAAGCAGGTGAAAAAAGGCAGTATTTTTAAGGCCATAATTGAGGAAAAAGTAGAAAGGAAACTCTCTTGATATAAGGATTGTTAGGCCTCCAGTGTGGGAAGCCAGAAGAGGGCAAGGACTCAATGCATTTGTCTACCCATCCATCCATCCATCCATCCATCCATCCATCCATCCATCCATCCATCCACTCACCCACCTACCCACCCATCCATCTACTTCATCCATTCCTACCATCCATCTATCCAACATCCATCCATCCACACCATTCATTCCTGTCACCATTCCATTCATTGTTTCCCATAGCCATTAACTTATTTACCATCCTGTTCATCCATCTATCCACCATCATGTGTTGATTTCCTTACTCATTAACGCATCTAGTCAATCCATTCACACATCCCTCTGAGGAGAGACCAAGAACCCTGAAAGATTCTGCTGTTCTGGCTGCTTGGTAAGTCTGTGTCCCCTGTCCTGGTTGTGATACAAGAAGGAAAATGTCTCTGAGTACTAGTTATTCAGGGGGTCAGAAGCCCCTTTCTGAAGAAGGCTGTCTCACTTACAGCCAGGGGCAGATATAAGGTGGGATTATGTGATCTGTTATAACTCAGATGCTTGAGGCTTGAGACTCCAGAGTAGAGAGAGTGCTTAGTCATTTGCTCAGTGACCCTGAGATTCCCCAACCTTCTGAATCCAGGATTGACATGGGAGGGAGTTACTGTCACTTCCTTCTCCCACACCCACATCTCTATAGCGGGTGGGGAGTTTGGGAGGGAACAGCCAAAGACAGTTTGCTCAGAAATCTCATCTGGCACAAGAAATCTGCTTGCTCTGATTTCTGGACCAGTTTTTTCTCAGGCCTAGAAAAACCACAGGGGAGATGGCTGTAGGCCTTTTAGAAAACTGCCCTTTAGAATCTGCTCTAGCACCTCTATTCCCTTCTGAGAGAACCCCCAAACCTTCTCACCACTCCAACCCCCTCAGCATGAGCTTTCCCAGATGGCTTCTGTCCCTGATTTAACCTCTTTCTATCCTACTTGTTCCTCATTCCCTGTGGGGAGCCTTCCTTGGCCCTTCCAGCTTTCTCTGTTCACCAGTGGGGCCTCTGTGGTATTGCAACTGTAATTGAGTTCAACAAATATTTACAGGGCCCAACCTGTGCTGGGCACCGCACAAGGCTTGGGAAGTGGAAGCAGCTGGGAGCTGAAGCCCAGCCGTTCTAAGCCTGCCAAGCAAGGCTGCCTTTGGGAATTTCTCATTTGCCCTACCTATGAGGAGACTCTCATGCCTTGCTTAGCCCTTACAAGACTTCATTTAGGTTGACTTAATGCCCACTTTGCAGGTGAGTAAACCAAGGCTTTCAGAAGTTCTCAATGAGCCAGATTCATCCAGCTAGTACGGAAGGCTTGGGGTTTGTACACCCATGTGATTGATGTATCTATTTCTCCCTCTTTTTCTTCCTCTCTTTTGTGGCACTGGGATTGAGCCCCGAGTTTTGTGTATACCAACCAAACACCCTAGTACTGACCTATAGTCCTAGCCATAGTTTTCCTTCTTTTTATTTTGAGGGGGTGGGGTGGGCTCTCATTAAATTTCGAAGTCTAAGCTTGAACATCTTCTGTAGCCTAGCCTAGCCTTGAGCTTGTTTTTCTTTCTTAAGGTAGGGAAGCTCACGACATGGAATCTGGAGTCCTGGAGAGCCTGGCACCAGGTTCAGAAAGGGACAGAGGTGTTGAGGCAGATCCTGAAGAATGGCTTTCCAAATGGATGCCCGCAGCCCTCTCTCCTGTGGCTTGTCCAGGCCTGGGAATATAACTAGCCACCACCGGGGCCAAATGAGCTTCCTGAGCTGAGGAAGGTCCCACTAGGCCCCGGTGTCATTCCTTTGCCTCATGCCAGAGTCTCAGTTTCCTTACTTGTTGAAATGGGGAAGACTTTATTGAAAACCTTTAAGAAATTGTATCTCATGGAAGCTTTTGGCAATGATGCCCAAGTGTGGCTCTCCCGTGGTTATCAAGTGGGGTCTGGAAAAATCACTGTGCACTGTGGAAAGCTGACTAATCACACACACCTCCCTCGAAACCTCAGAAAAGCCCTTGCTGGGGAGGCCCCCCCATCTGCTCTGCAGTGTTTGCCACCCCATAATTAAACACTGCTTCTGCACTTTGACACCTTACAGTTCCACAGGGACATCCCTGGCTGGGGGTGGAGTGTGGTAAGTCAGTTATAGCACACTACTTAGCAGAGCCCCTTCAAAGTGACTTTGTTCAACCTCAGTCCACCCCCACACAAGCAGAAACCGAGGCTCTGCGAGGGCCAAGGATTTACCTGAGGTCAAACAGCCCATGTTAGCATCAAGGATGGGCTCACTGCAGCTGCGGAGATTCCTCTCTTGGGGCTTGGGTTATGTGGATCTTTTGTGTCTCTGCCTTTCTAGCATGAAAAAAAAAAAAACCCCTGGGAAGGGCACAGAGGCTACCTACCGGGGAGGGATGGGAGAGGAAAAGCCTAAAGGCCTAGTAGGCCCACCCCCTGTCTTCTGAAAGCCATTGAATGAACATTAGACCTGATATAATGTGGCCGGGGAGTGCCCCAAACTGGCCAGACACCCCAAGACACCTGTACTATACCTGAGATCTGTTTTGTAGCTGCATTTCCTGGATTTCCTCTCTGTGTGACAGCGGAACATGTGAAACCTGCAGAGCTATGTGGGTTTTCCCTAGCTCCAAGAGAAGTAGGACCCACTGTCCCCTGAAATGAGATCAGTGCCAGCCCTGCCCCTTGCCCCTGCATCCTTTTCGCCACTTGACCAGGGTCCATTTTCCTCACAGCCAGCACAGACCCCATGACAAACACACAGGAAGATCTATTTGTGCCACCACTCCTGTCACCGCCCGCAGAGCCAGAGGAGAGGCAGCCAAATGCTGTGCTAATTATTCTAGCTTCCAGCAGGGTCTCAGAGGTCCCAGCCATGGTTAAGTCTTAACTTTCATGCTATGGTGCACCGGCATGCAATTTACTTCAAAGAGAGCATCAACCCCCACCGCGGCGTGTATCAGAGGAGTGGTACATAAAAGTGGCCTATGTGCTCCCCACCCTGGCTGCTTTCTTACTCTCCCTTTCCTCCCTCCCCAACTCTTCCTCCTTCCTTCCCTCCTTGTAAGTTTGAAAAAGTCAGCCCCGAGGTTGGTTACACATTTTACACGAGAAAACATTTACACACACATCTGCTCCCAGTCTTATAAATCAAGGCTTGGCGACTCGGCAGTGGGAATGCAGGCAGGCTCAGTCTGGCCCCCAGAGCCTTTGCTGCAGTGACAGCTACCCG
This sequence comes from Rattus norvegicus, assembly GCF_021556685.1. NCBI lineage: Eukaryota > Metazoa > Chordata > Mammalia > Rodentia > Muridae > Rattus > Rattus norvegicus. Next base: position 17,577,431 of record NC_141554.1, read on the forward strand.
TGCAGATCATGACCAAAGACAGCCTTGTGAATTCTGACCTATTTCTCAGCCTTACCTTTCCACAATGCCTCCCCCTCAGCCCTTCTTGGTCTTGCCAACACATTCCATCCACCCTCATCCCCCATAGGACCTGTAATTCCCTAGAGTCATGGACAGCGCTAGGCAGGGTCAGTACTGCTCCTTAGGCTGCCAAAGGACCATGGGGATTGAGGAGGTTAATTCTACCCCCAAAAGCAAGGCTCCCTCTTCTTGAATGGATCCCCCTGTGTGGGGGTTATCTAAAGAAGTGTTTCCAGCAATTACTTAATGCTGAAAGACATCTGCTATCTTTGCTGGCACACATGGGACTGGTGGCCCGAGAGGGCCTCTTGAATCCTGGCATTGTCATTCCAGCCTGGGAAGGGGATGGAATGAGACAGAGGCACATCTGTCTCTGTCCCGTAGCCTTGGCTCCTAGCCCCGGCCTCCTCCCAACCACCTCTGCAGAGGCATCTGTGCCAGGTCTAATGCTCTAATGTCATCTTCTCAGAGCCATTTGTGATTCCTTGATGCTGTAATTACCACGGCTCCACTCCCCTCACAGCCACTGCCATTAGCTGGGCAGACCGCAGGCTGCCCTGGCAGCCTGGGGGGGCTTCTGTGGGTTACTGAGGGTGGGCAGGACCCTCCTGGAAGGCTGAAAGCTGCCCAGAGGCCTGAACCGCCAACTGAACCGGCCAAATGCTGGTGATTAGTGGCTTTCCCCTGAGTGTAACCCCTGGCTGTCAGCCAGCTATGGAAAATACCCTAGGGCTGATGGCAGGGTGACGTATAGCTTGGACTCCACCACTGACACTTTGGTGACCCTGGACAAGTCACAGCCCCTCTGATCTTTGGTCCTCTCAGCTGTAAAAGGGACTCCAAAGGGAGGGAGGTAGAGTGCTGGGAAGTGAATCCCTTAAGTGAGAAGTCCCTTTCCATTCCTCATTAGAAAAATCTGACTTCTCTTCATCTCAGTACTCAGAAAGCTATGCAAAGTCTAGGTGCTTAGGTGCTCGCCTCCTCCCCTTCCCCCTCTGCCCCCCACCCCTCTCTCTCTCTCTCTCTCTCTCTCTCTCTCTCTCTCTCTCTCTCTTAAATTAGAGACTTAGGCAAGCTACTAGATGCATCTTGGGGACAGGCAGGAGCAGCAAACAAACACTCTAGAACTCTCCCCTGCCAAGAATTGTGGGTATAATCTCAGAACCCCTTCTGTGGGCTAGTCTAACATCCCCTTCTAAGGATAATCACCTGAAAAAGAGCCGAAGGCTTCAGGTAGCCTGCAGTCAGCCTTTGACGGTAGGATAAGGACTATAGAGACTCTCGGATATGAGAGAGCAGAGTTAGACACCTAAAATATAGGGCAGAGTTTTGTTCCAGGCCCCTCTTCCTCTCCTGTTCTCATTCCCATCCTTAGCATTGTTTTGATGGCATTGTGATCAACAGAAAACTATCGGCTCAGTGGTCAAGGCTGGCTGAAAGCAAGAGTGGATATTGTACACAACAGCTCCAGGTGGCTTTAAAACACTGCCACAAGTTCCCATGACTCCCACCTTCCATCAGGAGCTGCTTCTGTGGACCTCATCCCTTGAACCTGGGTGGGCTTGTGACTACTCCAGCCAAAGTATATGTGCTCTGTGATTTTCAAGATTAGGTCACCGAGAGCCAGGTCACTTCTGCCAAGTTTACAAAAATACTTGCAGTTGAGTGCCAAGCTACTGTGGGAGGTGTCTGACTCCGGGCTACTATGCTGTGAGGAAGCCTAGTTTATTCTAGAAGGTCAAATGCAGGTGCACCCATCAACAGTTTAGGCTGAGCACAACCTCTGTGTCACTGTGCCTGATGCACTAGACATGTCCACATGCCTTCCCAGATGGTCCCAGTGACCAGCTATCAAGGAGCAGAGACAGGACATCCTAGTGGATCTCTGTCTGAAATCCCCACGCAGTGATTCCAGGGCATACTAAAATGCTTGTGGTTTATGCCACTAAGATCAGGGTGGTCTGTAAGCAGCAATAGCTAAGGAGTAGCCCCCTAGCCCAGGTCCTGGCTAGCATTTGGCCTAATGCATGGAGACATGGACACCTGTTTTCCATAAAGGAAGCAGGAAGTGTTGTAGAAGTCTAAGGATGGCGATGGGCCAAATGATCTGTGATGTGGGCTGTATATGGACCCTTGGCTGCTGAAGTCGGCAGGCTCCCAGAGGGAGGTGGGACCCTGGATGGGTCAGTTCTTCCTATCTCTAGTATTTGTCTCAGTGTTTGTGTGAGCTATGGGAACTGGTCACGTTCTCAGCTATTCGAGTTTCCATGTGCTTTCTGGGAAGCCCGGAAATCTTCCCCTTTTCATTCCCTTCTAATCTGTTACTTAGGCCTGAGTGGTTTATGATGGGAGGGAAAGGAGAGGCAGGCACATGCTCAGGGGTAAGGACACATCTTTTCTGTGGCTTATCTGTCAAAAGGACAGAGGTCAGATTCCCACCCAGACACCATGAATGTCATCTGGCCATGGGATCGATGCTCAGGCCATGTGGATAGGGAGCACACTTGCTCTACCTGTGATCAGAGTCAATTTGCCATGTCGTTTGTGATTTCTATAATTTCTAAGTATGTTGGGTTGCTGTTCTCTTTTTGATTTTTTTTTGTTCTTTGTGCATGTGTGTGTACACACACATGGACTTGTGTGAACTTACATACGAGTTCCTTTGAGTACACATGTGTGTAGACCAGGGACAACCTTAGGTGTCCTTCCTCAGGCACCTTCTACCTTGACTCTCAAGGTTTCCCACCAGTCTCTAATTCACTATGTAGGCGAGTCTAGCTGGCTGCATCTTTCTGTGTCCATGCTCCCCCGATTGCAGGCTGGGATGACCTGCATATGTTACCTTGCTCACCTTTAAAAGATATGGGTTCTAGGAACCAAACACAGGTCCTTGTGCTCAAAAAGCAAGCACTTTACTTACCAGTGTCTCTTCAGCCCAACCCTCCTCCTTTCTGAACTATGAAAAGATAGAACTATGCATTGAATTGCAGGCTATCCCACAATGCTCTTAAACATTTGCTGGCATTTATACTCCTGGCTCAATTTTACACAGAGGTCCAATCAATGGTGAACTCTAGTTTGCTATCTAGAGTTTGACAAATTGATGCTAGACTACTTGGGTTTGATTTAAAGGAAAGAAAGAAAGAAAGAAAGAAAGAGAGAAAGAAAGGAAAACAAAGGCACTCAGAAGCCTTGACTGAGAAATTGTTGGCCACAAGTGTGAAAACTGGGAACCCTAGGGTAAAATCGAAAATTTGTTCTTAAACCTGCTTACATCACCAGCCAGGGTAAGTCTTCAGTTTTCAGGGGATGTGGTATGCTTAAGTGGCAAACACAACCACGAATAAGGTCCAGTAAGCCCCTGATATTTGAAGAGGCACTTCAGTATATGGCCGTGCTACAGGCTGAACTGGGGATACCATGTGGGGCATAGGGTAGAGTTTGAGGTCACAAATTTCATCTTGGTGGTCCTCCAGGAGCAGCCTGAGGGAACAGGGTTTGAGCCAGCAGTGTTCTGGCAACCTTTGTCGTCTATCTTCCCCATCCTAGGAAGCAGTCACCCGTCTTCTAGTTGGCTAGAATCATCTCCAAGAGCAAGTGACATCACAGTGACCAGAAACCACCTCCTTTTGTCTGGAGGAGTTATGATGTCATTCCCTCTGGCAGCGATGCAGGATGTTGGCAGCTGGGATTCCTCAGGGCCCTCCTGAAGTGATAATTGCCTTAGATTTTGTTATAATTATCTTGTTAAATCGCAGCCATATACTTTTTTTTCTTTTGGATTTTTTCCCTTTGCAATCCATTTAAACAGTCTGGAAGATTAAATAAAACCACATACCCTAAACAAAAACAAGATTGCAACACACACACGCACACACACACACACACACACACACACACACACACTTACACACACATACACCGTTGCTTCTTTAAAATACTGTAAGACTAATTTTTTTTAATGAAAAGGGCGCAGATACGGCATAATTAGATTGCTTCCATTAAAAAGCCATCATTTCAATATCCTCATATAAATATCTGCATCCCGTTGCATATTTTAAGCAATTGCATAATAAGCCCCCAAGTGAAAAACAGAGCAAAACTCATTTCCTGACCACAAAAGGAGAAAGGAGTCACTGTGTGCTCTGAGTTCCAAGGAGAGCAGGATTGGATTCCTCCCACACAGCCTGGAGGGAGATGGAGTTCATTGCTACAGGGGGGAGAATTATAACAACACTTAACCACTGTGACCCATGCAGCTCTGTGTCTCTCCATGCCATTGGCCATTGGCAGTGCAGCTCCCACTGTGGGCAGAAAGAGGAAGGAGAGAGGTCCTGACTCCCTTCGTTTGGCCTTAGGGTACTCCTGGAGTGTGGGAAAACCTGCCCCAGACTTCAGTATCAACAGGTGAATGAATACCAGGTGGTGTAGGCGTTCTGGCCACAGACCCATGATGTATCATTTCAGGCTTCCAAGTTTTGTAGTCCAACTGGAAGTTGGCCAAGCCAGGGAAGATCAGGGAGCTGGTGTGGGCATGACCTGGAAGCCCTACAGTATAGACGTGCATCAGAGTCATTGGCTAGTCCTTCTATTTGGTGTCGCTTTCTGTTGGTCTTGCAGGGCTCCTGAAGAGGTTAAATGCAAGCATCTTTGAGAAGCACGGCATGTGACCAGCACTGGAGCCACAGCACTGTGCTAGAGGACCCCCTAGATTGTGAAGGCTACCCATCCTTTGTCCCTTTTGTGTGCCTTCTCTCTTCCCCTGAATTATTTATTTTTATGCCCCGCTACTAGGGATCCATTTGATTGCAAAGGGGATGCCAAGAGACAAGCAAAGAGCTGGTTACGGATTGGCTCGTGTAACAAAATAATGATTGAAATGTGAGCTGGACATACTGGCACATACCTGAACTCCCAGGACTTGGAAGGCTGAGAGGCAGGTAAATTGGGAGTTGGAGCCTAACCTGGGCTACAGAGTGAGTTCAAGGTCAGCCATATCAAGTTCATATCAAGAACAGTCTTAGTTTCCCTTCTGTTGGTGTGATAAACACCAACCAAAAGCAACTTGGGAAGGCAAAGGCTTATTTCAGCTAATAGCTCTCAGGTCATAGTCCATCACAGAGGGAAGTCAGGGCAAGAACTCAGGGGCAAGAACTGTGAGGGAGAAACTGAAGCAGAGGCCATGGAGAAAAGTTGCTTACTGGCTCGCTCTTTATACAACCTAGAACCACCTACCCATGGTGGGGGGCACCACCCACACAGAACTGGGCCCTCATCAATCATCAGTCAAGAAAAGGCCCACAATATGCCTACAATCCAATCTTTTGGAGGCAATGCCTCAAATAAGAGTCTCTATTCTCAGATGAGCCTATCTTGTGTCAAGCTGACAAAAACCTAGCCAGCACAAGACCATTTCTCAGAAAACCAAAAAGAAAAAGAGAGAAAAGAATTCAGTAATATTGGTTACTTCCAACAAGGTTACTGGGATAAAGGTGGGAAGGAAACTCTTTCCTGTTCATGCCCTTGAATTTGATGTTGTATGGATATGAAGATGTGAATATATAAGCTAAGTAAAAATTACCAATAAACAAAAATTTGTACATGTACACATGTGCACATATACATAACAGTAAATATTATTTGTGCTTACATAGCAACTTGATTTTCCATTTTTAAGGAAAAGATTTATTTATTTTATGTGTATGTTTGTCTGCATGGATGTGTGTACCACGTGGATTCTTGGTATCCATAAAGGTCAGAGGAGGATGTCAAATCCCCTGGAACTGGAGTTACTAATGATTGTGAACCACTTTGTGGGTGGTAGGAACCAAACCCAGGTCTTCTGCAAGAGCAGAAAGTACTCTTAAGTGCTGAGCTATCTTTCCAGATCTTGATTTTCTTTTGGGGTAAATGCTACTACTCCCATTTGGTATTAGCCTTAAGACTCTCCAAGACCCGAACATACACACTTTCAAGGTAGTGACCTGGATCACATATGACCTAACATATGACCTGGATCAAACAGCACATGACTAATGTGCTGTAATGACAGAAACACAGACTAATGTTAGTTGTTCCTGCAAGGTTTTGTTCTAGCTAGGGGAAAAGAATCACTTACTTGTGTTTGGTGTTATTAAAGGGACCATAGCCTAGACAGGCCAGCCACAGTCTTTGCTGGGAGGGAAGGAGATCCTGTCTTGAAATAAAGCCAATTAATATCGAGGAAACCAGAGACAGATAGCAGAAGGAAGAGGAAGTTGAAGTGGGGGAGAAGGAGGAGGAGGAGGAGGAGGAGGAGGAGGAGGAGGAGGAGGAGGAGGAGGAGGAGGAGGAGGAAAAAACCACCAGAGACAGAGAAAGAAGCAACAGGGAGGGAGGGGGAGGTTTTCATTTTTGAGTTTGAGCTTTGCATCCTGTGCTGTCTGAAGTGGACTCTACATTTTATGGACTGGTTAAGTTACAAGCAGGGAAGCATCCTTACCATGTCTTATACTCTATGTCCACTGGGCTGGGCTTCTTTACAAAAGCTGCCTGCATGTTTGTACAAAGCTGAATTGAGATGAAAGGAAATCTTCAGAGGCCAGGGACAGTGAAAATGGCAGAAAGCCTCTGTAGGAGCATCTCTGAAAGTCTCACTTGGTCCGTGAGGCTGTGGGAACAGAGTGCATTCAAGCCTCACACCTCCTCCCTGACTTGGCTAGCACTGACTCCCTTTTCTTCTGAGCTGTTTCATCCAGTCTGAGCAGAGGCATCATTGGCCCAGCCCATTATGTAGCCCTTCCTATATCCTTTGGTTGCCATTTTTTTTTGTTATCTGACACAATGCTTGACTTTAGATTATTGAGAACACATTGTTTTCAAGAAGACATTGGATCAGAAGCCAGCAGACATGACTCCTAGCCTCTCTTGGCCACGTGACCTTGGGCAACTCTTTTAGACTGCCTTCATTTTTAAACTTAGTTTTCCTCGTCTTAAAAAGAGGGCATGCTGTGTCTGCCCCGGGCAATGTGAACATGGATAATATTTATCTTCCCTTTTTGTTTCTACCTTCCATCTCTTCCCCTCTCTCCTTTGGCATTTCTGGCTTTCAAAAATAGAGAATGGAGTTAATCATGTACCTCAGCTATGTCTTATCAGCACGTCCAACAATCCAGGCTTAGATGTACTTTTCTGATGTGGTTCTTCTCTTCTACATCTTCCACCCCCCACTCCATTTCACTCTCTCCTTCCCACCTTCAGGTCCAACATCCAGTCTAATATGTATCCTTTAGAAGATATATGGTGGTTTTGGGGTATACATGTGCTTTTCATTTATAAGAATGGTAATTTAATATAAAGCTATAAATCTTCTTCCTCTTTCACTCATCATGCTGTCTTCAAGATCTGTCATGTGCTGTATGTAAATCTCCTCTATTGCTTTTGACGGCTACATGGAATTCCATCATATGAATGGCTGAGGTAAAGACTCAGGGCTTTTTGGGTCATAGGATTTGCACAGACTACATTCCTAAACACCACCAGACAATCCTGCAGGATGAAAGTATAGCGTTGTGGTTCCACCAGAAGTACACAGAGTTTCTGGGTCCACTATCTATAGCACTTGGCTTTATCCATCTTTGATGACGTTGCTAATCTCTGCATTTGAGGAGATGCTGTTTCTATGTGTGTCTTCTGGTAACTCGTTGGCTCTGATAACCTCTTCATCTTCTTGCTTATCATTAAAGGGTTTCTATCTAGGAGTTGCTTGCATGAATAATTGGTCCTCTTTTGTTCCCACTGTTTTTCCTTGTGGGTGAAAAGCACTCTGAGTTCTGTGCCCATTTTGACAACATTAAACACATGAACATGGGCAGTAGTTGATGAAGACAACACATGACAATGATTTATGACAATCTGTAGTTTGGCTATTTGCTTATTTTCTCCAGATCTGGTTCCTTTCTTATGTTTTTAAAATATAAAAACATTAAGCAGTATTGTATTAGAAGTGAGTTCCCCTCACAAAAATATACTTTGGTTTCTTCTGTTGTCTAGTTTGTTTTTGATTTTGTTTTCAGAGATGGGGAGAGGGAAAATAGTGAGGCATGGAAGATGGAGAGATTAAAAGAAGGGGAAGAAAATGAACCTTAAAGCATCGGATGGAGGCCGGCGAGATGGCTCAGTGGATAAAGGTGCTCAATGCCAAGCACGATGATGATTAGAATTCAATTCCCAAGACTCAAATGGTGGAAGGAGAGAGGTGGCTTCTGCATATTATCCTGTGATCACCACACATGTCCTGTCCCCTCCAACAAAATAAAATGTAATACACATTTTAAGAGGCTGGAGAGAGAGAGAGAGAGAGAGAGAGAGAGAGAGAGAGAGAGAGAGAGAGAGAGAGAGAGAGAACTCAGCAGTTCAGAGTGCCCAAGTTTGGTTTCCAGCATCCATATCAGGGTGGCTCACAAACATCTGAGACTCCAGCTGCAGGAGATCCGATGACTCTGACCTCCAAGGGCATCTGTATTCACATGTACATACCCACATGCAGATGGAGAATTGAGTGATAAGAATGAATCTTTAAAACAATTTAAAAAGAATATAAAATGGCAAAGTGATGATTATCATAGAGAAACAGAGAAACAAATAGAATGAAGTGAAAGACGAGGAAGAGGAGGGAGCAGATGAAATACAGATGGCCTCAACTTCCTGATGCCTTGGCCTTTCAAGATTTTTCACTTTTAGGATGGTGAGACAGGGATATGACTGAAGCTGAACCCTTCCCCCCACTTTGAATGTTTAATATGGGTCTCCTCCAAGACTAGCAGTATACAGTTTGATCTTCCCTGGTGATTCTGAGCACCATCGGCAGCAACCAGCCAACCCCGCAGTCACAGGGCCTATGGGGCTAAATTGGGATGTTCTCCAGGATGGACACCTTTCCCACTTAGGAAACTTGCAATGCATATCAGATTTGTCAGGATATAACTCTGTAGAGGTCCAAACTACAGAGCTGAGAGGAAACAACCCAAAGGGGTCTTGATCCAATTCTGAACTCCTGGGCCTTGAAAAGATACCATCATCTTCTCAGGCTTCTGTGCCTTGTAGGTCTTAAACAGTGTCCTCTGGATTGACAGCAGGAGAGCGGCTCACTTCTAGCCCATGAGTTGGTGGGGGCTGAACTTCGTATCTGTAGCTGTATAACCTTTCAGGGTGCATTGACTTTACTCTTCTGGTTCTTTCTGTTTCCCCTCCTGAGAATCCCTCTCAGCATGAGGGCGACTCCCCAGTAGTGGGATGGAACTTGCTCCCTTGCCACACTGTGAGCTGCCTGGCCCAGCAGCCCTCCTCTCTCGAGGGCTAGCATGCAGATGCTTTGTGGATGAAGGAAGGGATCTGCAAAGCCGTCTCAGTATGTAGGGCACTGGTGGGATGCTATCAACCACACCTCTCCCTTCTCAGGGACATCTCACCAAATGTCAGGTAGGAGGCTGGTAGGAGGTCACTGGCTCTTGGCTAAGGAACAAAGATGAGTTGTCTTCTGAAATCCAGTCTGTGCCCTGCTGATGGTCGACAAAATCTGTAGTCTGGGTGTAATGACTGTGTTTCAAACCCCACAAATGATCCAGGCAGAGGTGAGCATACTCTCCTATGAGGAAGGGGGCTGTCAATGAATTTAGTACAAAGTTCTTATCCCAGCAAAGTGCTCACTTTTAGTTGAGTTACAGCAATGAGAGTTGGATCCTTGGGGAGCTTTACAGAGCCAGGAGCAAAAGGCATGTGAGTCTGCAGTTGGTAGAGATGGTAACATTTTTTTTCTTTTGACTCAAAACCATACTGGACTCTACTCTCCTGTTGCATCTAAGAATGTTTTATAGAAGAACACTTTTCTCTTTTTGCTTCCTGAATGTTGGGTTCTTTTCCCCAGTAGAGCTACAAAGATACCTATATTAGTCTGTTTCCTGTCACTATAACATAATACCCAAGGATTTACTTAGATCACAATTTTGGATGCTGAAGGTCCAGGATTACCACCCTATCTGTTCAGGTCCTAGTAAGAGCCTTATGGGAGATGGGGTACATCATGGTGAGAGTGATTCTGGGAGGGATGGATAATTTGGTAAGACAGGAAGTTTGGGGAAGAGAACACATGGTGAGATCAGAATCAAGACACCAAGGTGGAACCACGATCACTTTTTAAAAAATTATTTTCAGATAAAAATATGCCATTTTATTTTGTGTGTATGAGTGTTTTTCCTGTATGTATATATGTGTACCACATGCATACCTGGTGCCTGTTGAGGTGAGAAGAAGGCATCTTATGCCCTGGAACCTTAGAGAGAGAGTTGTAAATCACTACCACGTGGATACTGGGAACTCTTTCTTTCTTCCTTCCTTCCTTCATTCCCTCCTTCCTTCCTCCCTCCCTCTTTTCTTTTCTTTTCTCTCTCTCTCTCTCTCTCTCTCTCTCTCTCTCTCTCTCTCTCTCTCTCTCTCTCTCTCTTTCTTTCTTCTTCTAGACAGGGTTTCTCTGAGCAACTTTGGATGTCCTGAAACTTGCTCTATAGGCCTCAAACTCAAGATATCTGTTTGCCTCTGCCTCCTGAGTGTTGTGATTAAAGTCATATGCTACCACTGCCCAGCCGGATGCTGGGAACTCTCTTAACTGCTGAGCCATTTCTCTAACTGCAAAAAAACCCAACCCTCTCTCCTGGGATCTATGGTTGATCTATGCCAACCCCCTTTAGAGGCAGTGCCTGCAACGACCACGCATCTATCTTTCACTGACTTACCCTAAAAGGATCTGCTACCTCCTTCCACTGTCAACAAATGGACCAAGCTTCCAGTGCAGCAGCCCTTGTGGGACAAAACACAACCAAACTATAGTACCTTCCAGCCTCAGGGACAGGTGTTATGTCTTGGTTGAGCCTGGAGGAAGGGTCCTGTTTGGCTAGGGAGGAGGGGACATCTATAGCGAGTGTCTCCTTTGTGTGCACTTCCATTGGTAGGTGCTGATGAGGTCTTGCTCTGGCCTCAGAGCTACCACACAGGCATCCACATCATTTCAGATGTTCTTTCAGTCCCCTAAGACCTGTCATCTAGCAGTGAATGCCTCCACTTCACATGGCCATAATAGAAGGCAAGTCAGACACTACGGTGTAGGTTTCAGACTTCTCTAGAAGAAAACAGAGGGTGGGGTGTGGATGAGGAAGCCTGCCTGAAGAAGCTCTGTGGCTGGGGTTTGCTCAGAAAGGGAAGTCAAGGTAGGAAGCAAAGGGAAGCAATGAGACAGGAAGAGTCATGGTGAGGAGGAACCTGGCATGCTTTCAGAGTATGTCCTGAGTACTATGTCACTTGTTGTGAGTGTCTCAGACAGTGACAATCAAAGAGTCTTGGGCTCAAACCTACTCTGGTGGACAGCTTACAAATATGGCTTTGGAAAATGTTCCATACCCCAAGCCGTATTGCAAAGTGATTTTGTGGGACCTTAGATCAAGACGGGGAGTCTAAGCTGGGGTGCCACTTGCAGAGTTGCAGAGGACCTGCCTAGCAACACACACACACACACACACACACACACACACACACACAGAGTCACACCATACTCACAGACACAGACACACACACACACACACACACACACACACACACATACCCTATATGCCAACATACACACACAACTTACATGCCAATACAAAACAGAACTAGACTCTTTCCCTTCTCCTTCAATTCAGATGGGCTTGAGACTGGCTTCGACAGGATATGAGAGAAATGAGGTTGTGTGGCTTTTGAGAGCTGACCTATTAGATGTAGCAGCTTGAACGCCCCTCTTTATGGGATTCCTGACACCCGTGCTGTGAGGGGTCCAGTCTAGGCATGCAGAACATGAAAGGCTGTGTGGAAGAGAACCCTAGAATCCCAAACAGGAGACATCTCCAAATTCCAGCTATGTGAACAAGGCCTTTTGGGGGCAGACCCATCATGTGACTTGAGGTGCAGGCTGGAGGCCAGTATGATATAGGCAGCCATGATCAGCAATGAGGGCTTGCAATTTGGATCTGGATGCTGCAGCAGCACCTCCTTGAACATTGGCTAACATCTATTTCTCCCCTGCACAATCACACATGATTTCTCTTGGAGGATTGTCCCTCTCCCATTCAAATAGTTCTTTTTGCTGGGCATGGTGGCACCTGCCTTTAATCTTAGCACTTAGGAGGCAGAGGTCAGCCTGGTCTTGGTAATGAGTTCCAGGATAGCCAGGGCTATGTAGAGAGACCCTGTTTTAAAGAAAGTTAAAAGAATTAAATTACATTTGATGTGTGTACATGTGTATGTGTGCGTGCAAGTGTACACCCACCCACCCACCCACACACACCCACCCACCCACCCACACACACCCACCCACCACACACACACACACACACACACACACACACACGCACACGCACACTCACGCACATGCACCTGTGGTCAGAGGATAACTCACAGAGCGGTTTCTCCTGGAGATTGAATTCAGGCCATCAGGATTGGCAGCTGGTGCTTTTATCTACTAAGCCATCTTAGCAAACCTTTTAAAGTATTTTTATCAACACATACCAATTCTATATCACAATAGACTTAATTGTGACATTTATGCATGAATACACTGTGATTGTACCCTTCTATTTCTTGCTCTTGTCCCCCTCCCACGCCCCGGATTCTCTTCTTCTCCCCAATTAGTCCTTTCTCTGTCCCCTCCTCTTCCTCTTGTGGACTGGTGAGTTTGGTTACATAGCCAAGGTGTCCAGTTCGAGTGGACAGCCACTGTGATGCCACACCATACCCCTTCTAGTCAGTCTCCTAGGATGTCCCCTTCTTCCAACTGGGTGACAATAGCGACGTTAGGAGTGCCCAGTGCTCAACTTCCAGAGACGTCTGCAAATGCAGTGAATCTCAGACTTGTGGGAAAGTTCGCAATCTATTCAGAAGAAGAACTTCGGAACAGAAAAACGGAACAACAGCCACTCAACCCTGATAATAGCTTTGGAGTCTTTAGAGGCAGGAAAACTGCAATTTGAGACTATTTGATCCTCTCATGGCTGCCTCTCACCTGATAACTGTGGTAGCCACACCCTGGTTCCTGGAGCTGTTCTCAGTGTGTGCATAAGCATCTGTTTACATCCCTCTTCCTCCCTCTGTCCCTCTCTCTTTCTGTCTTCCTCCTTCCTCTCCTCCCTTCTTTTCTGTTCCCCAGTCTTCGATACCAAGCCAGCTTTCATTTTTACTCCCAATTCTTGCCCCACCTCTGGCTATCATAGCATTGTAGAATTAAGCCGGTCAGAGGTTTTGGACCCTCCTAACAGAGCAGGAAGCCTAGTTCCAACTGCCAGTTCATGCTGCTATTTGGTTGTATGCTTTGACCAATAGGAACTCAGCAGACCCGAGGCTTTACGAGAGCTGGAGACATGGCTCAGTGGTTAAGAGAACTGGTTGTTCTTGCAGAGAACCCAGATTTGATTGCCAGCATCTACATGGAGGCTCATAATTGCCTGTAACTCTAGCTGCAGATCTGATGCCTTTTTGACCTCCATGAGCATCAGGCATTCACATATAAACATGTGGGCAAAACATACGTACTGACAAAATAAGTAAACCTTAGAAAAATTAATAGTTTGCAGTGGCCTCTAGCTTGCCTGATTGGGAGAATAGAATAAAATGGTGGCCAGCTGCTCATCCCAAAAGAAACAGGTATGTGAATTAACCCTGAAATCAACCTGTAGCCCAGAGCCGGGTTCAGCTAGAGAAAAAGAAATGCCAGTTACTGTGAGCTGTGGAGACCCAGGATGCATTTGTTACATGTCCACATAGGCAGAAACCTGACTGACACAAGGGGATCCAAGAGCAGTAACCAGATCCCTTGCCTGTCCTTCCCAGATCCCTAGCTGCCAGTGACCCTTAGTAGCTTCTTTTCTAGCCTAAATTACCATGTCCCTGAGAAAATTGCCAAGTATCAGCTAGCATAGACATCTGATACCAAATGCAAACCTTAGTGACTTGGTGTCCCTAACTCTTGGGAATTTACTTGACCCTTCTCATGTGGGTTTTCTTATTCATAAACAAATTAGCTTTAATTCACAGGACTGTATCAATAGTTAAAATTGTAATAAGAACAAAAGCAACTTATAGTACTATAATTCTTCTATTAATAGTATATATTACATATATCTTACAATGTGATGAGCACTTCACGCATGTGAACTCCATTAGTTCTGGGAGATTCCCTAAGCATTAGAGAACATTTAAAGTTTTATTAGATATTTTTATTGTATGCACACGAATGTTGCACATGTGTGCAGTGCCTGTGGAGGCCAGAAGAGGGTGTTGGGTCTCCTGGGTCTGGAGTTATGGATGTTTGAGAGGCACCATGCTGGTGCTGGGAACCAAATTCCTGTCCCCTCCAAGAGCAGCCAGTGCTCTTAACTGCTGAGCCATCTCCGCAGACCCTGAAGTAGATAGCTTATGATTAATGTCACGTAGTTCTAGGAACCAGAGGTACAGAGAGGGTGAAGAAGTTAACCCAAGCCCTACAGAGGTGAATGGCAGAATTGAGAAGTGGACTTGGGCCATGCAGCAGTTTCTGAGCCTGTTCCCATATCCCTTATGTAAAAATACCTCACCTCACAGTAATAGATTTATCAGAAACAAGATGTGCATGCTGGTCACCAAAGGCTATTTTCAAATATCCCAATGTAATATCACAAAGGTTTAATCAAGTCATATCTGCGTGATGAAAAACATGGGTTTGAAAAATAGCGCCTGTGATGTATCCGGCTGTCGTAATGATGGAGCTGAAGCTCCCGCACAGCCGATCTGATTGTCTCGAGAAATCATCACTCATTAAGGCATTGGGAGAAAAATGAATCGACCCCAGAGGCCACATGGAGAGGCAGCTCCTGGGCGAGCTGCTGGAGGACGGAACAGGCAGCTGGGGAAGCCAAAGAGAATTATATTTAACATGAAACACAAACACCGTCTAAAAGGCGGATGGCGCAGGAAAATAGAAATTTGATCATTGTCTGGTGACTCAGAAATCCAGTGGCCTTAGAAGCCGTATCTACGCACTTTTAACTGCACAGCACTGCAGATGATGAAAGGGAGTTCTTCATTAAAGAAAGCAGAGCCTGGTGAACTGGTAGTGATGGTGTATAGCTGAGACTGGGCAGGAACCAGGGGGTGCTAATCTTGTACAGGCAGTTGTCAAAGAGAAGATGGCTATAGGACAAGCTCTGGGCACCCCAGAGCCTGGTTAGAAACAGCTAACCAGTTGCTGGGTTGGGGCACGGCTGTCACCCATCTAAGTCACAAATGACAAATGTACCTAGCCTTCTTGTGAGGAATCCTCAGTTTTCCGGCAGTAGAATCTTGATGTGGGCATCAAGCAGGAAGCAGGTCCAGCCTTTCTCTTTTGAAAAAATGCAGAAATGCTCTGGTAAACAGAAGCCAGACTCTGCCCAAGGTCATCCAGTCACAACAGGAGCTGGTAAATGGGGTGTTCGGTCCTTGGCCCACATTTCCAGGGGCGGCAGGTCCTGATGTTGAGCCAGGCCCAGAGAAACAGCTTTTTAAAGTGCGGGCTCCGTTCCAGGCTGCTGGTTGCCACCTTTGGGCTGCTACTTTGTCTTTGTCGTTGTTTTACAAAAGCCTGCATCTCCAGAGAGCTGCCTTCCATGCAGGTTAGAAACAGCTCACGCCTCACTGTGGGATCCAGGCCTGGGCAGGGAAATCTGACTGCCTCATCCTTTTCACCCACCCATTGAGAGGCAGTTTCCAGACCTCTCCCACTGAAGCAGACTTAGAGAATACAAGCTGGGCAGTTCGGTTGTCAGTGGGCACATGTGAGTGGAGATGCACGGTGAATTCATTTCCGTAGGCCATGGTCTTAGGGTCATAGCTTGCCTATGCTAGCAGTTTTCCATTCCACACCGGAGTCACTTTGCTTGTTTGTTTGTTTGTTTGTTTTGGGATTGCCCTCAGGCTATGGAGCCACTCTAGCCTACCCTAGAGAACCCAAGACTGGTGCCCATCTTCTGGTGCCCATCACCCCTCCTCCCCCAGCCCCGAGGCCAGCTAGTCAGTGACAACTGGCTTTTGAAAGAAGCCTGCTTGCTTGCTATGAACACATCTTTCTGAGCTTGCCAAAATTTTGCTTTGAGGGCATGCTCCCTGACGTCACTCCTTTCACCGCACTTTCGTCTTCCATGTCTGGCTTCTCCAGCTCTGTTTCTACTACAGATCCTGCCCTGGGCTCTCATGACAGATCACTGGCTGGGAAGATTTCCTATCCAGGTGTGTGTGTGTGTGTGTGTGTGTGTGTGTGTGTGTGTGTGTGTGTATACATACATGTGGAGGGAAGAAATCATCATATCCATCAGGTGTCTTCCTCAGTTGCTCTTTGCTTTCCATGCGTATGTGCAGGCCACAGCTAGCACCGAAAGTCTTCGCTCATTTCCATAGCGAGTGTTGAGCCATCTTGCTGGTCCCTCTATCATATTTTTTGAGACGGCTTCTCTCAGGAGACCTAGAATTGGATGATTGGCTAGACCAGCTGGCCAATAAGCTCCAGGGCACCTCCAGCCTCTACCTCCCCAGCAATGAAATTACAGGTGCCACCATAGCTGGCTTATATGGTACTGGGGACCAAAGCCAGGGCCTCTGCATACTATGCAAGTGTACCATCAAGTGAGCCACAGCCCCGGATTGTCATATGGTTATTTTAAGCTTATTATTTTTATCGTTAGGTATTTTCCATTTTGTGCATGTTCCATAGTGAAGACAGTAGTTATTATATATGTATATAAATATGTATTATATACGTAGTAATATATGTATTATATGTATATAAGGGAACACAATTGTGCTGTCATTGCTGATATGTAGTTATTATATATGTATATAAATGTGTATTATATACATAGTAATATATGTATTATATATGTACATAAGGGAACACAACTGTGGTGTCATTGCTGATATGTAGTTATTATATATGTATATAAATGTGTATTATATACATAGTAATATATGTATTATATATGTACATAAGGGAACACAATTGTGCTGTCATTGCTGATATGTTTGTGTTAATAGGGAAGTAAAATAAAAATGTTAGGACAGGACTGGGTAAAGTATTTGCCCAGAATGCACTAGGGAGAGGAGTTCCATTCCTAGGACCCCTATAAAAAGGGGACATCAGAGGGGGCCAAATGTGGTGGTGCACTCTAAGCATATCCTTAGAGGAACTGGAGACCCTCCCGTGTTTCCATGTTCCAGTCCTAGAATGTGTTGAAGATTGTAATTAGGTCACCCCCAAGGTCTTTTCCATTCAAAACAAGCCCTACCTCTCTAGCTTTCCTGCTAGCTTTATCTTTCTGCCCCTTCATCATTTCTGCTGCTGTTCTTTGGATCTTGTCCAAGTTCCACAGGCCTGGCATTAATTGTAAGGCCCAATATTCCTATAATTGCAGGGTAAGTATTTTTGTGCAGAACACAAGCCTGACCTCCTTTGTTATTTAGTTTGAGCTGGATTCTCCGTGGACAGAGGGAGAGGCATGAAATGAGTAAATATTTAATTCAGGCGAAGCGTGTGGCTTCAAAACGTTTTCCCATTTGCTCGGCGCCGGCCCACATGCTCCAGCTGCTTCTGTGGGGCTTTGGGTTGCGCCCTGTGATGAAGGGCTGGCCTGCCCCCAGGAACTCCAAGCTCCTTTCAGCAAATGCCTCGAAAAGGGTTTCAGAGAGCTCGAGCCAATGGGAGCCCAGGAAATGACTGCACAGCAAATTGAAACCAATGAACAGAAGTAAGTGACTCGGCATTTGCAGGTGCGTTTCATAGCTGCTATAGCCACGCAGCCATTGGCAGCTCCCGAACATTTCACTTGTCTCCTTTGATGCAGCTGTTGTCAGGGATGATCTGTGGCCAGAAGGCTCCCCCCACCTACTTCCTAGAGAGTCAGGGCAGGTGGTAGATAGAGATTCACCAAGTAGCTGAAACTATTCTGATCCTGAAGGCAGGAGCCAGGTGGCAGTGAGGAAAGTCATGGGGTATTCCGTCGGTGAGAGGGCCGCAAAGGCTGTAGGGCAATCAATGGATGTGAAGGTAGGCCTGCTTTGCGCCTCCCCCACCCCCCGAGTCTGCTGTACCACAAGTGGTCATTATCTGATCTGCTCAGTGTAGAGGCTTTGTAGCCACCCTGTCTTCTTGGTGACCGACAGTTTTTTCAGTCTAGGAGTTAGCTGGCTAAGGCTCCCATTCATTCCGGCATTGTGGGACAGAGTTGCTGTTTTCTGAAGCCATCTGGCTCACCTGGCTTTTGGTTGAACTGTGCCCGCACCACTATAAAAAATATAAGTTAATGAGATTGAGGAATAGCACATAATCAAAGGTATGAATACTGTCGCAATTTAAAACCCGCATTAAAATTCCATTTCGCGGTGAGGTCCTAGGTGTCAGAGAACTTGTTTTTAAATGCGTTCTGTTACTCGCTAGTTAGTAGAGGAAGTCTAAAATACTATTAAATGACAGCAGTGATGTTGCAGGGATTCGATCAGTTTCAATACAGAAAACAATTTAAGGACTTTAGATGAAATCTTGGTTCAATAGGATCATCTCCAAGAAGAAAAATGCCTATATTTGCTGCAGGAGTTTATGTCCACAGATTCTAAGAAATTAGTATTTACATGCTTAGTCTACCTACCTACCTATGCATGTATCCATCTATCATTCCATGTAACACAGGCCAGGCACTATGCTAGACAGAAGAGATACGCAGAACTGTTAGATGAAAGTTAAATTTCATGGACGACTTCAAATTACTGCTTCAATGCAAACCCTAGTCCACTATCATTGCACATAAGAATTCCGTCCTTAGTCCTAACACAGTGCTGAGAACCGCAGTCGATGCGAGAGAACATTTCTAGATGAGGAGAGCCACCTATGGTCTCTGATTTTATCCTTCATGCATCTGTCTTTGGCCTTGAAATACTGTCATGCTTTTTTTTGCTTCCCATGATGACACCTGGACCCCATGGAGCTTCCTAGTCTTCTTTCTCTCCATCCTTTGGTGGCTCCAGACCTTTCTGCGGGAAAGTGGGCACATTGTCCAAAAAGCTAGTAATAAAAGGAAATCCTAGAATGTGAACATTTAAAAGAGCATTTGAAAGAGGACTTAGGGTGTGAGAATCCCTTGTCCAGGAAGTCTAAGATACTATGAATATCTTTATCTAAAGATTCACCCCTCTAGGTGCTGTCCAAATGGCTTCTGCCCACAGAGATCCTGTCTGCCTTCTTTCCCTTCTAGTCCTTGCTCTTGTCCTTGTTGTGCTGCTTCGCTAGTTATGACCAGGTCACATACAACTAGAAGATCTCAGAGGCACAGTCACAATCAATTACTTCTCTCCCCATTGACTGGGAAAGCTCTATGCATCTAGCCAGACTCTGCTGGGCTTGGCTCATAGCTACAAGTTGGGTCCTATCTTGTTGTAACATCTCTCATCCTCTTTGCAGCAGTGGGAAAGCAGAGGACATGGTCGTGTGAGGGTAACAGTAGGCAAATGCAGCCTCTTTGGGTCTAAGGTCAGAGCCAATACACTTCATATTCCACCCTGGAAACCAAGTCACGTGATTAAGCTCAAAGTCAGCTTAGAGGAAGCATAACGGACTATCAGGCTGCATAACAAAGAGGGTGTGTGCAAAGGTAGGGGAAGAGTAGACTTCAAATATTTAACTGACAAAAGGGAATACAAAATTAAAAATATATATGCATATGTGCATATATACATTATACAAAGGGTTTGTGACTTATGAGCCTAATTAAGGTACTAAGTATGCAATTAATGATACACTCAACAGGAGCTATTTCCCATTTCCCGTTTGGATCGGTTCCTCCAGCTGATGATATGTGGTCCAGTTGTCTCTGTTGATGCTGGATAGTAGGAGAGACTGGAAGCTCCCAGTCAGGCCTGTGGTTATGATCCCAAAGAGGCTATGACAGACTCTCCACACAGCCAGCCCCTTCTTCAGCTGTGGGGCTGAATGTGGGTTCGTGAGCCTGATGTAGGAGTCTTGACAAAGTTGGCAACAGTAGAAGTTTTTGAGTGCAAAGAAAACCCCAAATTAATTCCAAGTCAAACACATCTGAGACACTTCTGGCAGTGCTTGTCTGTGTCGAGTCCTGGCTTTGGCTCTGAATACCCAAAATATACAATGTGCCCTGAACATTCCATGCAGCACCAATGCTTCTGGATATATATTGGCTCAGATTTGAGGCTGGGTTTTTACTATACATATAATGCCTTTTTAAACTATAGAAACATTATGATATAATTACAGAGGACAAAGACATCTACCATTTCCTCATCACCATTCTTGACCATTTAAGTAGCAAATTGGCATGTTTTTACATTGTTCTGTGCTAGAGATTTTAAATTTTTCTGTTTGAAGTCTGTCATGGTGGTGCACACCTTTAATATCCCCAACTCTTGGGAGGCAGAGGCAGGTGGATCTCTTTTTTTGAGGCCAGACTGGTCTACAAACTAAGTTCCAGGATAAGCTAGGGCTACACAGTGAGAACCTGTCTTTAAATAAACAAATAAATACATAAGCATTAATAAGTTAATAAAAGTTTCAGTTTGAAGCTTGCTGCCTTGATTTTTTATTGTTAAAAAATCATTTAACGAATTTGGCTTGGGATTAGGACAGAATTTATCAATTTCTAAAATGATCCTGGACATACTTCTGCCATTTTGTGCTATGTATTTAATGCAAAGCAACATTCTTAGTACAGAAGACTATAAAATCAAAGTATTGATCAAGTCTGGAAAATAGTGGAGATGTTCTATGTTCCACCCTATCACATGTTCAGCCAAGATTTAATTCTTTATGCAAAAATAGACAGGCACACCGTATCATTAGCATGCAAATTCCCCTTTGTCTTTAATAAACAGATTACATGTATACCAAAGAATTATTTTCAAATAATTTCTTTATGATTTATTGTCAGTATGCGTTTGATTTACACACCCATATACTGGATGGTGCATAAGACTGTGTTGAGCGAAAGCAGAAGAAGCTAAAGAAAGGCTCTCATGCGGTGCCAAGTGGCTAGGCAGGATGCACAGAGGCGTGTTAAATGCACTTCCCCCTTAGGACGTTTTCTACTTACAATAGATTTATCAGGATGTGACTCAGTCTTCTGTCACAGAGCATCTGCACAGACTTTCTCATCCTCATAGCAATTCCAGGTCCAGGTGATCAGAGCACCCGAGTTTACAAAGCAATCACTGATACACAAAGTGATTTGGTCAAGGCACCCCGCAGCCCATCTGCATGGCTGTCTGTCCCCCACATGGCCCCATAGTTCAGAAGCAAGGACCTTGTCCACCCAGCTGGCCTCTACCCTCCAGGGGCACATCCTCTTTGCAGACGGAGTGTCCTTAGGCTCTGGCTTCATTTGCACAGCTGAGCTGATGTACAGGTATAGAACCCAAGGAGAGCCTGGGCATGCTGGCCTTGGCTGCTTGGCTTTCTTTTGCAGAATTGTGTGTAGCTCCCCCAAGAGGAATAGGTTTGCCAAGCTCCAACATTATTATCCATAATGTATAAAGCCCTCAAACATATATTGATTGACATTAATACAACATGTACTAAAATGGAGGGTCAGTTGCTCACATGGGTGGAAATGTGCTGGGTATAAATTACCTATATAACTCTCAGGCAAGCGCCTGCTAACATTATGGCGGGCCTTCTTCAGCCTCTAGGCCACAGAGGCTGAAGTCTTCACGACTGTTGGAAGTTTAGTTTTATCTATGTACATGTGTAGAAAATGTTGCCTTTGAAATTTCTTTGCATACGTTTATTAGTGAGGGAAAAACCACAGCTTTGAGCATTGGCCATGGGTTATATAATGAGAGGTTGTGTTGTTGTAGGAGAGAGTCAATTCTAAAGGGAGGGAATGCATGCCATCAGCACCAAGAGCAATACAAGCTTTGGTCTTTGTCGTACCCTATACCTGCATAGAATTTGAAAAGGACAGATGTTTTAGAAGGTTTTAGACAACAGATTCTCTAGCAAACCTGTTCACTTTCCCCTCTCATCTGCCTTGACTATCTGATACTTACCTTTCCAGCCCAAAGTAACACACATGACTTCACTTTGCTTTGAGGTGTGATCTGTTGGTTCCTGCCAACTTCCTGCGGTGCAGCAGGAACACATCCTCCCGTCTTCCAGTTTTTCCTTGGCTCATTTGTTCTCAAATGACCCCTATGACAGTTTTCATTAGATCAATCTTTGATATTCACATTTTAGTCATTCCAGACTTCTCATATGATCCTTACATGAAATGGCATAGTATTGGTTAATTACACACCGGCATCATCTCATATACTTTAAACCATCTCTGATGTACTTACAATACTGCATAAAATAGGAGATTTCTTAGTTTGCTTTCTATGACTATGAGAAGTACCATGACGAAGAGCAACTTGGAAAGGAAAGGGTTTATTTCATCTTAAAGTTTATAATCTATCCTGGGGGGAAGTCAGGGCAGGAACTGGAACAGAGGCCATGGCAGAATGCTGAGTATCAGCTTGATTTCCTTGGCTTGCTCAGTTGACTTTTTTTGTACACCCTAGGACACTTGCCCAAGGGTGGTACTACCCACAGTGGGCTCAGCTTTTCTACATCAATCATTAATCAAGAAAATGCTCCTCGGGCTTGCTTACAGGCCAGTGACAGGAAGGCACTCCCTCAAGTGGGGTTTCCTCTTTCCAGATTCCCCCAGCTTGGGTCAAGTTAACCAAAAGGCAGCAAGCAAGCAAGGAAACAAAACAAAAACACCGACAGAACCCCAAGAACGAACCTGCAGAGAAACATCGTGTGAATAGTTATTATCTGCATTGTTTTAGGGGATCATGAAGAAAAGAAAGTCTGTACACGCTCAGCAGAAATGCATACACGCGTCCTCCTCCAATACTTTCTGTCTGTGGTTGAATAAATCTGGCAATGCCAAATCTGGGGCTAGGCAGGTTTGATTACACTATTAACCACACAAACAACATTCATGTGAGCCATGTAGTATGCTGTTAGTGTTTTTCCCCTGTTCCCTGTGGTGGGCATTTTGCAAAGGTGGGTGCTATGATGCCCCTTCTTAGTGCAATAAGACAGTCACTCCTCTTCTTCTGTGGAGGCCAAGACAGGATCTCATTAGGTGGCCTCAGGCTAGTCTGGAACTTGCTGTCTAACCAAGGCTGACCTCGAACTCTGGCCTCTGCCTTATGAGTACTGAGATGACAGGCGTGCATCATGACACTGGGCCATTCTATTTCTTAAATGTAAGTCATGTGAATTGCTTTGGCCAGTGGGACACTGTATTCATTTCCTATTGCTGCTGTAACAAGGTAGCACCAACTTAATGTAACTCCATTTCTATAAAATTGGATACCCAGGAAGTCCCCTGCAATCTGGAAATTTCTATTTTTTTCAGTTTAAAATATTTTTTGCCTCAACTCTTTGAGGGTATCATTATGTTTTCTCTCTTTTCTTTTCAATTCTCTTCTTTTATTTTTCTCGAAAGACATAGACCTCCTGGACCGATCTGCTAAATTTTGTATCATTTCCTCCTAACTGTCATCTCTGCTTTCTGGAAACATATATAAACATATATCTATACCAACAACATTCATACTGAGTCATGTGTACATATATATCTGTATGTAATCTAAACATATATATGCATATTATCAGCACTTTTAACTTTTTAATACCTTCTGCAGTATTTTAAATGTTACTTTATTGTTATAATTTTTAAATTAATTTATTAATATTGTAGTACTAGGAATTGAATTGCAGGGCCTGAAGAATGCTAGGAAAATAATTTATTACTGAGATACATTCTCAGCTTCCATAGTTCCTTGTAAACATCCATCTTGCATATTTGGTTGAGTACAGTCTCTGAAGACAGATTGCTTGGTTTTAGATCCAACCTACTTATCAATGAATAGAGGCTTAGATATGAACTAGTACTGCAATTGTATAGAGTTAGAAAATGATTTTAATCTTGATAAGACTCAATTTTCTCAGCTTTAACATGGGGATAATAATTCTACCTATCTTATAGGGTGAGAGGATTCAGTGAATTGGTTCGTGTAAAGGGTTTAGAACAGTGACTCATACAGTAGACACTGAAATGTTTCAATGTTGTCACCATCTAATTTCTATGACAGCTTACCAATAGGGTCTTCTTTCAGATTTCTTTTCCTTTTATATTATTTGTCTCTGCCAACATGACCCCTCCTGATGGATGGCTTTGGGTTGTCTGTCTCTCTGTGTGTGTTGTGTGTCTCTGTGTCTGTGTCTGTGTCTGTGTCTGTGTCTGTGTCTGTGTCTGTGTCTGTCTCTCTCTCTCTCTCTCTCTCTCTCTCTCTCTCTCTCTCTCTCTCTCTCTGTCTCTCTGCTGGGGATAAAACCTAGGACCACGAACGTGAGAGGCACATGCTCAACCACTGAGCTACACCATCAGCCTTCTCCTTTGGTTTTAAGTTAGAGACTTTCTGCAAAGTTTTCTGACCCTTATCCATGGAGTCATGTTGAAAAGTGGTACTCAGTATTTTCTGACCTTTCTTCTTCAATGGGATAAAATCCTCAGAATGGTGTACTTCCCTTGCCTACTGGGGTGTGAATATAAGCTAGCATGTTCTCATTTGCCTGCTATAACTCTTCTTCACTAGATCAGTAAAGAAGTGCTATTCCTCAGATTCGGAAAGTTAAGTGTACTGACTTTCCCTATCACATGGTGCCCACCCCTTACCACAATCCACAGATCTTCATTTATGTGCTTTCTGGGGACCATGCATCCCATGAGAAGAAGAGTAGCCTACCTATGTGGAATTGAGTAAGGCTCCTGGAGTGCCTTTCTTTCTTAGTTTGCTTTTATTACTATGATAAACACTATGACCAAAGCAAGTTTGGGGGAGAAAAGGTTTATTTCACCTTACAGCTCTTAATTCAAAATCTATCATTGAGGTAAGTCAGGGCAGGAAGTCAAGATAGGGCAAACACCTGGAGGCAGGAACTGAAGCAGAGACCATGGATAGATGTTGCCTACTGGTTTGCTCCCCCTGACTTGGTCAGCCTACTTTCTTATATAACCAAGGACCGTTTGCACAGGGGTGGTACTAAGTAATCTGCTGTTTCCTGGACTCTCCCACTCCAACCATTAATCAAGAAAATGCCCCCACAGACTCGCCTACAGGTGATCTAATAGAGATATTTTCTCAAATGAGGATCCCTGTTTTCATATGACCCTACCATGTGTCAAGTTCACAAAAAACTAACCAGCACACCTTCTAAACAGACTTCCAAACAATTAATTTTTTTTTATTTTGAGCCCCACAAAGATCTCATTGTTGTTGTTGTTGTTTGAGACATGGTCTCCCTATGTAGTGGTGACTCTTCTGGAATTCTATGTAGACCAGAATGGCCTAGAACTCACAGAGACCCACCTGCTTCTGCTTCCCAAGTGCTGGGATTAAAGGCATGGGCCAACATGCCCAGCTGGACCTCTACTTCTTGAGGAACCTAATGTCTTCCGACATCTGGGCCTCTGGAAGTTCTAGGGTGTGTGTGAGGTTCGAGAGCCGCCACTTGCCATTGCCTGTTTAGTGCTTCCTTTCTCATCTGTCCAGTTTGTTCCTACTCAGTCACATGCCTTCTGTATTCAAAAGCTATTGTTCTACCATTTCCTTCTTTCCTCTACCTCTGTGAGTCTGTCTTTATGAAAATTTACTGATTGTTGTTTAGTGATATTTCCAAAGGAAGCAGAACTCTATGTGTGTGTGTTCTGTCCACCACGTTGAACCAGAAATGTCCCTGGAATTTTGTTCTTGAGGTTAAAGGTAGACTGTGACATTGTGTCTTGAATGCTGTTCACCAGTTTGCACACTTTCTTGACTTTTTTTCTCCATCAAATTTGCATTCTCTGATTCAGTGTTTGCTATCGGGAGGTACTGTTACTGGATTCCCAAAGCACTCATATATAGAGAAGAAAGAGAAAGGAAGAAGTTAAGAAGGAAGTTAGAAAGTCAAGGAAGCCAAGAAAAAAAGGAAGAAAAACATGAAGAAAGAAATAACAAAAGACAGAAAAAGGAGAAAAGAAGAAAGGACGGTAGAAAGAAAGATAGATAGCAAGAAAGAAGGGGAGGAAGCAAGTGAGTTATAAGAACTGGAAAAGGGAAAATCTGTCAGAAGCAGATGAACAGTAATAGTCTTTGGATAAATAAGCTGGGCCTCAAGCAGCACCCTAACTTTCCACAGCCCTCAGTGGTTGGCACATTAGGAGAGTCTGTTGTCTCACCAAAGCCTTCTTTCTACCTCCTCCATTTCTGATGGTTTGCCAGAAAGCAAATTTCTGTAAAGCCTAGCTTCCTATGGCTATATTAATGTGAAATGTAATAACACATAACTGTAAACTAGTTTATGTGAGTCCCAAATGAATGAATGGGGGGAAGGTAATTTATTATCAATTTGCATCAAATTTCAGTTAGTGTAAAAAAATGCAAAGCTTATTTTAATATACTTATTTTTGCAAAAGGCTTTCCATTAACTAGAGTGTCAAGTGGGGGTAACAATTTGCCTGGGGGAGAATCTTTATGGCTCTGATATTCGGGCTCCCTGGGAGGAAGCATGAGCATTTGGGAGGCTTTCTGGTCAGTTTTCAGGTTTGGTGCACAGTGGAGTGTTAAACTTTGCAAGTTTCTTGTGAACTGTTTGAAAGGCATGATGAATGACAACTGTCAGCCAGGCCTCTTTTCTGAGAGGATTGGAGGGAGAAGGCAAGTAAAAACTAACAGAAGAGGGATTGGGAGAATGTAGAATGTGTAGCCTTGATTGACTCTGTGTGTGTGTGTGTGTGTGTGTGTGTGTGTGTGTGTGTGTGTGTGTGTGTGTGTGCGCGCGCACTCGTGCATGCATACGAGAGAGACAAACATGACCTAAGGGTCAAATCCGCCTGCTACTGTTTATTTATTTATTTATATTTTAGCACCTTTCTTCTTTTTTATTGATATTTATTTATTTGGTGAACTAATTAGTTTAATTAGGGTTGCTTACAGGAGCACTGGCACCTCACCAGTGGTTATACCATTGAAGAAAGTGTCTGTCCTTTACCTAGCAACCAGTAACTGCGTATAAAGCCCAAGGGAGCTGTTTGGGTTGGAATACTGCTGGGGGGCCATTCTTACGCCAGTCTTGTGTAGGTAATCAGCAAGGAAAGTTCAAGAACCTCATCACACCATGACTGTTTTTTAGCAATAGCATTTTATTGGCATACGGCCACCCTCATCCTTTTAAACACTTGTCCATGGCTGCTTCCGTGCCGAGAGGAGGGTCGAGTAGTTATGTAGAGCTTGCAAAGGACTAAGTGTGCACCATCTGTCTCTTTATATATAAAAAAGCACAAGCCCCTAGTGAACAGAATGGCTCAGTACCCATGTGAATGAATCTCAGTGGCAAATGACCTATAACCCACTGATCGATTGTAGCACCCCCCCTCCCAAGTCTTAGTGACTTGAAACATCAAAACTCCTTTTCTGTTTTGCATGAAGCTGCCATGTGAGCAGAGCTCACTGGGGAAGTCTTGCTGTGTGGTGTCAGCTGAGGCTGCTCAACTTGAGGCTGGGACAGCCCACTTTTGAGATGGCTCACTCAAATGGCTGATGAGTTGGTACTGGCTGCCAGCTGGGAGCTCAGCCATGTCCCGGACCAGGACCTCTGGTTCCTCTTTGTGTGGACTGTTCAATTCTTCATGATCTTGAGTTCTAAGGAGACAGAAAGGAGAAGATGGTCTGTTTCTAAGGGCTTGGAATCCAAAACAGAAACGGAGTTCCAATATATACCACGGATTAAATAGGAGAGAAAAGATTAGAGCTACCCTCTTGGTGGAATGAGGTTAAAAAAATTGGCAGGCACCATGCCTTTATAAAAGATTGTTGTTGTTGTTGTTTTGAGGGTGGTGGTGGTTCATGTAGCTTAGGCTGGCCTTGATCACACTATGTAGACAAAAATGACATTGAATTTATGATCCTCTTGCCTCTACTTCCCAAGTGCTGGCTTATAGGCACGTGCCACTTCATCTGGTTTATTCAGTACTAGAGATGGAACCCAGGCCTTTGTGCATGCTACGCAGGCATTCTACCAGTTAAGCTACATCCCCAACCCTTAATATTATTTTTGAATGATGACCCTAATTGCATAAGTTATACACACACACACACACACACACACACACACACACACACACACACACACACACACACAGACACTATGAAATGATTAAATTGAGCTCACACATCTATAATTTTGCTTATATTTATTTTTTCAAATGTTTTGGTGGGGAGACATTTGAAATATATTTTCAGGTACTTTGAAACATACAATATGTCCCCTTCTGGCTAATGTCTTAAAACATCTTCTACCTATTCATCAAAGCTTTATACTCTATGATCAATGACTCCTCCTTTTCTCTTCCCTCTCCCCCTCCCTCCTCCCTTCCCTTCCCAGTCTCTGGTAGCTATCATTATACTCTCTACTTCTGAGGTCAACCTTATTAGATTCCATGAATAAGTGAGATCATGCAGTATTTATCTTTCTGTGCCTGGCTTGTGTCATTTACTGTAATGTCCTCCAGATTCACCCATCCATCCATTTGTCATCACAAATGACACATTTACCTCCTTTTAAAGGCTGAATAGTATTTCACTCTTTATAAACATTTGTATATATAACATGTAAACACACACACACATCCACCATTCTTTATCCATCCACTCCTAATGGTGGTGGGAGGCCGTTTTGGGATTCCTCCCCCAGACAATCTGAATCCTCATAGCTCAGCTTTAGTTGCATGTCTCATTACCCAGGGCAAGAACCACACAACTGTTGCCAGAGCACAAAGGCACACTAACACACAGCACACAGGAAAGAACAACTCTATTGGATTTCCTCTATGGATGCTCCCCTCCCCCATTCCCCAGCTTCTCAGCCTTAGTTGTATGTCTTGTTACTCGTAGCCAGGATCATGAACTCACTCCTCCACTATTCATCTTTGGTTCTGTAGTGCTTTTTGGCAGGCACCAAGAATATTGTGACAGAACTTTTCATGGGGAGATATAACACAAATGTCTACTACCCCAGATAGGGAGCCCACAACAGGTCAAAGTACAGATATCACCAAAGTCCAACTACATGAACCAGTGAGTTTATTGGGATTACTTACAGGAATATGGGTGAAATGTTATTTATAGGGGCAGAAATTACTCAAAGACAGATGCTATCACCACAGCCCACCTTATGTAATGGTGACCACTCATGAAAGCTGGGAACCTGGAGCACACTGCACAGCCTGCAGGCAGCTCAACTGCTTGAAGAGTGTCCTTTCCATGTGCTTCAGTTGGTCTAAACATCTTCTAGGCAGCTCAGCTGGTTTGTTTTTTCAAGCCACTGGTCTGGTCTCAGAGTCTCCTTTGCAGCTTGGCTTGTCTGAGACCGATTCTCAACAGACTTTATTGCTTACTTTGGCAGGAAGGGGGGCTAGTGAATCTGGTCAGTTTCAGGAACTTCCTGAAGCTATTTTGAGTTGTTTACCTTCCTGTTTAAGAAACTTCCCTGCAGGATGGAATGTTTCAGTCTTGGAGGAAACTGTTAGACAACCGGAAGTTATGTTTTAAAACTGACCTCTAGAATAACTGTCGAGGAGCTTGAATAATCCACACTCTTAATCTTTATGCCAAGAAGTCTGAAGCTAGGTATTTACATGGTTGATCAAGCTGCCTACTAATTTCCATAAAAGGCTAATTTTCATCTGGCTGCTATCTCTACCATATTCTGTCAACACTCAAACATGTCACCTTATGCTAATAAGATGGCAGTTAGGGCATCAATCTTTATGACCTAAGAGGGCAAGAAAAGAATGTGCAGAAAAGAAACCTTAAAATGCCTTTTTTCCTCTTCCACGAGGAGACGCTTCTTTTATAGCCGAAGGAAAAGCTGCAAATAGCCAGCAGACTTCCAGTTATGACTCCGTATTCAGAATTGGGTCACGGGAGCATTCATTTCCTAGTCCCTGGCAAAAAGGATTGAAACTGGAAGTTCCCTGGCTACATTAGAGCAACAGCCCTCTGAGGCTGGGAGAAAAAAAAACCTCTCGTTTTTCTGCCCAGAAGATACCTTCCAGCAAAAGCAGTCTCCTGCTAGCACAGAAGGGGAGGGAGAGGCTGCTATGCAGTCAATCAATCAGCAGTGCCTGCCAGGTTGGACGTCTTCTAAGTCCATCTCACATCACGGAAAGGACTGGGGAGATTAGAAGTCAATAGGTCTCAGAGCTGGGGGCATCCGGGTTGAGGCCAGGGCTTAGGAAATATGGCATGCCTGGTGCTGCATACATAGGATTTTGTTGCCACCATGCACCTTCAGTTCTGGAACTACCTCAAGCTAATGACTAACGAGGTTGGGGTTGGGGAGGTAATTTAGTCTTTACCAACTTGAATCTTTACCTGAGACGGATCGCTAGCACCTACGTTAAAAAGCTGAGTGTACTGGCCAGGCCTTATAATGCAGGTTCTGAAAGACAGAGACAGGGCCTTGTTGGCAAAGCAGCCTAACCCAATCTGAGAGCCTCGGGTTGCAATGAAAAACATCCATCTCAAATTCCACTGTCCAGGGGAAGGGCACTCAATTTTTCAAATTTACGTTGGCAAGACTGCTTCATTAACTGCTCCTCTGAAGGTTTGGAGATCCAGCCACCTCAGCTGGTTGACTAATCCCATGAGCCTTGCAACTGAGAAGTTTGCATAACCAGGTATCAGAACCTCCTGGAGATGCTATTCCCAGGTACCACCCTCAGCTACTGGAGGGAAGAGGTCAGCGGTGGAACACCTCAGTGCAGAGACCATATGACTGCCTTGAGCTTCTTTTGCAAGTGGCCCCAGGTAATTCTGAGGCCCAAGCAGGTTTGGGAAACACTGGGTTGTGATTTTAGATGCACTTAAAGCCATTTGAAGAGGATGAGAAATAGCTGCATTGAACTTCGGGGTAAGGCAGTAACTTCCCGGGAGGGGAGCTGCTCTCCAATGAATTCCAGTGGTGATGCCCTCCTAGGTGGATATAGGGACTAGGAAACTGTCCAGGTTCTAATATTTCCTGGGTACCACTGTTGTCTTTCTCCCACCAAATGGAGGTTCTTTGTAATTTTCTAGGTCTCTCAACCATATCATTTAGACTCTAAATTAACCTCTGAATTTTGGAGGTTATCCTATGGGCAGGAGTACTGGCACATGCCTTTAATCCTAGCACTCAGGGGTTAGAAACAGGTGGATCTCTATGAGTTCCAGGCCAGCCTGATCTGCATAGACAGCCCAAGGCCATAGAACTACATAGTGAGCGCTCGCGCATGCGCGCGCAACCTCCCCACACACCAAGGGGGGGGGCTACCCCTTGTTCATAGCATTCCTATAGACTTTTGCAACCTGTGGGGAGGACAGCATTGTGTCAAAGACTCATTTCGCTGTGGTAACACATCACCACAAATTTAGGGGCTAAAAGCAATGAAACTTACTGCTTTACAATTTTGGAGGATGGAAATCCAAAAGGAAAGGCAGCTATCTCAACTGGTTCAAGCATCCAATGAGCTTTAAAACTGTATCCTTTGCACAGTGGTGTCTAAGTCCTACTCTCCCTAGGTTAAAAATCAGTGAGCCAGAGGACCCATATCTCTTTCTGGGAACTCTATAGAAGATTTGTTTCCACGCCCTTTGCTCTTCAGAAGCTCCCATTCCTTGGTTTGTGGCGCCCCTTTCCCACGTTCAAAATGAGCCATGGCAAGTAGAATTCTTTATCTCACAGCTTCATCCTGACCTCCTCTCTTGCTTGTATACTTCCTTATATGGATCCTTGTGATGCCACTGAGGCTGTCTTGATAATGCAGGGAGGCTATAACCTGCTCCCATCTACAAAGTCCCTTGACCAGGGAAGATAATGTGTTCCAGGCTCCAGGATTAGGACACGGGCATCTCTGGGCACTGTCGTTCTTTCCCACGTTTGGCAATGCAACAGTGCTAGCACTTGTGAAGGAAGTGACTGAAATGTTTATGCTTTGGGAATTATCCCCTAGTTGAATTGGCTTTTCTTCTGTGGGATATATATGTTTCTGGAGAATGTCCTACCAAGGGCTCTGCTGCTTTGCATATCAGACTCAGAGCACATTTGTCCAGGCTTTTTGTTCAAGGCCACTCCTATTTCTTATGGGTTTGTGACCACTGTACATGGCCTGAGAGCAGGGGATCCTCTCGTGGAAAGTCATTTGATTACATGTCACATGCTCTTCTCCTCCTCAAAGGTGGAGATGGTGTTTAAAGCACAGAACTTTTTGTTGCTGTTTTGTTTGTGTACTCAAGAGAATTTGAAAGCATTTTCTACCCTCATGGTCTGAAACATCATTTGTCAGTCTACATTGTTGCTTCTGTCTTGTAGGGACTATCCCTAAATGATCCAAGAACCCCTCAACAATGGAATCCTAGGGTTGGGGTCCTCTTGTTTTAGTTCAATGTAAGAAGTCGTTTATTTGTTTTTATACAGAGTCTCACTACGTAGCCCTGGCTGGGATGTAACTGTCTATGTAGACCAAGCTGGTCTGGAACTCATAGAGCTCAGCCTGCCTCGGCCTCCCAAGTGCTGGGAGCAAAGGTGTGCACCACCTTGCTTAGCAGAGAGGTCCTTTAAGGGAGGAATGGTGCTGAGTCTTTATTGTCCTGAGATTTCTAGCCATTTTCGTGTCTATCTACAGACAGTTAGACTTCTCCTATGTATCACACAGCTCCTATTTCCTTGTCCGTACCATGAGAATAATAATATATGACAGGCATAGTTGGTACCTTGTCCATCTTTCCTACTGCCTTATCCTTTGGTGTCTTTCAACTGCCATCATGTGCAGTTGGCTTCTCTTGGCCTTTCCTGGCACACTTTGCCTGTATGCAACTAGCTAGGGGTCTAGTCCTTAACTAACAGCCTACACAAGTAGTGGATTTATGCCCAGGCCTCCTTGCCCTTTGAACAAGGTGGCAAAAGTGCACACTAGTATCTCCTCAAGGTCTCCAGAGGGATCAGGCTCTAGTTGTCCACCATGAAACTTTCTTGATCAAACTTTCTTTAGTGGCTGTCTTTTCTTTCCTGCCTGGTGTCCCAATCCACTACTGATATCTTCTGGAAGCTTCTCCCAAATAAAATATTTGTGTTCACCTAGGACTTCTGTGTTTTCCTTTTACGGAAACCCAGATAAAGACAGATGCTACTGAATAGAACACAACAAATAGAAGACTGAGTGAGAAGAGGATTTGAAGTTTCCATGGCAACCCATTACCAAACAGCATCATCTTTGTAATGTTGACCCTATTGAGGGTCATGGTTCAGGAGGTAGGCTTGTAGTGTATACTCTGTATCGCCATTTCCTAAGGAGATAGCCAAGGGTTTCTTCTGCAGTCTCTCTGAACTTTTCACAACTGTTAGATGTAGATCACAATGCTTTATAGATGATGTGATGGTTAAAGTGTTTGTGTGTGTGTGTGTGTGTGTGTGTGTGTGTGTGTGTGTGTGTGTGTTAGTCCCCCATGAAGACAGAGAAGCAGCCACCATCCTGGCCTCAGTTTCTTTTTACTGTCTCACCAGTATTCCAGGAGCCATCTTAGATCTAATGCCATGTACAACAGTTTAGGACTCTTCTGAGAGTCACAGGAGCCTGTGTGGTGCCTCGATCCCCATCCTAATTCTTCCTTCACAAGGTTGACCTCCACATCCCTCACATGTACATGTGTACATGCATGTATGTATTTGGAACTCTTCACACATTATAAAGTTCAATAAAAGTTATTTGTGTTGGTTTCTTTATTCCAACTTTTGGCTAACTGAGTTTTCCAGGTTCTTTTGCCAACAAAAAGGACAAAAATAAACCAAAACCAAAATAAACAGGCAGACAAACAAACCAAACAATTTCAAACAACAGCAAAAACTACAAACACCTTCTGCATCCAGCACCACTTAGTCCTGGAGACATAACTAGGAGCAGAGAAGGGATGAAGAAAGGACAGACACATAGACAAAGTGTGCTTGCTTAAAATGGTTTCTCCAGAAGCTGCTTTCAGGGCAAACATCTGAATGTAAGTACCCTCATACATCATGTACTGACCCAAGGCATGGTGAATATAGGGAGGGTGGTGGTCCCTGAAGATTGATCACCTAGTGATCTCTTAGCCATCTGAGTTTGGGTTAGTATGCTTTAAGACAGTCACATGACAATGAAAGCAGCTAATGATGCATTTTCTAGAATATGTCCTTCTCCAGAAGTGGCATGTGACTGTTGTATTTGACCCAGGGAGCTTCAGTAGAGGAAAGTGTGTAGGTGAGACATGGACAGACAGAAGGACAGGCGAACTAAGAGTTTGTTGAGCTCAATACCACTGTGGAATTTTGAAGGAAGTATGAAACATAAGTTTGTATTTCCCAGTCCCCAGAAGGGGCAAGACTATGCCCACTCCGTTGTGGCATCATTAGACACCTTCAAAGAAGGGACTTTAACCCTCTAGTGCTTTCAGCCCAACTAGGGAACAGCAAAGCAGGCTCTGGAAGTCAGGAAATGGTCAGGAGCGCAAGTATATAGAGCAGCAAGGCATGTAAGGTTAAAATGAGATGTAACCAGCCTCTAGACAGAAGCTGTGGGGACAGGCTGTGACAGGTGAGAGTCCAGAGGAAGGCGAATAAACAAGCTTCCTTGAAGAGCAGAGCCCATCTGAGCCCTACAGGTGGAGGGGCAGGAGGGGCCTAGGAAAGCAGGGAAAATTCTCCAGGTAGGAGTGCTTGCATGTGCAAATGTATTAAGGTACAATTGGGCGTTTTGACAAATGTTCTTTTATGTCTTGTTTTTCATAGCCTGCATTCTCTTTTAGCGGGAGAAGCCGTCTTTAGTTCTCGGTGCTGTCCGCTGTGCCCATTACTGGATGTCTAATGCACTCAACAAATCCTATTATTTTATGCTGGATGTATGGGGCTATCTGTTAATACCTGACAGTTATTACCCAGAAAGTAAATGAACCTTGGAGTGAATATTTTCTTTTCCTCAAAAAGAGGTGGTGGTGGTGGGGGGGGTGAAGTGTCAGAGAGAAGAAAAAATATTTTAAGCTAGGAATCTTCACAGATGCATGCATGCTTTAAAAACAAAACAAACCATGAAAAGATGTGAACTTGAGATGGGGCTAGGATGCGTTCTCAAACCAGCGTGGATGTCTCCCAGACGCCTGCAAATGGCTTTATCAAAGGCTCCAGCTTCAGGCTGGACTCATTTGTCAAAGGCCCGACATCTGATGATGTCATAACACCAGAGAGCTTGTGGGCCTGACTTACACAAGGTGTGTCTCTGGAGCTGGATGAGGCTGGGCCCCAGCCCACCCACCAGATTGATTTTTTTTTTTTAAATATCAGCTTCTTTTCTGTGCATGCATGTTTACTGCTGGTTGTCTTTCTGGACTCATTCACTAGATTTTAAAGGGTGCTCACAGCTCACAATCTCAGCTTTCCTTTTCCTTTTTTTTTTTTTTTTTTTTTTTTGCTGCCTAACAAGGTTCACTGTTTGACCAGATAAATTTTTTCCTCCGTGAGACTGGGGAATTACTATTACTGCAACCCAGACAGATTTGCAGAATGTATAAGAAAACCATGGGTGGGGTGCAGTGCTTAATACAAAGTTAGGTAGACCTCTAATAGTGGAAGTTTAGGCCCCACTGGGAGCTGGCTTTTCAGACCGAGTCAGATAGATGACTATCTTGTTCGCCATTTTCCAGGGGTGTTGGCTGCTATAAATTAATCTACAGTGTTAGAAGTCCCCAGTGCTCTAGGGATTTAGGAAGAGATTATACAAGGTGGTAATGAGGGGCACTGGCAACATTCTGACTCTCTGCTTGGCTGCTGGCAATGCAGTTTGCTTTGTGAAAATTCATTGTGATGGTTTGCATATGCTTGGCCCAGGGAGTGGCACTATTAGAAGGTGTGGCCTTGTTGGAGGAAGTGTATCACTGTGGGGGTGGACTTGCAGACCCTCATCCTAGCTGCCTGGGGATGCTCGGTCTGTTCCTGGCTTCCTTCGGGTGAAGATGTAGAACTCAGCTCTTCCTGCACCATGCCTGCCTGGATGCTGCCATGGTCCTGCCTTGATGGTAATGGACTAAAACCTCTGAACCTGTAAGCCAGCCCCAAATTAAGTGTTGTCCGTTATAAAACTTACATTGGTCATGGTGTCTGTTCACAGCAATAAGACCCTAACTAAGACATTCATCGAGATAAAAATTGATGGAGCAGAAAAGGTTTACTTTTGAAAAGCAGTTTGGGGGCTGCAGAGACAGCTCAGCAGTCCAGATCACTTACTGCTCTGGCAGAGAGGACCAGGATCTAATTCCCAGCACCCACAGGGGTGCTCAAAACTGCCTGCAATTACCATTCTAGGGAATGCAGTACCCTCTTCTGACCTCCACAGGTATCAGGCACACACATGAGCACACATTCAGGCAAAACACATACATTGAATAAATCTATTTTTTAAAAAAAGTACATTTGGCATCTGGAACAAGAAGACATGGTTCTTAGAGTATTCGTTCCTTGCCGTGTACTCTAACAGATGTTTGGAGTAGTTACCCCATGAGCTGGATTCAATAGTTATGTCTGTTCTGCTGATGTGGAAATGAGGTCACAGAGGCTTTGGATCTCTTACCCACGATTACATAGCCAGTTACTAGCAGAGTAGGGTTTTTTTTTTCAAGTATTTCAAGAGTGGAGGCTAAACCTTCTTCCACAATACCTTACATGGCTGTAGAGAAATCCTAGTTTGCATGGCAGTCTGAAAAGGTTCCATGTTGGCCAATTGTCAGGGGGGGAAAGTTTATCAGATGGCAGCTGGCATTAGGAGGTCAGGATGTCAATGTTCAGATTGGGTGTCCCGGAGTGGTGAGGATATGCTGACTTGGGATGGACCCAGAGAACAATGAGAAGTTGGCTCAGTATGGCACGGTGGGCAACCATGGGGGCATATCAAGTGGCAGTTTTGACCAGAAAAAGGAAAGAGTCTTGGGGGCTTTGGGCCTTTAAGAACCAAAGAGTTAAGCTGGGTGTGATGGCACATGCCTTCAGTGGCCTTGGGAGACAGAGGCAGGATCTATATGAATTCAAGGCCAGCCTAGTCTACAAATCGAGTCCCAGGACATTTAGGACTACACAGAGAAACCTTGTCTCGAAAAACATCATCATCAACAACAACATCAACAAGAACCAAAGAGTTATAGGATATTGATTGATTGATCAATCGATTGATTGATTGATTGACATTCCTGGGCCTGCAGCTAGAGGCAGGGAAGGTATACTAGAAAGGTATTCATTTTACGAAGATGACCACAGTTATTAAAATCATCCACAGGACTTCTGCAGGAGGACCTGTCACTCATCCACCCAGCCTGTGTCCTCAACCCTTTGAATCTGGCAAGTTGCCTCCCTTGAATGTGATGGACATGAATTTATCCTTGAGCCTGGTGTTGCCCTTAATTAACCTGATGGCTTCCTCTTCCGACTCTTGTTCTTGGTGTCAAAAAGGGACAGGGTTGTCCCTTTTATGGGACCTTAGTGTTGGAGAGAAAAGAATTTCAAAGACTTACAAGTTGAAGACTGTTTTGTTGCAGTTTGAGAGAAGTAAACAAGAGAACAGGCAAGCAGGAGATCTCAGCAGCTGCCCTGAGGAGGGAGATGGGTTTATAAAAATTTGCACTTTTTAAGTTACAGGTCAAGGTGGCAGACAGAAGTCTTTGAAAAGTTACAGAGGAAAGACAGCAAGCTACACTTCTCAGAGTTAGGACCCAGGAGCTAGTGGGTTCAAAGAGCCGGCCTTGAGGGAGGGGCTACTGGGCTGTACTATCTATCTCTTTAGGTGGCTAGTTATGACTTCCTGCTTCTTCTCAGTCTTCAGGTGTAGCAGCTTTCTTTGCACCTTTTGGCTCAAGGCTGTAAAATAAATTGTCTCCTTACCTCAGGAGGTCTTTGTCTTTGTTTAGGCAAGGAAGCTCCCCGATGTCTTCATCAAAGGGTGTTGTCAACCACAGACCTAATCAAATCAAAGTCCTTATTCAAATCTCTCCCCTTCCTCCCACTCCTCTCCCCCACTCTTCCTCCCCTCTTTCTGCCCAGCTCCTCATTCTCCTGCTCCTCCTCTTCTTCTGGTCTCACTTTGTACCCCTGGCTGGCATAGTACTCAGAGATTCCCTGCCTCTGCCTCCCCACTGCTAGCATTAGTAAAGGAAGAGGTTAGCACTTCTGATTGGATAGTCCTGTTTTATAGGAGTCTCCAGACATGGGGTGGGGGCATCCACTCTCTGCATCAGAAAGGATCTTATGGGCCACTTCTACCTGAGGAAACTGGTGTAGATAAACATTTTGTCTCCAACAGTGCTTGGGAAGCAACTGGCTGCAGGTAGTCCTGTTACTATCCTCTCGCTGCCTAGCATCCCCTGTCATTGGGATAGGGACACGCCATCTCAGAATCCAGCTTTAGGCTGTGAAAAGTTCAAGCCACACAGAAGAGCTTCCCTTGAGTCCTAGCTGAGCTTCCTGTCAACAGCCAGCATCAACGACAAGACTCAGATGTGAGTCATCTTGGCTGCCTGGCTCTGTGCAGCCTGCAGATGACTGTTGCTCTCACTCTTCGGAAGAGTACAAGCGAGAACTATCTAGCGGAGGTCGTTCAATTCATTGAACCTAAAAGACAGTAATAATTTCTTAAGTCACTAAGTCCTTTGATGGCTTATTACACAAGATACTGGAAAAACAAGACAAAGACCATCAAAGATTAGAGAATTGGACTACTGGAAGACACCCAGTAGGGTATAGGAGTAAGGAAATTTAGGGGAGCTTCAAGTAGATTCTGGCTTCCCTTCATAAGAATGCCTGCAACATGGGCCATGAAGATGGCTTACTACTATTGCCAAGTCTGATGGTCTGAGTTTGATGCCCGGAATCCACAACATGGAAGGAGAGAACTGATTTCCAAATGTCTTCTGACGTACAGCACAAGCACACACACATTCATGTGCACATGTTCACGTGTACACACACACACACACACACACACACACACACACACACACACTCCATGGGGTATATACTGAGCCCATAAGTTAATAATGTAATTAGAAAGCAAGCAAGCAAGCAAGCAAGCCAGCAAAGAAACATCTGGCCCACAGATCTGAGTTGCAGACTCCTCCATGGTTCATTCTGTAGCCATGGAAGCACCGCCTATCTCATTAAAGGGCTAGTTACTCACATCGTACCTTTGAAATGGGGAGGATGCAGGATGCATTCCAGAAACCCAGAGTAGTGT
Organism: Rattus norvegicus; assembly: GCF_021556685.1. Lineage (NCBI taxonomy): Eukaryota > Metazoa > Chordata > Mammalia > Rodentia > Muridae > Rattus > Rattus norvegicus. The sequence goes on from NC_141554.1 coordinate 17,616,952, forward strand.
GTCATCAGGATCCCAACTGGGATAGACATTTCATACTCATTTCAAGATGAAACTAGGCAATGTGAATGTTCTCATGCAAATGCATGTAAGTATATATAAGTTCCACACAAATCCCTTGAACTGTATCTCACATATTCTAAGTGCTCAATATACATCTGCTGTCATTTATATGCAGTGCCTCCGAGTAACATTGGTATCCTGACTGCAGCTTTTCAAAGGCTAACCAGATACAACTATTTGGAAAGCCATTTGGCAACAAGGTTAAATATACCTAACTCGTGGTTCAGCAGTTCTCTTCCTAGGAACATACCCAACAAAAAAATGGGTCCTTGTCATCCACCAAAAGGCAAATCAGACAATGGTCACAGTGATTTATTTAAACTGGTCCCACACTGGAAACCATCCAAATGCCCACCAAGGGTCAAGTAGGTAAGTAAATTATGATATATTTGCACAGTGGAATATCACTCAGTAATTAACAAAGATGAACTCAATTTTATGCAATAGGATGGATAGAAAGAAAGAAGAAAAGCCATGCACCAAAGAAGATGTGCTGCAAGTCCATTTATAAAAGGAGGTAAAACTGATCTGTGGTGATGGAGGTTAGAATTACTGGGGGTGCTGATTAAGAAAGACCAAGAAGGAACCTTCTGGGCTTTTGGCAATGTTCTATTTCTTGATCCGGGTGTTAATGATACAGATGTATTTACATATAAAGAATTGATCAAGAAGTGTGCTTAAGGTGAGCTCATCTCACTGTGTGTAAGCTGTTGGAACTCACTAAAGAGTACCCCGAAGTACTGCACTTTGACAAGCAGAACACTTGAAACTAAAGTGAGAGAGGTAAGGCGAGTGCCTCAGAGAGCTGAGGAGGCATTGTGTACCACAGATGAACATGCTTTTGAGAGTCAAAACACTGTACAAAGCAATGATCACCAGAGCCATCCCAGACCAATGGCTTTGGGGTCATTTGTCTCACAAATTCAAGAAAAGAAATTAATATCACAGACAATAGGGAGGTGAGTTTAGGAAGGTGTTTTATTGTAGGATAGGTTGAAGAGCAGGACAGTCAGTCCTAGAGATGAATGAAGGTCCCCCTCTCTGGGTGAGTAAGGCATTTATGTCTTATTAATTAGGCACTGGAGAAAGGCGGCCTACTTAGCCCAGTTGTCCTACCTATGAGGTGTGAAGGTAGCTTTCTGTTTGGGTCACATCCCTTGTGGAAAGGCAATGGGGGGGGCGTGTCACTTAGGTTGTGTAAAAGGAGAGGAAAGATTATAAGAAGCCAGAGCTCCTTTCTGGCATTTTTGGCCTCTTGCCAGGGCAGAATGTAACCTAGAAGAGAGGGGAGTGCCTCAAGTTCCTGGGCAGTGTTCTTTCATGAAAAAGCTATTGGAAGGGCTTAGAAGCCACTGGAGCAACATCTCTCTGACCTCTAGTCTTCTAATCTCCTGTCCATTTTGTCTCCTGAAGAAGGTTCCAAAACCCAGAATTCTTTTGTAAGGAAGGCCACAGAAACTAGAACCCTTCTCTGCCAATGCAAACTGTTATGCCTGGGAAGGGAACTTTCCCCTTCTTCCCTAAAGCTTCTCATCCCAGAAAAATCCCATCGAACCTGGAGGCAGAGAACGTGAGAAAGGCCGGAAGAATCCCGCCTGGCAGGCAGCCTTGGCTGGCTTCTATCTTAACCAATTATTACAGCCACAGCTTTTGTCCAGTCACATTTCCACAAGACTGTCCATTCTTCATTGAACCCAAATACAAACATTTCTCTGGGAATTTAGGCCTTCAGTCTGAAGGCTCTTGTGCCATGTAAAACGTCAATTAAGTAAATTTGTTATGCCTTTTCTCTTCTCCCTACCCTGTTGTTTGTTCTAGGGATACCACTGTGACCCTCAAGAAGGCTGAAAAGAGTCACCACCACTCACTCCTTTCTGTCCCTACAAAGTGGTAGCTTAATAAAAAAGTCAATAGAAGGTGGACTTCTTCCAACTGGTCACTTTGGAGAGAGTTGCCTTGAAAACCCAAGGGAAGGATTTTAGATAGAGAGTCTTCAGAAGAAACTGCCCACTTCCTTCAGACAAATGACGCTGGAATGCACCAGGGACTGCCCTCAGCTGCTGATAGTTCCCTGAGGTCATGCTGGGGCCAGTATGGGGCTTTCCCGGTAGACCCACAAGTCCCTAAGGCCTTTCTTTTTCCTGCATTCCAAGTCTGAGAAGCCAAGTCTGAAAGCTGGCTTCAAGCCCGCCTGTTCACAGGAAGCTTCCATGACTTGGGAATCTCACATAGGCAAGAGTGGATTGGAACTGGGCTTACTGGAGGCGGTAGAACTGGATGGAGCAGAGTCCACAGGGCCAGTTTGCTGGCATTCCTGACAGTTTGGGGCCTGGGCCACAGGAGGAGTCACTATTCTGGGGCAGTGGGGCCTATGGTCAGTTGTAGCTGCTGGGCAGGCTTCTTGAAATCCGATAACCTAGCTGGAGACCAGCTTCCCTGTGTCCCTCCATCTCCCCCAAACCTTTCCTGAAAGCTCCTCGAACATCTTCCCGGCCTTGGTGAAGGGGTTAACACCAGGAATCCCGTTTTCCACACCTCCCCAGCAAGAAGTCCCCCACCGGAACTCTTCGATACAGACAAGTGTGCCCCACCGGCTGTCGCCCGGGCCCGCCTTGCAAAGAGGATTCTGATACAATGTCATTAATTTCGAAACCCGCGTGGGTTTCATCAGCATTGACGAGGAGCTGGGTTCGCTGCTATCCCTGTCATCTTCCCTCCCCATCAGTGACCATTTTCTAAGGGAAGAGGGGGACAGTTGGGCGACCCGAGTTCCGCAAGCATCGCCATGAAGCCCCCCAAGAGACCCCCTCCCCTCCGCCTGGAGCACTGAGTCCTTGGCATTTCTCCGGGGACAACAGGGCGGCCCGGAGGGCAGCCGGAGGCCCTGGCACGGCCACAGGGTAATTGGAGAACCTCGGAGGCCTGATGGGGGTGGGGATGTACCCCGGGGCTGCGAGTCCTGGCCGTGATCTTGGAGGGGGCTGGCCGGGCACTGCGAGGCCATTCGGGGCTCGGCCGCTCCGCACCCTCCCTGCGGCTCCGCCTGCTCATTAGAGGAGGCCTGGCCGGCCGGTTCGCCTCCTCCGGCCGCCAATTACCCGCCCTGCTGGCTCCGAGCGCGCCGCGGGGCCAGACAAAGGCGCGGGCCGCGGGCGGGCGGGGGAGGAGGGCGGGGGAGGAGCGGGGAGGGGAGGGAGGAGAGGGAGCCCCGGGCGCCCGCGCCTGCAGAGCCACGGCGGCGGCGGCGAGATAAGGGCTGCTGGGGCGTCGCGCTCCAAATGGAAATGAATCCAGCGAGCGAGCGAGGCGGGCGAGCCCGGCGGCCCGGCCCCCTTCGCCCCCGCGGTCTTAGCTCCGTGACCCCAACAAGTCTAGAGACCCATCCACCCTTGGCACCCGGAACGCCAGCCACCCCCCTCCTCCCTGAGCTCTGCTGCTCGTTGGGAAAGTGCTGGAGCTAGGGCACGCCACGTGCCTCCCTCTCCATCGCTCCAGAAACCTCGCTGGGAGGGTTGTGCTTAGCTTGGTGAAGCTAACCAAAAGCCTTCTAGGCTTGCTTACCACACCCCTCCTCCCCAGGGCCAGTCCGGGCTCTGAGCCCTTCCCAGGCACAGCCAAGTTGGGAATTTGTGGAGAGGGGGTATAAGCATCGCAGCGCCTAGCCTTGCTGATGGTCACTTCTCTCCGTTGGATGACCAGAAATCGAGCCCCCCCCCCGTTTTCTTTCCTTTTAATATTTGCAAAATGAGGCTCTGAGAGGCGAAATTATCTCTTCACGATTCCACGCGTTAGTGGCAGCATCTAGGCCGTGTTCGCAGCCTTCTAACATTTTCAATATCCTGCCTTTTCCGGGGGTGGAGGATATAAAACACAACCTATGTAAATCTTCACTATGATATTTTCAGCTGTCCTTTGCAGAACCTTTCTCACTGGAGTGGCTTTTCTTTCGTGTGAAGGAAAACAGGCTAGGACCTCCCAGCTAGCCACAATGACTTCCGCAGAGGACATTTAGTTCCTCGGGTTGCCTTCTGAAAACCATGGATACTTGTTTATTATCTGAATGCAAGGTTATTAGGCTGGATGTGAGCTGTGGTTTGCAGAATCGCTAACCCAGGGGGGCCCAGGTTTGGAGCCTAGGTCTGTACTGTGCCCTGACCTAGTTCTCCTGTCTAGGGGGGTGGAGTGGGATGGGCTGGGGAGGGGTGAAGCTAGGAGCCTCCTGGGGTGCCACAGGGAATTACCCATTGTTCTTTGGTGACATCTGTCTCCCTGGCTGCCAAAGGCTTTAAGAGGCAGCTTCCTTTTCAGTCCAGCGCAGGGACAGTACAATGCTGGAACAGTCCTGGTGAGGGTCAGGGAGACTCGCGCCTCAGGGCACGCCTGTGGGATGAAATGTAGACCGACCGAAATGAAGACAAATGTCCCTCAATAAAGTGCTGTTCCCAAGGGTCCTCCTTGCTGTCTGCTGTCAGCAAGGTTTAGGGCTCCTGAGGTCAAGGTCTTCCTCCTAGCCCCCCCCTCCAGGCTACTTAGCTTCGCACAGAGAATAGCCAGTAGGGGCTCTGGCCGCCTCCCCCTCCTCCTCCTCCCCCTCCTCCCCCTCCCCCTCCTCCCCCTCCCCCTCCTCCTCCTCCCCCTCCTCCTCCTCCCCCTCCTCCTCCTCCCCCTCCCCCCTCCTCCCCCTCCCCCCTCCTCCTCCTCCCCCTCCTCCTCCTCCCCTCCCCCCTCCTCCCCCTCCTCCTCCTCCCCTCCCCCCCTCCTCCTCCTCCCCCCTCCTCCTCCTCCCCCTCCCCCCTCCTCCCCCTCCCCCCCTCCTCCTCCCGCCTCAGAGACCAGGCACTAAGCCAGAGGCAGAGGGAGCAAGCCAGAGAAGCTTGATGCAAATCATTCTGTCCTCCCTTTCTGGGGAAGCACCACCAGGAGCCAGGCCATGCATCTGCTGGAAGAGAGACACCCCCCTTCACATGGTGAAGTTATCGGTTCCTAGCAGTTGTTGCCCTCCCCAAACCGTGAGTCATCTTACCTACCAATAAGGCTCAGCCAACAGCCTCAGTTCAACTCCCCAAGTGCCCCTTAATCAAAAAATTAAGAGCAGGTACAGTCAGAGGGGATTCAGGACCCTAGCTGTGTCTGCTCCCTTCTCATTGGTCAGTGGGGATGACAGCTATCCAAAGGACTAGTTTTGACAAAATAAATTAGGCGGCTGGTTGGTGACCTACTAGTGAATTGGAGACATTTCACCCTTAAATAGCCTTTCCGTGGAGGCTCCAAATATCTCTTCCATGATTTCATTGTTTTGTACTAAGCTCTGGCCTCCCCTGTGGTCCTGTTTTCAAATGCTTCTTGCATCTTAAGTTTTGTAACTCATGGATCCCGGGTTTGGGGGCAGCCAGGGAGGGGTGGCTGCCAATGAGAAAGAGATACGATTCTCCCCTCCTCTCCCCAGCCCACTCAGCTGGGAGACAGATCTGGCATTTGCCTGGAAGAGTCTTTGAGGGAAGCGGCCAGGAGCCTGTTGTTAAATCTCGCAGAAGGGTAGAATGGGCCAACCTGGTCCTCAGCATTCCAGATGAGGTACCTCAGGACATTAGAAGCAGCTTCCACACTTGTCCTTGATGATGAGCAGCTGTGTGTGACAATATTGGGAACAGCAGCTGATGCAGACCCCTTCCTCCACACACACACTGAAACAGGTAAGCAGATACCCCCAAGCAGCACACATCATTGTTTACATTAAGGGTTCCTGAGCCGGAGAACGCAAAGCTGCCCTCTTGCTCTATCTACCTCCAATTTCCCTTGGGAACTAGGGGAAGACATGGAGTCATTTCAGTCTAGGGATGTATCCTTTTCAGAAGTCTGTTGGGATGCCCCTGGCCACCCCAGAGTGTTTCCCTAGAGTCTTCCTGGCTGGATACCCTTGGACAGTTACTCCACTGAAAGCCTCTGTTTTCCCATGTCCACAATGAATCTAAAAATCCCAGCATCCCAGTGCTGTTGTGTGATGAAACAAGGCAATGCAACTCTCTCAACCCCCCTCTTAAGATAAGGTTTTTACTAGGTATCCCTGGTGGGCCTGTAGTTTGCTCTGTAGACCAGGTCTGCCTTGAGTTCCCTGTGGTCCACCTGCCTCTACCTCCTTATTGCTGGGATCAAAGGCATGCATCACCATAACCTTTGTCTGTCTTTTTAATAAAATTCTCATTGTTCTTCTGAACTCAGTGCAGTATATTTGGTTGTAGAGGGGAAGCAGATAGTTTGAGTTCAGCCGTGCAAGGGATGATGGCTATTACAGAAACCACACTAGGTCTTTTAGCTAAGGTGACTCGCTTAATTAGGAAAGTGGCCACAGAAGTCAAGAAAGCTCCAAGAAGCCACACAAGTGTGGCCATCTAGAATTCCCTACTGTCAGAAAGCTGCTACCACTCTACTAGGCTTGGAGAATCCAGAGAAGAGACAATGTTTCTGGAACCCCCAAACCAGCTCTGTCTAGTGTGTAGTACCCTGAAAGAAAAGGCTGTCTTTAGAAGAGAGCTAAAACCACAAAATAGTCAAAATAGCTTTGGAGAAAACAGTGAGGAAGGAAGATGTACCCTGTCGTTTCCTGCCTCCTGCTTTCATCTGCCAGGACCTCCCAATATCCAAACCCCCAAGGGACTGGAGCCATCCTGATGCCCTGCAGTCTGGAGCATGGCAGTGGAGGAAGCTATGATGTGACCTATTGAAGGACCAGGTCTTCATGCAGGACTGCCCAAACTAGGCAACTTAAGGCCTTTGTGAATGATGTCAAACAGAGTTCAGCCTAACAGTAAGGTGACAGGATTTCTGTATTTATCTGAATCCCAAGGAGACTGAAGGAGCGCCCTTGAGCCTGTAGAATGCTGCATTTACATCTCTACTCTCTTTTTTTTAGCTATTCCTGACCAGGAAGTGAAAAAGGCCTACTTTGTTACCAATGTGGCTACAGTTGGGCTGTGTGTCCCAGGTCATGATGCACAGTGTTTTCACTATCATGCTACAGCTTCCAGGGAACCTGGGGAAAAATCAGGAGAGGGCCAGTGGCTTGGCTCAGTTGGTGAGAGAACTTGCAACCAAGCCGGAAAAGCGAAGTTCAATCCCCAGAACCCATATGGTAGAAGGAAAGAACAAAGTGTTGCAAGTCATCTTCTGACCTCTGCCTGTACTCTGTGGCAGATGTGCACACATAGTGAATAAAGAAAAGCAAAAACCATTTTAAACACTCAGTGGAGTAAGCACACATTCATAGGGTGCAGTGTGGAGAAGAAAGACTTAAGGTAACGTCTGAGGACCACCCTGAGACATTCTGGAGAGGGGTACTGAATTCCAAACATACCTCACACAGGGCTCTCCAAACTGTCTTCAGACGTGTTATTTTTACTCACTGGGTTTTGTTTTACCTATACTTTTGGTTTGTGTTATATGAGATCTCACTATGCCTCTCAGGCTGACCTTAAACCCATGGACCCCTTGTCTCAGCCTCTGGGTGCTGGGATTACAGCTATGTATGCTCAAGGCCGTACTTATTGGAAACCTCACTTATCAAAGGTCTCTGAGAATCAGGCTAATTTCTTCAGAGTCTGTTCCAGTTTCATCTGGGTTGCTGTGACAAAACATCCTGACCAAAAGCTGATTAGGGTAGGGTCTGCTTGGCTCACGATTCCAGGCTTACAGGGTCTATCATTTTGGGGAAATCAAGGTAGGAATTCAAGCAGCTAATCAGAGGATACCCACAGCCAACAACACAGAGAGAAGAAAGGCATCCCTACTTGTTCATGCTCGCTGCTCACTCTCAACGAGCTTTTGCTACTCTGACATCAGTTAGGGACCTAGGAAATGGCGTTGGCCACAGTGTACAATCAAGACAGTGGCTGACAGACATGCCTACAGGCCGACCTGAATGAGGTGATTCCTTCACGGAGATTCTCTTCCCGGATGATTCTAGGTCATGGCAAGTTGACATTTAAAATTAACGATCACAGAGCCCAAATAAAAATGAAACCAAAAGATGCCTTTCTCTATGTCTTAAATTCATGCATTTTCTTATTGAACGTCTTTTAGTGCACTACAATTCCTGGCTTATTGCTTTAGCTTGATGTGACCGTACAGAGTGATTGGTGACATTTGAATGTTGATGGTTGTCTTGGGAACGTATGGGATGCCTGGCTTTAAGAAGCTTCTCTTTCTACACCAGGTTGGAAACATGGCAGGGCCAAGTGAGCAGTTATTAGTGGCTTGATTATTTTTGTTTGGTCCCCATTTGAACCATATTTGGAATCTGTGCAGGAGAGAAGGGACAAGAAGACAGAGGAAAAAGAACAAGTGACCAGATTTAGAGCTGCTGGGACAGATCCCAGCCCCCGCACCCAAGACATTTGCTCCTGGGTCCTAGAAAGGAAGAAAAGGCCAGCTAGATTTCGTCCTGTTCCTCAGGGTTGAAGGAACTGGCTGGGGGAGAGAAGTTTGCCACACAAATGACTACATAAACAACTTTCCAGGGGGCCTATTTAAAATGCTCTGGGGAATAGATTGTTTTAAAGCTTTTAAAAAACACCATTTACATACAATTAATATGTTGATTGCACAGCATTCTTATTAATTCATTATAGCAAGGACTTTGAAATACAAAACAGCCTTTCAATACTTAGTTTGTGATATAACATGAGGCAATTACATACATAATCATTGTATATGTTGGTGTGTGTGTGTGTGTGTGTGTGTGTGTGTGTGTGTAATTTAGAGTCTCATCATTCCTGAGGATTCATACTATGCTTCTACTAGTACACTCTTTGCCACACAGGGTAGCACAAAGGACATTGTATCTTATATCCTTTTAACCCTTGACTCCTGGTTCGTTAACACAATAAAGGTTCTTGACTGAGTGGAGTGAGGTGTCTGATAATCCTGATTCATTGCCTGAGACTCTACTGTTTAGCAGACACCTTGCTTTAGCTGAGGAGGGGAGGGGAGAAGCACAGTAGTTAGTAGGGACCTACAGAAGATCAGATCTTCAGACCTTTCATGGGGGACACCAGGAAGGTGTCTTGACCTTTGGTTAAAGCAAACATGACTGTTATTCTTCATGATTCTGTGGCTTGATTGGAGAATGAGCTGGGTTATTTGCTGATCTTACTTCAGGCATCTGCTGTGGCTGAGGTAGATGGAACTCTCTGGTGGGGATGGCTGGGAGGCCTTCTGAATGGAGCAGAGTTAGGGTGTTTGGGGGTGTTTCTTCCTGGGGCTAGCTTGGGCTACTTTGTGCGGTAGTTGGAGTCCAGGAGAGAGTGTTCTAAGAGATCATTGTACACATGCTTATCTAGGCTCTGCCGGTGTTACTCTTGCTAAGGCTCCACTGGGCAAAGGAAGTCTCCAGGCTAGCACCAGCACCAGGCTGACGCTGAACTTGCAATGATTCTCTTGTTTCAGCTTTCAAAGTGAGGCGCTTACAGAAGTGAGCCAGTATGTCCTGCCGTCTGGAAGTTCTAAGTCTCATCCGTATTGTTTTCCTAGTTTCTCAACCTTTCTTTCTCCTCCTCCCCCATGTTCCCATCAGAGGCGGATGTTGGGGCATGAAGATAACCCAGTGTCCAGTGTTCAGTGGTGTTCAGTGGCAATGCTACCTCCCCTGTCTGCATGTGGGACAGGCTGGCCTTACTTCTCACTTCATGAAATGTGAGTTACACAGCAGAGGCGGGATGGGTTTTTTTTTTTTCCTTTTAAGATTCAAAGTCAGATATTTTAATATTTCACTGAACTGTTGCAGAAAGCCCTTCATTATGGGATGGAAATGCCTGGAAAATGGCCTTCTAATTAATGTGAAATGAGAGAGTGCCCCTCAGAGCAAGGGGGACTTGGCAGCTGTGAGGGTGATGTCACTATGCTAGCACTTCCTGGGTGGGGTGATTGGATGGGGCCCGATCCTAGGATATATTTGCCACGTGGAGCCCATTCAGCATAAATCCTGCCACGGAGCTGGGCTGGAGACAGCAAATTGAGAACCTTCCACAGCTCGCTGAGTTACTGCTTCCCAGAAATTGCTGAAGCCATTGATCTTGATCTTTGTAAATCATTAAATGATTCTGGCATTCAGGCACACGGGAGCTCTGTGTATGGTGACCTGCAGGGAGTCAGACCTGTGTCAGTGGCAGATCCTGGGCATGGAGTCTCACTGGGGTTTGACTCAGCCACGTGGGCAACATCACAGTGACCTTTACCCTGGTGTGCAAGACTGCTCCTCAATAAGACGCGGAGTGGCTTGCTTGGCAGCTGCCCCATGTCCTCTAATACTCTCAGTGGAGCAATGTGTTTCCCAGAGACCGTGAAAGCAACTCAGATCCTGCCAGGAGAGCCTGGGAGAGTCACTGGATTGTTTAGATCTGTCTTCTTGGTTGTTTCTCATACTGAGCAAAGTGGTTGGCGGTTGTCTTTGGGTAAAGGGAATTAAAATGCTTGCTTCAGGCTTGGCTCATTGGATATGAGTAACAGTGACACTCCATAGTATTTATTGAGTACGTACTGTTTATCAGCCATGTACGCAACATTAGAATTTTTTGCATATGTATTTGACAGCAAACCTATAAAGTAGATACTATTATCCCCCATTTGCAGACTGCAGACGATAAGTACTAGGTCTTACAACTAGCTGTTTTCAAAAGATTTGCTGTCCTCTTGCCTGTATGGCTCAGTTCAGTGCATCTTATGAGACTTGGTTTAATCAATATTGGTCACGTGCCCAGATAAGTCTAGCATCAGAGGAAGACAGGGCTACAGGACAAAGAAAATGGGGACTTTTGAATTCAGTATTGCTGTGCAGCTTGGGGAAATCCTTTCTCAAGCCTCAGTTTCCTATTCTGTAAAATGTGAGCGACAATGCCTGTTTACTAAGTAGTGCCATGGATTAAGAACTTGTCATAAGGTTGGTTGTGAGTAACATTATTTTCAAGCGTGATGGTTCAGAATGGTGAGAGCTAGCGGGAGTGAGAGAGTCAGAAAGGGATTTGGCAACAGTCATGGGGCAGGGGTGGGGGTGGGGGTGGGGAATGACACTCACTGGATTGGAGACCTGGCAGAGACTGCAGAAGTTGGGGAGGAAGAACCAGGGGAGACAGGGAAATGAGCTGCATGCCTTTTCTGCTGAAGCATAGGAACCTGTGTCTGAAGACAGTGCTCCCGAGGTGCTCCTGAAGGTCCCTGGACAGTCCTGTACTTGTGTCTTCTCCATAGGCAACAAAGCATGTGCCTTTGAATAGCTTTTGAGGAAGTTTGGTAGGAACTTCATTCTCAGACCTGGCAGTTGGCTCGCTGCCATCAATGCAACACCTTGTCCCAGCCGGCCACTCGATGAAGTATAAAATCTATGGGTCCCTCCCAGGGTGTCTTTGGGCCATAGGTACTTAAAGATCCAGGAGTCAGGTTTCCTCTCAGAGCTGCTTGGCTGGGGACATGCCTGCTCTAGAACGGGTAGCAGGGGGTTGGCTCTCTGGAGCATAAACTTGGGGTGGCTATGCTATGACTTCTTCACAGACCCTCAAATGCCTCCTGAAGGACTTTGAAGGAGAGCTATGAGAATCTCTTATGGATAGAAATGATAGAAACACCACTCAGATCAGCTGGAACACAAAGTAGAATTGGTGTCAGGACCTCAAATATCTAGCCAATAGCTTCTGTCATAGGTGGACCCAGGTCCACCAGGGTCTAAAATTAAATAGTAACTTTATAGCCTGTCACTCTTTTTAATCAAGCTTCAGGATAACCATTGGCTGTGAAAAGTCTCAGACTATCGTGGTGGGAACAGAGATCTTACCTCTGGGAAAGAAGTCCCAAGGAGGGCTTTGATTGGCCAAGCTAGAGGTAAAATACCCAATGACTATGCTTGAGTATTGGAGAAAACTGATTGGCCAGCAAGGGCTGGGTCATAATTTTATGGATGGGGATGCTTGTTCTCGAAGGCTCAGATGTTTTAATATGGCTAGCTATAGGAAAAAGATGCTTTCACTAGAAGATGGGGCACTTTAAAGACAAAGGGAACTCTTAGTTGCTACCAGTTATGAGTTAAACTATTAGCCAAAGGGCAGTCCTAAGGCAGCTCTAGAAGCTTCTCTAGCAAGCAGACTTGCTTTCTAGGCTGTCATATAGAGATGCTTAAGGCAGCCAGCCAAGAGGGCCTGGTTCCTCCTCACCCCTATCACCCCCTCTGTGCCCAGCTGCAGCCATTTAGTTGGGCCTTTGGCTCTGGGAACAAGGGCCTTCCTTTCACTGTCTCCAGTGTTCAGGGCAGCCTTGTGCTCAGCCAGAGGGCTATGCCTTGTCCAGATGTCCAGAGTGGCTGGTTTCATGTGTCTGACAAGGCCTTCTTTCTCAGCAGGAGGATCTGAAGGAGGGCGATGTCTGCATCCTGGGCACGGGGTGATAAATGCCCCCTGTGGAATGCAGAGATGAATTCTCAAAAAGGGGGAAAGGCTTTCATCATCATTGCAAAAGCCCCAGACAAGGGAGTTTTCTCATCTCAAATTCAGGGTGGGGGTGGAAGAGGGATGTTGGGAGAACAGTGAGGAGGGGGAGGCTACTGGCAATACAGACACTTGACTGTGAAACCTCTGTGCAAGGCCCAACAGAGCAGAGACCTCTTTTCCTCTTGAGTAGCCCAGGACCCAAGGCCATGGCAGCCTGAACTCAGCCTCCTGCTGTGTGGCTGGGACTGTCTGTTACCAGCTCCGGAGAATGGGGGCTGTGTTGGCCTCATTCTGCTCCCTCCCCCAGCACCACCCCAGAGCTGCCCCCACACAAATGGCATTGTACAGTCAGAGACAAAAACGTCTGTTCATTCCCCATCCGTGCATGGGGACAAAAAGCTGAGTGTGGCTCACTCTGCTCTGCTTTAGGAAGGATGGGGCTGTGGGGACAAAGAAGGCTGAGAACTCAGGGGCAAGGCAGGGATGGCTGGAGGACATAAATTGACTCTGGCCACATGATGAGAATTTGTGACCCAGTTATACCCAGTAAGGAGGGCAGTCCCTTTGGTGGCCCTTGACCTCCTTTCACAAGACAGGTCGCCTGTGGTGAAGACTGATAACTATGCCCTTGCCAGTTTCTCTGATATATCCATCCCCCTGGGCAGGGTCTCATGGCCTTAAGACATCTCCAGACATCTTCGTTTCCTCAAGTGGAGTTTGTGGGGTCATTCCATTATGGTTAGTTAAGTGTGGGCTTGGGAAATCAGACAGACCTGGTTTCAAAAATTGGCCATGGTGCCAGCTATATGGCCATTGGTTTGCCCATTGTCTTTCCTCATTTATGAAGTGCAAGTAACCATACGATCTATAAGGCTGGGAGGAGCAAAGGATACAATCCTTTGTCATGAACAGTGCAGAGCAGTGTATACAGTAAGTATTCTGTCCACATTGTTGATTAGCTGGTACATAGTATTGGTAGCTGTGTTCACCATGTCTGCAGTTTGGAAGAGATGATGAGAATTCAGAGAGTTGTACCTTGTGAATGAGTTGCATTTCATAGTTAACTGGGAAGCCTGTTTTCTGGACCCAAACATATAGTTTCCATAGAAACACTGCTAAGAAAAGTCTTGAGGTTTCCAGTTAACCCACAAAAGCCTATTCAACTGTCAGTTACCAGAAATAACTGAGTGGTGGCTTTAAAACGTAGCAGAAAATTCTTTAATGTCTCTTCCAATGAGAGATGGACTCTGGGTCCCCTCCTTTCGAGTTCATTGGGCTTGTGTTTGCTTCAGTCCGTTTCAGTCCATGGAATATGTCAAAGGGGGCATGATGTAACTTCAGAGAATGGCCACATTCTCTGAATGGTGAGGGTTCTACTTTGCTTGTTGGATACTAATTCTTGAAGTTCAGAAAAGCTATGTAAGATGTGAGGATCCTTGTAGGCCTTCCAGCTGAAGAGGCCATGGGGTTATATACCAGAGACATATAGAGGGGGGGCTTTAAATATCCGTAGTCATTCAAGTCAGTCCTTGCTTTTGGAGTCTTCCCACCCAAGGCCCAGTCCCTGTGAAGCAGGAACAAGGCAGCCACTGTATCCCAAGGGAATTCCCAATCTACAGACCCTATAGGCTTAATACAATGGTTACTGCTATGGTTTGGGTTTATTTGTTACACAGCAGTAACTACATCTAGCACTTGGCCTTTACAACAAGGACTTTGAGCATATCTGATAGTAACTAATGGCAGTGAGCTCTTGCTATGTGCCTGCTGTTGTGAGAAATATATGCTTGTGTTTTTTAAAATCAAACTTATTATCCCTACAAGGGCTCATTTCCTGAACGGTCTCCCTTTGTGCTGGTTAGCCAGTTACTTCAGATGTGAGACTGAACTCGCACTAATCGAATGATTCTCAGTTACCACCTACTTCAGGTGTGGAAGACAGGACTCACATTGCCCCTGGCATGGTGCTATCCCAGTCTGGGTTCTGGTTCATCCTTCTTACAGAAAGAATCACCTTGTTGAGTTCCTTTTACATTCTTTCTGTGTTCCTTTGTGCACCATTGAGATCATTCATTGTTTCCCACAAACCTGTGCTACATGACTTCTGTAGATTGACTCAGTCCATCCTCAAAAGTACCCTAAGAGAGAAACTAATAGAAAGGAGAGTCCTTAGGAACCAGAGACACATGCAATGACTTTGAAGGAAGAAAGTTTCTTATGGTTGAGTCACAGGGCTTGAAGGAATACAGGTTCCATGACTGTATCCAAGGAAGCACTTGGCAACTTGGCTATGACTGTGGATACTACTTCTAGACAAGTTGAAGGGTTGTTACAGATTGATGCCATTGACTATTTTAACCTATTTTCACTTCCAGATCAATAGTCTTTCTTTGATTCACTTGTTTCTGTTACAGAGTTTGGGGCAGCATCAATCCAAATTTTACCTCATTTGTAGAATAATGGAAACAGAGGGTCTCTTCCACTTTGTGATCACCAGGCATGATTTGGTACATTCCCACCCCTTGACTTTGGCCTTGACCACGTGCCTTGCTTGGCCAATGGGATGGGGCAGGAAGAAAAGAGTTCTGGTGTAGAGCTGAGGCTTTAAGAGACTTCATGCGATTCTGCTTGGTATCTTGTGTTTCTGCCTCCCCAAGAGAAGATGCTGTCCAGTTTGCATGGTCCCAGAAGGTAGACTGTAGATGTGTGGATTCAATCTCAGTTGATCCTGAGCCTAATGAGTGGGACATAAATGCTCATTGGTGGATGCTATAGTATGATTTTTATATTGTTCCACAATGATTGTCACCTAATATACTACTAATACAGCTGATTTACTGTCTGGAACAAATGGTGTGATTGGGAAGGGTGAGGTTCCCAATGTGTCACCACAGGCTTTGTTTGTTTGTTTATGTTGTGTTTTTTTTATTACCATGTCTCCAAGTCTGTCTTTGCCTCATGATTGCTGGCCATACTGCTTGGAGAACCCATTCCAGGCCAGGAGAGAGGGCCTTCCCTTGAATACCAAAGTGCCTTTGGTACATGAGCTGGTCTCTAGAATTTCTCCTTTACATCACACAGACTGGTTCAGACCACTGTCCTGTTGATGCTACCAGTTAGGCAGCTGAACACAGAAATATTTGCAGATCTGGTGTTCCCAATCACAAGGGAGCCACATTCCAAAATCAGCTCTTCTTCAGGTAGGCAGAGACTGTTGAGACTCACCTTGGTGCTATATTCTTCTGCTGTTGTTGTTGTTGCTGCTGCTGCTGCTGCTGCTGCTGCTGCTGCTGCTGCTGCTGCTGCTGCTGCTGCTGTTGTCGTCGTCGTCATTGTTTTAGTTGAGTTGAGGTGAGTTGAGTTGAGTTGAGTTTTGCAAGAGAGAGGTTCTCCATGTAGCTCTGGCTGTTGTGGAACTCACTCTGTAGAGAAATCAGACTGGTTTCAAACTCAGAGATCCCCCTGCCTCTGTCTCCTGAGTGCTGGGACTAAAGGTGTGGGCTACCATGGTCCAGCTTGATGCTATATTCAATAGTCCTCAAATGGTACACCCTAGCCTTCATCCTAAAGACTACTCTACAAAGGACAAAGAGGGTGGAACACAGTCACTGCCTGGGAGAAATCTGAGTTGAGCTTAATACCTAACGGCCTTCACAGGTTCCTTTGGACTTCTAGGCAGGGCAGTTAGTTCCAAATTAAAGAGAAGGCCCTGGAGAAGGCCAGAAGAGGAGAGAATTGCTACCACTCACGTGCATGTCGAGCATCCTGTTTTCTTTCCTATGTCATTCTGCCCGTGGACCTCTGTCCAAGGCCCCTGCCTCCCAGCTCAGTTGTGAACCAGACAGTTGTAATCTGCACTGACCTCAGCCCTCCTTGGAGGAGTGGATGTGCGTCTCATGCCTATTTTTGGCAGTGTCAGTGTTCCTGCTGCCTGCCTTTTAAATAGATGCATGTTCAGCGACAGCTAATTTGGAATTTGTTTCTCCAAAAGCATTTAGAATTGTTTTTGCCTAATGCATCAGATTTAAATTCTGGGGCTAATTAATATAGAGGCATGAGGAAGACAAGAGAAAGTTGCTCACCAGGCCTAGTGGAGATGAACTGAGATAACCCTCTGTCTAGCACGGTGGTACTTAAAGCAGTTCTGACTCCTGCCGAGGCTACAGATGGAGAACTGTCTTCTTCAGACATTCCTTGCCAAGGTGGCCAAGGAACTTGGGAACTAAAGGATAAGTGTGTGTGTGTGTGTGTGTGTGTGTGTGTGTGTGCATGCGTGCATGTGTGTTTGATATTTATGGATTGCATGTGTCTTGTGTATAGTATTTGTGGGTTATATTTGCCATATTTGTGGGTCATGTTTGTGCTATCTGCATGGTATTGTCTTGTGTATTGTGCTTTGTTTATTGTATATATGTTTTTATTGCATGTTATCTTTCTCTGATGTGTATACTGTGTGCTTTTTGTGTTTCTATTTTGTTATGTGCATGTTGTGTGCTATATGTATGTAGATCATAGACTTAAAAGGAGCTTTTAAATATGAGACTCACTGGAGTTGGCCGGAAGTTTGATATCTTTGGTAAAACACAAGGATGTTCCCCCTTATGTCAGGTTGAAATAAAAAAAGAAGAAGATAAGGTGAAGATAATGGTAGAGTTCAAAGGTCAGATATTTTGGGACTCTGTAAATGCTATGGTATGAGTATTTGTGTTTGTTTCTATTTGTATTTGTATTTGTAGACATCTAACCCTCAAAGTGATGATATTAGCAGATAGTGCCTTTGGGTGGAGCCATTCTTTGGATGTGGCTTATTCAACAAGGGTTCATATATTGGTCACATGGTCCCCAGTATAAAAATGTAAGAGATGGTGGGCCCTTTAAGAGATGGGGTAAGTGAGAAATAATCAGATTATTCAGGAGCATCATCTTCAGAAGAGATTAATGTGATTCTTGTGATGGTCATATTAGTTTTCATGATAAGGACTTGTTTACAAACAAGACCACTTCACATCCGAATCTCTTCAGCATGTGGTCTTTCTGCTTTTGCTCTGTCACACTGTGGTGCAGTCAGAGAGCCCTCTCCAGAGAGCCAACAGATAGGGACACTAGATATTGGACTTTTATCAGTGGTCTCATATTTGTAGAAACAAATATATTTATTCATAAATTCTCAGCTTCTGGTATTTTGTTATGGCCACACCCAATGGACCAATATGTGTGATACACAGAAGCAGCTACATGAGGCTTCAAGAGGGAAGGATTTATTAAGGATGGTCTCCTGGGGAAGATAGTGAGGGAGGAGAGAAAACCAGGCATAGTGCCATCTCAGCCCAATTTTCAGCCTCATCTGATCCTGCAGAGGAGTGTTATAGTGTGAGTTATACCTCTGACCTTGTCCCAAGTTGAGGCAGGGAAGCTTGGTTTTATACTTTCTTACCAATTCTATGGAAGGTCTCCTTGGGGAACATAAACTCATAGGCAGCTCCTCCCCTACCCAAGCCAGATAGAGTAGCTTCAGTAGGTCCAGGCCAGCTGGCTGAGGAGAATTGCAGGTGCAGGCCGCTTGAACTGAAAGTACATAGCAGATGGGAAGGACACACAGAAGCCATTAAAAGGGAACTGAGTTGGGGGGGATATCTGAGCCAAGCATGGAGCATCTTTGCTACTCTGACAGACTCAGAACACCCCAAGTATAGTTTCTTTTATTGCTGAATAAAAATTGCTACAAATACAAAAGCTTACAATGCTTAAAATTTATTCTACTTGATGGTATTTTGGTCAATGACAGCCTATTTGACAGTAGTCCCATAAGCCTGTATCATCTCATAGTGACACATGCCCATAATGCTTGCACCTTGGAATCTCAGTATGACTGAACGAGAACAACCCCCATATGCTCGTGTGTTTGAATGCATGGTCCCCAGTTAGTGGAATTGGATGGGGACACAGAAGGTGGAATAAGAGGTGTGGTCTTGTTGGAGGAGGTGCTGGGGATGGGCTTTGAGGTTTCAAAGGAATCTAGCTGTTCCCAGTATGCTGTGTGTTTCCTGCTTGCTGTTTGAGATGTGAGATCTTAGCCATTCCTGCTGCCATACCTTTGCTCCACCATCATGGACTCTAACTCTCAGGAACTGTAAACCCAATTAAATGATTTACGTTATAAGTTGCCTTGGTCACGGTGTTTTATCACAGCGATAGACAAATGACTAAGACATGGAGGTAAGAGAATTGTGAATTAGAAACCAGCCCTTGCTCTACGTGGGACCCTACCACACATAAAGAAAGTAAAAGCTTATACAGATGTCACAGCCATCTCAGTGCAATTATAGTATGTGATGTTGGCACAAGGGACACAATCATCAAAGGATATCATTCTCACCATACACATCTGTTGGTTGGGGACACATAACTTTGCTTCACAGTTCTTTTTGAAGTACTAGCATAGCACACCTGGGTTTTCCAATCATGGCATTGCCAGGAGTTGCCTAGAGCGGAGGCTCTCTCACTTGAAGCTTCGGATCCTCTTTCTTGTTACTTGTAGTTAGAAGGGTTTGGGTCATGGGGAGAGTGGCATGGCAAAGTTCTGTTTTTCTACAAACAACTGGCTAGGGATTTCTCTTAGCTTCCAGAAGCTACCAGCAGCCCTTTGTTGTATGACAGTTCACATGGATGTTTGTTTTCTAGACAAGGTGGAACATTTCAATGTGTATTTCTCTCTTATTACTAGTCAGAGAAAGCCTTTAGCATCTTAAGGACCCATTGACATTGGTCAAGTACACCTAGAGGGATTTTTCTTTTGCTGTATCTTCATGGTACTTTGGATGAGCTGTCCCTCATAGTCTGGGCATATGAATACTTGGACCCCAATTGATGGACCAGGGAGTAAAGTATTGATGTGAAATACCTAACATGCTGGGTGTTGAAGAATGTGGAAGGCTTTGGATCTTACAGTTGTATACTTAATGATGCTTAATAGATGGGCCTAGTAGGAGGTTAGAAAATGATATTGAGAGTGAAATGAACTTTGGAGGCCAAGTTCAAGAGGTTTCACATGGGAACAATATTAGCAACTGGGCTAGAGACTGTTCTTGTGACATTTTGGCAAAACTGTGGCTGCTTTCTACCCTTGTCCCAAGAACTTGCCTGAGGCTAAATTGAAAAGTAATGGGTTAATTTCCTTAGCAGGGGAGATTTCAAGACAGCCTAATAATGCAGTTATTAGTAATCATTCTTATGCAAGTTTACAATGAATAAGTTTACAAGGAGGCAGAAATAATTACAAAATGTACAGTTTGGAGTGGAAAAGGGCCCTGGCAAGGTTAATATTACGGCCAAGGCTTGTGCTGGAAGAGAAACTGAAACTACTAAGGGGATTAGAGCCCTTAAGGAGAGGCCAAATCTGCATTGGAATAAAGGGAAGGGTGACCTCTGGGTAAGACCCTACCTAGCCAAGCTTCCAAGGTGTGAAAGGAAAAAGCTTGAGGAATTTTCTGCTCTCAAAAAGCCACAACCAACAAAAGCTGCTGCAAATATGATTCTAAAGGACAGGGTCTACTCCAAACTGGCAACCAAACTTGGCAATGTCCTCTGAGTGGTACTGGCTTTAGGATTATGATGGATACACAATTAAAGGGGGTAGCTGAATCTTTCTCCAAGATTTCACAGAGACACTGAGACCAGGCAATATCTGTCAGAGGTGTTTCTGCATGGGGACCATTTCGTCAAGCTGTGGAATTGAAACCTGGATTGTATCAGAGCCCCCTCCCCACAAATGTTAAAGACACCCAAGCCATGGGATATCTACTAAGGAGAGCTGCATGCCGGGAGTAGAACCAGCCCAAAAGAGAGAGAGGCGGCAAAGCGGAAGGGCAGAGCCAAGCAAGCCATTTGACATCAGATATGGAGGTACAGGATTTGGACTTAGCCCTGCTGGGTTTTGCTCTTGCTTTGGCCAGTATTTCCTCAACATGTCCCCTCTCTTCCCTTCTGGAGTGGTAATGTATATTCTCTGCCATTGTATATTGGAAGTATGTAATTTGGTTTTTGCTTTTATAGGGATTACAATTAAGAGATTGCCTAGCATCTCGGAAGAGACTTTGTTTGAACTTTTACACAGCATTGAGACTAAAAAACCATGGAGACTTTTGAAGTTGGACAGGTCATAGAGAGGAATGTGGTACTTTGAATGAGATGGCCTCCATAGTCCAGACATTTGAATACTTGGTGCCCAGGTGGTGCCTGTCTGGGGAAGATTAGGGGGTGTGGCTTGCTGGAGGAAGTATGTCACTAGGCGTGGATTTTGAGGTTTCAAAAGACCAGCACCACTTTGAGTTCTTTCCGCTTGCTGCTTGTGGTTAGAGTCACCTGTTCTGGCTGCAGCTGCATGCCTGACTGCTGATGCTCTCTTTCCCACTGTGAAGGGGAGAGATGCCTATCCCTCTGGTATCGGAAGCCTAAGCAAACCCTTCCTTCTATAAGTTCATGGTGTCCTATCACATCAATAGAACAAGGAATGAAAACAGCTAGCTACGTGCATAATTACAGGATCTACAGGATAGATATTTAATTGTATGCACAGGTTCAGCCCATACCCAACGGGAAAGGGACTATCTAGAGACACATAGGGAGTTTTAGAGCTCTTCCTGCCAGACTCCACATTCTTATAGATTTTCTAAAGTGAATCTAGCAAGCTGAGTAGCAGGATAGGAGTCACCTCCCACCCAGGTGTTAGTAGATTCATGGGCATTGGAAAATCCCTGGACCTTGTCTTACAATATTGGTTCTCCAAGTAAATAGTCAGCTAATAATTGGCAGTTAGCTCTGGTGTCTGCCATGTTTCCTGTGGAAACCATCTGTGAAAGATTGGCCAGTGAGATGCTGTCATTCAGGACTGCCTGCATCTTTTACTCTTCCTGGGTGCCTCTGAGACCTGCAGGGTCTTTTTGTTTTTACTTTGGTGGTCGTTATGTACTGGGTCTCAGACCACTACCACAGCCAACTGTACATGTGAAAGGACACTTCTGTACACCTCTAAACTGTTAGGAATTTGGTAGTACTCAGCACCCTTCTCCCTGCTTTCTTACTGTTTGACATGTGTTGGTCCCCCTCTCCCGCATTCATGCAGCACTGGGAACCATAAGGTATTAACTCCCATATCTCAGTGGCTTTGCGCATCCATTGTCAAATTCTCGTTCATAGACTAATCTGATGTAGATCTTTTAAAGGGGTAGCTCCTTCTCATGTAGTGACTCAGGGTCTCAAGGTTATTCTAACCTGCTCTGCCATCACCTAGCAACAGTGTTTCTCAACCTCTAGGGAGCATGGCACTGCTATGGAACACTTACTGGATCAGGTTGAGCTCTGCTCCCCCAGATCATTTGGTTTAGTAAGTCTGGGGTAAAGAAGGGTACCCATTTGTCAGCATTTGTTTTGAGAGGGAGCTTGCAGTGTAGTCCAGGCTAGCCTTGAATTCATAATTCCATTTCTTCCACCTCCCAACTGCCAGCATTGTAGGCGTGTACACTGGCATGCTAAACAAGAATGGACATTGTGTTTCTGGGCCCCCATTGACAACCACTGTTCCAGCACTTATTTTTCAAGTGTGAAAATGAAAGAGTAAGCACAGAGAATGCAGACATGTATTCTTCAATGTAGAATTCTCTCCTTTGTTAGATGAAAGAATAGTCATATGGCCATCTAAGAATACAAGAGTAACTAGAAATATATGCACATCTGTGTATCAGTGCCAATGGCGTACTGTGCAAACAGAGGGACATGGATTTTGGTAGAGCACTTAGTTCCCCCTGTTCTATATCCTGAGCTAGAGTTGTGAGTGGATCAAGTCATGTGACCATAAAAGCTCCAGTGTATACTATCAAGGCTCAAGGCTCAAAGGTGGAACAATTCATTTTATGCCAGGAATATCCACAGCACAACTACTTCTATGGGACACAGGCTAACTGTGGACTGTCCCACCTGGCCTGATCCTACGGACTCCCATACTTTGGTTACAAATCTTGAAGGCCAGTTGTTTCTTGACATTTACAGAAAGACCCACTGATTTTCAGAATGTCATCTCAAACCAATGCCCAGACCATGCTGCACAGTCATACCCCCAAAGAACACATCAGAGTGTATTTCCACCCTACACAGCCAAGTCCCAGGCCTGCTGAGCCATTTACTCTTCTGCCAGGCAAGAGTGACACTGTGGCTATAATTGGCCTTGAGCTTATTTACCCTCACCCTCGTGTTCTTCTCTAGACCCTCTGAGCACCTGGCTGAGCTCAGGGGACAAGACTTCTCTGCCTAGATCCATCTCACTCCAAACCCATGCTTGGTAACACACATTTGATTTTTCTGTGGAGGAAACAGGTCCTCCATGAAACAGGAGGAACCACTACCTCGTGCTCCAACCTAGTTTTCTTCTTTACAAATGGTATCCATCCCTCAAGTACATGGTGAATGCATAGCAGAAAGTGTGGAGACTGTCCCTCATCGTGGAAGGGTTGCCAACTTCCTGAGTCTGAGACTGATGGACCACCCAGGAATGAAAGGCAGATGCATTTCCATTTCTCATGTGGGGGAAATATTAAAAGCACATAAGAATTGTAATGCCACGAGAATAATTAGGGCCACTGCTAGCAGGGATCCAGAATGTGAAAGAGTATAATTCAGGCTTAGAATTCATAGCACAGAAGGTCAGGTAATGGCAAGACAGCTCTTCATTACTGTTCTTCATTATTTCATCGAGCGCAGTTTTTCAACTCAGCTATGTACGCTGAGTCATGAGGCTCCCTGGAAAGCTTCAATTGATAGGTTTACGGGGCCATGGAAACAGAGTGGAGGGGGAATGATTAACCATGATGATTTGGCGGTCTTCCAGATACAAACTGATTATACCAGAAGGTTTGTTGCAACTTCTGTCATGTGGTCAGTGAAAATGACTCCTGCCATCAGACAGCCTGGCTGTGGAGCTCAATGTTGTCAGTCAGAGCTAGGGTAGGGTGGTCAGCTTTCCTCTCTGGCCCTTACGTTTCTGAGCGTGTGAATTTCCAAGGTTCCTTATTAGCTCTCAGACAAATTTACAGATGAACTTGCTTTTCCTGTTAGCATCCTCCCAGCTATCAATTAGGTAGCTAAAACCACTGTCCACTTTGTAGCTGAAATAAATAAAACAGTCTTATTGAGTATGGAAGTTTAAAATTAAGGTTATTGTTGTTGTTGTTATTGGTGACGGTGTGGGTGCGAGCGAGTGGAGGTCAGAAAACAGCTTTTAGGAGTCAGCTATCTACTTTCGTGTAGGTTGTGGGGACTGAAATTAGGTTGTCAGCCTTTGCCACCAGCACCTTTACCCACCGAGCAATCTTCCTGACTCCAGTGTGGAGGTTCAAGTTAACATGACTGCTCACCAAATGGCCTGAAGTATGTAACATGGGGAATTTTGTACATGCTAACAAAATGAAGCAGATAATGGTCAACGAAACAACAGTACTCATAATTAAAGGAATAAATATCCTAGCCACTGTGGATGATGGCAACAGAGGCAAACTTACATTAGAGGAAACCATCAGAAATGGACTGATTAATAAGGGCCAGTGAGATGGCTCCATGGGTGAATCACACAGGCACGTGAGTACTCACATGCACGCATGCATGCACACACATGCTAAGTGATTCGCAAGCTCATTTTGTGACAGGTGCTTTATAGGCTTCCTTTCTAATTCTGACCTCGTCCTTTTTTGATAGTTTTGAGGGATTCCTAAGTCACTGGGAAGATATCATTTCTGCATATGTCTGTGAGAGTGTTTCTGCAGGGGACTGGTATGTGGTTGGTGAAAAGTGTAAGTCCTCATTGTTGCACGGGCCTCAACCAATTGGCAGAGGCCCTAGAGAACAAAAAGTCACCAGAGGAAGGCAAATTCACTTTCTTTCTCTCCTGAGGTATCTTCTGAGGTTTCTCTTCTGCTCTTGGATATCAGACTCCAGGTTTTCCCATCTTGGGAGTCTAGGATTTACATCAGCAGCACTCTTGTCAGGTCCCCTGGTCTTAGGATAAGAGTCACATCATTGACTCTTTGGTTCTCAGTCCTTCAGACTTAGACTGAGCCTGATCATCTGCCTCTGCTGCTCTAGCTTCTGGATGGCCTGCTCTGGGACCTCTTAGACATTTAACTATTTTCCTTAATAAGTAGGATCTATGTATATATGTATGTATGTATGTATGTATGTATGTATGTATGTATGTATGTATGCATGTACGTACGTACCTGCCTGCCTGCCTGCCTGCCTGCTGGCCTATCTCATTTATCCTCTTTCTGCTATTGGTTCTGTCTCTCTGGAAAGCTCTGCAATATACCTTTGAAGTAGACAGCATCACCCCAGTTTACAGATGGGAACATTGAGACTCAGATTGAACTAATCGATCAAGGACACCTAATTACAAGATGGTGGGGACACATCTTCCCAATTCCAGGGCCCCTAAATGTTTCTTCTGCTCTTTATTATCTCTGATAAATGATAATATACTACTGGAATGTTAGGGATGAAGCACACTTCCATGCTCATAATTTTGGATATTTGATCATCAGCTAGTGAGTGGTACTGTTTTGGGAAGTTGTGCAGTCTTTGGGACCTGGGGTCTAGCTGGTGGATGTGGATCTCCAGGGTCAGGCCTTGAATATTATACCCTTGTCTGATTCCTGTCTGTAATTTTTGCTTCCTGGTAGGTTACAATGGAGGAGCCTCAGCTAATGGTCTTATTACAGTATCTTTCCTGCCCTGATGGCCTGAGATCCTTTGACATTCTGCATCTAAACAAATGCTGTCCTTTATGTTGCTATGTCAGATGTTTTGTCATGGTGACACAGAAGGTAACTAATATAGAGAGTAAAAGCAGAACAGGCACATGGTTGTGCTTGTTATAGAGCAGTTCTATCCAGAATGTTGCATGGCCTTGTCAGGCATTTTAACACACTATATAATGAAACTTAGGGCAGTGGCTAAGTCTGATGATCACCTCATTATAAAATACACCCCCCCCAAAAAAACAGCAAACAGGGTATTTTTTTGTCAGATACTTAAGGAATGAATCTCAGTATCATGGCCAGGGATCTCAGCAACTGGTAGGTTTCATATTTGCTTATATAAATAAATTTTTCTTTCTCATTCTGATCAAGATAACTCCAAATCCTATTTTCTACAGTTATCTAGAAATAAACAAATATTTATTTGAATGAATGGATGAGCACACAGGAAATTGACAGTGCCTGCTCATGAAAAGAGAACTGAGAAGTAGGCCAGCCTGTGCATGATCTGATGGCTGAAGGCAAGTCTGAAGGGGATGTGAAACTGACTGAACAGTTTAGGGTTGTGGACAATTTAATATCCACTTTGGGGGGGTGGTCAGGAACTGATGTCTTGAGTTCATGGATAGCAAAAGGGCGACATAAGAGCCATTCCATCAAGCTGGAACCTTGTGAGGCTAGATGAGGAGAAATCTGCCCAGTGACCCAGAAGGGTTTATCTGTTTTGTCCTAGCCTGAATGGAAAAAGAAAATCTTTTGAGAAAATTTTGACCTGTATCTTGTGAAGGTTTGCAATTGAATATATATTACTTGTGTAGTTCAGGAAGCCTCAAGCTGAGAAAATTTTATAAGACAGATAAGGAACCCCCAGAGAGCTGGTCAGAAACAAACAAATATCACAGAAGGACATCCCATCAATTAGGCCTTAGAACGTTTTTACACATAAAACTCTACTTAAGATGAGTGCATGATTCAAAAGTATAGAATCAAAGAAGGGACAATCAATTACTAACAAGAAGAGCAGGATTAAATAGCCAAGCGTTTTAGATAACAATGTATTAGAGACCATAAAATGAACATATTTTGAAACGATTCAAAGCATAGATGCAGAAACATGACAAACGGTGCGATAAAGAATCAGTATGTGTAAAAAGATGAAATAAACATAATCATTAAGATACAAACCTTCATATACATGTTAAATAATAGTTACTAAACCAGTGATGTTGGAGAATTACTGAGGATGCAACACAGGGAGATAAAACTAAGAGAAGGAGATGGAAGAAATGGAGGGTGGGTTTGCTTTTCCCATACCCTAATAGGAATACCATGAAAAAGATCAGAAAGAATGTGGGGGACGCAGTGATGACATAAGAGGGATGACAGAACTCATGAGCATGGATTCAGAATTCACTAACCCCCACCAGGACGCACACAGGTAAATGTACTGGCACATACCTCTATTTAATCTTAGTGTTCATGGTTAGGGGGTAGACCTAATGTGGCCCCCTGATCTGTAAAGAGAGCTCTGGGCCAGCCAAGGTTACATAGTGACACCCTTTAAAAAACATTTAAACCTAGCCACATTATAGTAAAATTCCCTACAGAAAGAACATCTTAAAAGCAATCAGAATGGAGAGACAGATTAGTGGGGAATGGAGAGATGGCTCAGTGGTTAAGAGTATGCAATGTTCTTGTGGAAGACTCAGGTTCATCTTGAAGTACTCCTATCAGGAAGACTCAGGTTCATCTTGAAGTACTCCGATCAGGCTCACGACTGCCAGTAACTCCTGTGCTCAGCCACTAAGTGTGGGGTTGTCTGTTGTTATTGTTTGATTGATTGATTGATTGTTCTTTGTTTTTGCTCTTGTAAAGGACTGGGGTTTGTTTCCCAGCACTCACATGCAGCTAACGGCTATCTGTAACTCCAGTTCCAGATAGCTGACGCCCCTTCTGGATGCCACAGGTACTGCATGAATAACATAAGCCTCTAACCAAACCACAACAAAGGATCCCCAAAACCTTAACAAATGAATGCCATGACATTGGCAGATTTCTTTTAACCAGACACAATAAAATCCCGAAAAAGATAGAATGATATCTTCAATTACAGAGTGAAAACAATTTACCTAGAATTGAATAACTTGTTGTATGATTAGTCAAGAGGAAAGGTGAAATTAACACATTTTTCAGGCAGATAAGAACTTTCTGTCATTAACAGATCATTGGTGACAAGACTCTTAAAAGCTGTACTCTACAAAAACCAAACTGATTCCAGAAGGTGTGTGATGTGGGATGCTCTGTTAAATAAACCAATGAGCATAGCTTCGTGAAATAATAGCAGTACCACGTAATCTTAAAGACGAAAACAAGAAAGTATTGAAATGGCACCATAATAACGTGAACTCTGAAGGGAGGTCAGTGGAACTAAAGTGCCCTAAGGTCTTCCTTGAATTGGATAAGATGGGAGAGAACACAACTACCTAAGAACTTAAACTTCATTATGTCAAATATGTATATGGAAAAATAAGGGCCACACTGAAAATGTGGAAATAGAGCATGTAATTTCCAATCCAGCAGAGGAGGTAAAAGAGCCTAAAGAAAGGTTAATGTGATTGTTAACCTTGGTTGTCAACTTGACAAACCTGGAAGAAGGGAACCTCAATGAAGGAAGCACCTCCATTAGATTGGCTTGTGACAATATCTCTGGGACACTGCCTTGACAAATGATTGACGTGAGCATGAGCAGCCCACTGTAGGTGGTACCACTTCTAGGCAGGTGGCCCTGGATGACACTGGAGAGCTCACTCAATATGAGCAGAGGAAAGAAGCCAGTAAGGAGCATTCTTCCATGGCCTCTGCTTCAGTTCCTGTCTTCAAGATCTGTCTTGAGCTCCTGCCCTGACTTCTCTTGATGGTGGATGATAATCTGTAAATTGCTTTTTTTAATAGTGTTTTTGTTTTTTTTTAATCACAGTCAAAGAAAACAACCCAAAACTTCAAGTATTCTATCAGAAGAAATAGAGGATAGAAAAAAAATCATGGTAAATAGGTCAAGATAAGATGCCAAATATGAACATAGTAGCTGACAGGAGAAAAATAAATAGGTTACATACTCTAGTTACAGCTGGTCACAACATATCAAGCAGGCAGATCTCCAAGGCCAATGTCTGGGGCCAGTCTGGATACTTAGTGAGAGTCCCAGGAGAATAACAGCAACAGCGACAGCGACAGCGACAGCGACAGCAACAGCGACAGCGACAGCGACAGCAACAGCGACAGCGACAGCAACAGCGACAGCGACAGCAACAGCGACAGCAACAGCGACAGCGACAGCAACAGCAACAGTAACAGCAACAGCAACAGCAACCACAGTCTCTGCATGTGGTTGCACTCGTAATTTCAGCACACTTACCGAGCACTGGAAGTTGAGCACTCATAATTTCAGCACACTTACCGAGCACTGGAAGTTGAGCACTCATAATTTCAGCACACTTACCGAGCACTGGAAGTTGAGCACTCATAATTTCAGCACACTTACCGAGCACTGGAAGTTGAGCACTCATAATTTCAGCACACTTACCGAGCACTGGAAGTTGAGCACTCATAATTTCAGCACACTTACCGAGCACTGGAAGTTGACGTGGGAGGGTCACTTGAGTCCAGAACTTCTAGACTTGCTAGGCTTATGTATTGGAATCCTGTGTCACAAACAAAGCAAGTGACTCTCCTCCAACCTCCAGTTATGAAATATGTGGAAAGAAAGAATGACTTCCTAACTTAGGAAGTATATCACTCTATAAAAATCTAGGAGACCCCTTTCTTTCAAGTACATTCATGTCACTCTTAAGCAAAGTTCTAAAAGTGGATACAAAGTAGTGGAGTGGTAGGTAGAAGATAGAAGACCTTGTCTTCTTTTCTCTTCTCCTTAAAATTAGTTACTAGAAAGTGGAAAATAAGTTGGCTAAATGAATTCCTCATGCCAATTACAATAAATATAAGTGGATTAAACTTACTGGGCAGAAACCAGCTTCTGACTGTCTACTTTCCTCTCTTTTGTTGTCTTAAGAATACCATAAAATATTGTACTTCCCTTGTTATCCATGTTTCAATTTCTGGAGTTTCAATTGCCTGTGAGCATTCATGTTCTGAAAATATATGGAAGATACCAGGAATAAGCAATTCTGCCATTCTGGGTATCATGATGAAATCTCGGTCTCCCCTCTCCATTTTGCTCAGTGTGAGAATGATTCTTTTGTCTAACATATTCACACCTCCTGCACTACCTACCCATTAATCACTTAGTGGCTGTCTCAGTTATCAGACAGACCCTAACAATACTGTGATACTTGGGTTCAAGTGCCTCTCATACGCCATGTCTCAGTGCT